>NC_084477.1:17720014-18029077 GCF_027409185.1 Cynocephalus volans
TTTAGCCGTGTGGTAAGGACTGAAGCCATGTTGGGACCTCAAACTGCACGGGCTCTAAAAAGTTTTTGAAGGACACAGATTTTTTTCTTGTCACGCATTTCTCTTAGTCTCTCTTTTCCTGTGATTGTTTGATATTTTGAACCTTGCTTATGGGGCAAGACAACATTCTTTACATGAATGTAAGGTTGTTTTCCAGCCAGCCCAGAGCTACAGACTTGCCACAAGTCATGTACCAACCAGACCCCAAGAAACAAAGGAAAACATCAGTAAAGCTGTGCCGATTCTACCCTCCATCAGGACCCTGAGGCAACAGCAAGGACAGGTGCAGAAACCAGACAAGAATCAGACAGACCTTGCACGTCCCCTACCTCCTGCTTTTCATTTCCCACGTTCTGTTCCCTCAGCCCCTCTTTAGCTCCTCCTAAACCCTAAAGTGGGGCGACAGTTCCAGTCTGTCTCCTCATAAGTGATAATAAAACTCCTGCCTCGCACCAACACTTGGGACCAATGAGTCTTTTGTTTCTGATCGGAGAGCAGCAGCAGCACCTGGATGATGGTGACAGTGGGACAGCTGATACGTGGTCGCCCTGTGTCTCTCAGCCCATCTTTCAGGCAGGCTTTCTTGGGATCCAGCTGCTTACCCAGAATTTCCAACTCCTCCCTGCCACACATTCGCTGTCCTCTGCCCTGGAGACGGGGTTGCTAGATTTAGCAAGAACAAGAACTCACAAACCAGCCATAGAAGACAAAAACAAAAAGGGAAAGCCAGGATGCTTGGTTAATTTTGAATTTCACATAGAAAACAAATAATTTTTCATCATAAGTATATCTCCTGCCTGAAATTCACAACAAACCAGGCAACACTCTATGGAGATAACAGGCCAGACCGGTAGCACCATTTGAGTAATGTTCTCACGGAGTTGCTAACTAAAGAGGGGTCTTCTGGGAGCAGAGACCAGGGCCCCAACCTGACTTCCAGGGGAGCACATCAATCCGTGGCCATGGATTAAGTCGTCATTTTCTAGACTAAGTGAGTAAGGGAAATCTCTCACCTGAAACTGGGGGGTCAAAGGTCACACAGTCAGAGGCTGGCAGGGGTCACCCAGCACACATGGCCTCTGTGGGTTCCTGTGACACCTTGCAGCAAGTTAGAAAATAGCGCCTCTTCCGTAAGCGAAAAACTAATTACCAACTTGTTTCTCAATAATAATAATTACCAAAATGGAGTCAATCTGTAGAGATTTTGCAAATTAAATTATTGAACATAAAATTATAGAAGATGGACATTTTAATCACTATAATTAGAAACTCAAGGTTATGCTATAAAATAATTACTTGTCTTGCTTTCACAGCAACATTCCCATGATAGTTTAATTGCTTACTTGCCCCAATATCCTGTCTTCTATAGAAATTATTGCAAGATTTGACTGCCTTTCTAGTGATAATGTAGGCATTATGCCTCTTAAAATAAATTTTAATTCTGAGAAACTATATTGGCAAACTTAAATTTATCCTGGGAGCTATGGAAGTATGCAGAGAGGTGTCTGATAAGCTGTTGCTGCAAATATATTAAAATATAGTCAGAGATGATATACTAGATTTTAGAAAGTGACCGGAGGCTTTTAGCTCCTTGCATGTTGATATCCCGTCAATATCACATAGCTTGCATGTGTTCAGTCTATTTGTTTCGTAAATTTGCACACAATGCAGATTTACATGCACATTCTAACTAGCAAACACTTGGTGTCTAGATCATAAACCTGTCCTCAAAAGATGAGACTGTTGTAACAAATAAAGAAAAAAGACATTTACTTTCAAATTAATTTTGGGTGATTGGGCTGATCGTGGGATTTGGAGATTAAATGAGTTTTCCTAATCTTTTTTCTAGTATTTCCCACATTGGAGAAGGGGGCATCAGTGGGACTCAATCAACAAATATTGCTTCTTTGTTTTTCTTCAGAACGTTTCTGAATCCTGCAGTGCTTTCAAGAGCATCACGAACATTGTTGAATCCTGATTCCTGCAACTCTTTGCTGATGATACTAATTTTACTTAACACATCATACCAAATTAGTACTGGGCAAATGCATTTAAATGTGGACTTTTAAAAAAAGTATGCCTACGGCTGAAATCTAGCATTTATATCTTTGTCAAATATTAAGAATTTCTAAAGTAAAATTGCATACAGCAATGGAAGTTTCATGGCATGAAGGTGTCAGCTCAACTTTCCCTTGTATTCAACAAAATTTTAAATTTCTTTGGTAATTGTGTTTTCAATATACTCCAACATTTCATTGAAGTTGGAAATAGTGATATAGTTCTTGAATAGTATAAAATAAGTCGGTGTTATCAAAAGTCTTTTTTTTTTTTTAGCTGCATTGTTTCCTACCAGGTTCAAAGAATGTGCAGAACCTGGCATGAGGGGTCAGAGCCCCAGCACCATGAGAGGGTGTCCCTCTGTCAGGGTAGCTTGGCTGGGGCCTCTGAGGACGGTGCCCACACAGGGTGGGGCTGGGGGCAGAGCCCAGTGCCGAGAGTCAGAGAGCCTGTGGGGGGATGCCTGGCAGGGTGTCAGACTCCAAGCAAGGTGAAGGGGTGTTCATATGCATGGGGGCTAGACAGTAGGAGAACCCGAGCCTGCGCAGGAGAAGAGGGCATCTGGCAGGGAAGAGGGAAGAGGGAAGACTGGCTATGTACAGGCCGCTGTGGAGTGAATGTCCTCCCAAAACTCATTGAAGCTTGATCCCCACTGTAAGAGTGCTACGAGGGTGGGAAATTCTATTGTCAATTGAAAGGTGGGGCGTTTAAGAGGTGGTTAGAGTGTGAGGACTGTGCCCTTGTGAATGGATTGGTCCACTCATGGAGCAATGGGCATGGTTCTGACAGCTTTATAAGGAGAGTGAGTGAGCAGGTCTGCTCTCTTGCTCAGGCCATTTTGCCATGTGACACCCCGTGTTGCTGTGAAGAGTCACTGCAGGGAAAACAGAATAGTTTAGTCAGGCTCCCTCGCCTCAGGTCTGGTTGGGGGTTGTGCAGCACATTCCTTGTAAACAAGTTGTGTGTGGGTGGAGTTAGTGCCCACGTGCACCATGTATCTTTTTAGTTTATTGCTATTGTGTGTTCTTCAGTTTGTGAAGCAGGCTGGGTGGCAGAGAGCTCGCATCTAAAAATAGAGCATGTTTACTCTGCCAGCAGCTGCTCAGTTTCTCTTTGGACTTTGCTGGTAGGATGTTTCTGAGTCTCTCTTTGGACTGCTTAGCTCTTAGTGTTGTGTGTGCTGAATAAAGACTATCCCTACTTCAACCAAGGCTCCAAGGACCTTTTTCCTATTACTTAGCTCATAGACCTGCATGTGAAGGGTTTGTGAATGGGCTCAAGGGGTCTGTGAGCTCCAGACCCAGGCCCAGCTCTACAGTCACCAACAACAAGACCCTCACCAGATGTGTTCCCTGGACTGTGGACTTCCCAGCCTCCAAAACTGTAAGCAATGAACTTCGTTTTCTTACAAATTACCCAGTTTCAGGTATTTTGTTATAAGTAACAGAAATGGACTAATACACAGGGGAACTGACCAGATGATATAAGTATGTAAGGAAAATGGAAACCAAGGTTAATTGGAAGTAATTACAAATGTGGGAAGAGGGGGCAAACTAGAATCAACCTTGTGTACTGGATTGGAATTGAAAGTAATTGCATGAAATACACAGTGATAGAAATTAATCGGTGTGTGCATGTGTGCTCAAAATCACACACACACACGTACATGCATACACATATATACATGCATATATACATATACACATGTAAATATCTCCCTGTGCACTAAACTGTTGGGGATCGGTGGCATCCCAATAGCCATGGTCACATCTAGGGTCCAGGTCTCGGCTTCTAAGTTCCATCCTCCACTTAGGGGAACCAGGGCCGGGCAGGCAAAGGATAAGATGAACTTGGAACATATTGTTATGCCAAAGTGCTCAAAGAGTGGTGTGGACTTGCTCGGTAAGATTCTGAACATCTGAGGAACCCTGACCATTTTTTCTATATTTTCCCAACACTGGTTCAAGTCATTTTTTATTAGATTCAGTCTTTGAGTTTATAGTATTTTAACTTAAAACGTGTAATATATATGTAACAAATAAGTAATTTATATAACAACAAAATTTCTATATCATTGAGAGTAATTGCTGCAATATAATTAGTGGACCATTTTGTAGGAGTTTCTAACAGGCCTATGTAATATTTTGTGGCTTATTAATGATAAATGAATTTAGCTACTAAAAAGGGATTCATTTCACGATGAATATACTTATATTTAAATTGAGAATTCAAATTACCAAATGGTTTTAGCAAACAAATCAACTATAAAACATCAAATGTAGGCAATGATGTTTTAATGTTAAGATACTCAAAATCAGTATATGAGCAAGAAAAGCAACTCTTTGTCTAGCAGAAGTTTAGTTTAGAAATTGTTTGGGCTAAAAGGTCTTTCCTTTATCCAACTTGTCTTTTATTTCATAATGAAAGCAGAATAACACGTTAAGCATCTCCCACTTGACATTGGTTAATCCATTCTTGGAACGTGAATGTTCTGGGCAACAAAATATAGTCTTTCCCCCATTATTTTAAATGGAAAAATTTATTATACATTATATGTCAACGGGAAATCCCTAACCAACCTACTAAGACAAACTAAAACACAGCGAAATGCCTATATGGAAGTCACAAATTCATGAAGGATATAAAATGCTTCAATCATTGCTTCCTGATCACCAAACAATTAATACACCGTTAAGCAATGCCTGCTCCGTATTCAGTGGCAGGTGGGGTTCCCATGCAATGTCACATGAGCAGCGCACTGCAGCAAGCTACACACAGCCACGGGACGCTGCTAGAGGAAACGTACACCAAGCCCACGGTTTGTGACCTGCGACGCTGCTTTCCAAACAAGGTGGACCCCTGGGAGCTGACAGGGCTTGAGGGGCAGTTGCTGCCCCTGTCCCTGGACTGGGGGAGTCTTTAGGAAGGTGGCGACACCACACGGTGAAGCAGCTGACAAGGGACGCTCCACTTACACTCTGGGAGCTCATGTGTGTAATTTTCCATGGCGGGCGTAGCGCAAGGCCACTCTCCACAGCAAGACTTTCCACCCTGTGGCGTCCTGTCAAGAACAGGGATCGTGTCGCTTACGTTATTTTCAACCAGCACGGCCAGGGCTTTGACAGGATGCTCTTCCTGGTCTCAGCTGTGCTCGATCCATCCCTCGGCCCGAGGCTTTTCTGAGCTCTCCAGCATCATTTGTACCATCCCTCCGTAGCCGCTGCCTTTGCAGGAGCATGCCACCTCTCCAGAGCCAATCACTCACGAGCTGCAGGGTTCACTTCTTCTGTAACCATGTGTTGTCTACAGAAAAACCCTTCATTAATCGCTTCTCAATGATAGCAAAGGTTTCGTCTGCAACGTGGACCAGGGTTGGGAATGTTTTCCATATAAACATCAGCTACAGTCTTTGAATTGAGAAATACGTACATTCTACAAATGTTGCACTTTTTAAAAAATGCAATGGTCTATGGTGAAGCCAATATGTAGGGCACATAGTACTTCTTCAAAGGAAGCGGAGAAACGGTTAATTTTCACAACTAATAGTGCCTTGTCCATAGAATATGCCCCATTCATATCTTTTATTTGATGAATTATGGTTCTGAATGAAGCCTGTCTCTTATATCTAAAAATAACACAAACTGTAGCAATAATAAAAAAGGGCATTGTGGCCAGTGGCCTATAATTAACCTCATCCCTGCTCCATGAAGCCCAGAGCTTGATTAGGCTTGGACATTGACTAGAGTGTGATTAAAAACAAACACCACCCAGATGCCTAAGTGCTCCCGTTCCTCTTCCTGTTAATTTTCTGCTGGAACAAAAGAAAAGCTCCAGGCAGTTCTTTGTTGCCATGAATATGGCAAGGTGGCCAGATCCCAAATTAGGAAGCCTTGGGGTTTGTTTTGATTGCAGATGCGTGCAATTACCTGAAAGCGCTGTTCGTTCATTCCAAAGGATGTTTCACTGTAAGGTTGCAAATTATCTCAGTCTGTCTACTAAGGTGCACACAATATGTAATTTTTCTTTAAAATGTGTCTAAATTTCTTTTTCAAACGTTTTGCCCATTATTATGGGCTGAATTTTGTCCCCCCAAATTCATAGGTTGAAGTCCAAACTCCCAGGACCTCAGAATATGACTGCCATTTGGAAACAGGGCATTTAAAGAGGTAATTTAGTTAAAATGAGATCATTAGAGTTGGCCCTAATCTAGTATGACTGGTGGGCTTGTAAGAACTGGTGGGACACACACACACAGAGGGACAGCCCTGTGAGGACACAGGGAGAGGGTGGCCATCTGCAAGCCAGGGAGAGAGGCCTTGGAAGAAATCAATCCTGCCAACACCTTGATTTTGCACTTCCAAATTCCAGAACTGTGAGAAAATAAATTCCTGGTGTTTAAGCTGCCCAGTCTGTAATACTTTATTTCAGCAGCCCTAGCAAACGAATACACCTATGCTTCAGAAACAGTCTCTTTCCATTTGAGGGTTCCTCCCTTTACCCCAGGGTTTTGTTTCAGTTTGGGGGCTTACGTGGTGCTCCCGTGTCAGGGCAGGAGGGAGGACAGGAGCCCATGGCATTGCCCCATTGGGCCATCCAGGCAGTGCACAGATGTCCCCACGGCTGGCTACAGAACTTGCAGACCGTGCAAAATGAAAATATGGGCTCTTGGCTCAAAAAGCATGAAAAAAACACTGTAAAAGTACTAAAATAGAATGCTCTTTCCTTCCTTCCCTGGTCTCGCTCTCGTCCTGGTGTTTTGTATTCGCTATTTAATGTCATTCTAAGTAAAGAAAAATTTAAACTTGTAATTATTAGCATGAATTTTTCTGTTTTATATTGTGCAATGCCTGTTTTTAATAACTTGCGTGTGCACTCACCAGAATTACGCAATGCAACCTTGCAGGTGTATTTCAAACTTACCAGAATAGTGGAAACTCTGCTCAAAATGAGCTCAAGGGTCTTCACCTCACTTCCTCTTCCCAGGCACCTTCAGCCTTGGAGACTAGAGTCAAAACTAAGGAAATGTGTCTGGTGGCCTTCATCTGTGGTGGGATGGTGTGTTTTCGATATTAATGGACTGATTTTTCTGTCTTTTTCAACTCCTCCAAATCCCCAGGTTTTGCCTTTATTTAACAGCACAAGCTATGACAGTTTGGGCTCAAGGACAGAGGGAACAGAGGTGAGGGCAGAAAGCAGAGAAACATTAGTCCTCAGTTTTTTCTCTGATTTATTCCCAGTGCCTATAGAGAGCCAGGCACATAAGAAACTCTCAATCTATATTTGTTGAATGAGCGAATAAATGAATGAATGAATCAACTAATCAATGGAAAAGTCAGAGCATCTCAATCTCAACAAGAGGAATTTTCCCCAGGAGTTCCCCTATTTCCTTCTCTCTGCCTGTCTGTGTGGGCTCCTAGAATTCACCACATAAAAGCATTGTGAGCAAGGTAGATCCTTAGGTCCCTGCATCAGACATGACCCCAAATGCCAGCCTGTGCCGCGACCCCTTCCCCACGTCCTGGCCATGCTCAGTGGCTGTGCTTCTCCCGCATCCCAGATCAGCAACTTTCCTCCACTTCAACCCCCTCTTTTGGGGTGATGAAGGCCACGTGAGGAGAAGCAGCAGCTGGGCTGAGGCCACCTCTGCTTCCTCTGTCCATAGTGACCCAGTGACACACAGACTCCCAAGCCTCGCAGGCTGGGGCTGGACAGGGCACCCTCTGCCACTGTTGGATTTGTGTGCATGTCTGTTTCCTGTAACTGCCTGGCCATTTGCAAAATGAAGGGTTGCAGAAGTATCCTCAGGTAAAGCACACTGTATTCTACTAGTGCTAAGATGCCCCTTTCCTCACGTTTCACTTCTCTAACATCAGGAACTGTCTTAGAGTCGGTGCTGAGCAGGTGACAATCTCTGTGCAGTTACCATAGCCCGAGCCCATGCCAACACGGTTGCTATTCCTAGGGCGTGCCTGGCCTTACACACAGCTTAGTGTGCCAGGTCGCAGGCCTTTGGGGGACCATTTGAAGAAGGAAAATAAATCTGGATATTATATGAAAACCTTGGCTAAGGTAAAACAAAACAGAACAAAGAAAACACCAGCATCGATCCGTGCAGAATGGGGCCAGAAGCTTAGAGGACCCAGGAGCACCTTTATAAGAAGCACGGCATCCCGAAGGCTCTGGGTGGCTCAGAGGAGTGTACAGTGGTGAAACGTGGGCATCCATCTACAGTTCTGAGTGAGCAGCAAAATAGGGGGAGAGGTGTCGCATGCAATATTAGGAAAATGTCCCCAATTACTTTAACTTATATTTTTATCTTTTACATATGCATTAGAATGGTACATGACAAAAATCTGTCCACGCAATTGTCACAGAGCTTGTTCAATAAATTTAAGTTAAAAGTAGAAGTAGTCTGGCCGGTTAGGTCAGTTGGTTAGCACAGCCTTGTAAGATGAAGGCCACAGGTTTGGGTCCCTGTACTGGCCAGCCACTGAAAAGAAAAGAATTAGAAGTGAAAAGAACCATTGGTTCATAGTTTTCTATAGAAGCATTTTCCTGTCTCAGTGATCCCTAAAACAGCAGTGCAATATACCATGATAGGAGGATTAGACTCAAGCAAATATGGCAATTGGCCCCAGTTCTGTAAAATCACAGACCCTTGGCTTAACAAAACCTTGGAAATCTACTATGCAAATGGGTTGGTTTTGCTACCTAGAGGCCTTTGGGAAAACCGTAAACCAAAAGCTCGATTTTAATCTAAAATTATTTAATTATATTTCAAAGTTAAATTATTTGGAAGATGTTCCCAAATGACCCAAAGTTAAAAGATCTCAGTGTAATATTGATTCTGTACTTATTCTCCCAGGTAATGTTACTAATAAAAGTTAATGATGTGGATTCATAACAGTAACACCATGTAGAAGGACGTCAGGCAGATGAGGAAGTTTTCCCGTTTTTTTTTTGTTTTTTTTTTTTCACTAATGTTTTGTCTCCTCTCACTTCCTCTCTCCACAATGAGAAGCTGTGGCCTGTCTTTAAAGATTAGAATATTTTCTATGTTTCTTGTTTTAAACACTTGCTTAAACAAAGTAACATGCCAAACACTTGACTCTAAACTGGAACAGTCATCTAATTTTTCTTGACAAACTTTGGGGATGACAATTTGATTTCTCAGCCTGTTTCTTTTGTGACCATATAATCCTCTTCCTAACGTGGCATGCTGTGTGAGCTACAAGCACCCAAGCACTCGTGAGCCCAGAAAGCACAAAGGCCCCCTGGTTTTCTTGGGATTAGAGCCACACAAATGCAAATCAGGGACAATGGAAGACTCTGTCCATCCTTTCACTGCTGTCACTTTGTTCTGTGTTTCCTGTGGGTAACAAAGCAATCCATTGTTTTTAAAACATGCACTCATCTTAGCTGGAGACTTTTTTATTGGCTAGCTGGAGGAGAGAAGTTCTTCCGTGCAGATTTTACCTGTCTGGATCCCTTTCAATTATTTTTTTTCACTTGACACATAATAATTGTACATATTTATGGGGTACAGAGTGATATCTCGATACACGTATACAACGTGGTGAAATGATCAAATAAGTGTAGTTAGCATATCCATCATCTCTAACACGTATCATTTCCTTGTGTTGGGAGCATTTGAAATCCTCTCTTCTAGCTATTTGAAAATATGCCATAAACTGTGGTTAATCATATGCACCTAACAGTGCTATGGGACACTAGAACCTATTCTTCCCAACCCCCTGTGAGTTCGTACTCATTAACCAACCTCTGGCCATCCCAGCCCCTAGAACCCACTATTCTGCGCTCTCCTCCTAGGAGATGATCTGCTTTAGGTGCCAAGCACTAGTGGGGACATGCGGAATGTATCCTTCTGTGCCTGGCTTCCTTCACTTGACATGTTCATCCGCGTTGCCATGAGTGACAGGGTTTCGCTCTTTTTCTATGGCTGTCCATTCCACTATTTTTAATAGATACCATGAAATCTTGCTAGAAGCTCACAGTTCTTACTTGCAGAATTCGAACTCTAGTCTTACTCTGCCCCTTCCATCTGCGGCCTGTGCTTCTCCGAGACCCTTTCTGGTAAGTCTGAGTGCCTGTGACCTGTTCAGAATCTTTGGGACAGTTAGCACAGGCCCCAGGTATGCTGGAAACCTGCCCTTTCCCTGCAGCACAACTCTCCCACGGGAGTCGAAGTGCTTTGCAAGCGCTTTGTCATTTATCACCCAACCCACGTAGCAACAAAATCAGGTGAGTCCCTTCCCTTTTCATATACAGCGTCTGTGGGTGATGATTACGAATCCAGGCCTGTGCACAGCCCCGGTTTGGGGAGGAAACGCAGGGCCTGGGGCGCAGGGCAGGGGTGGAGGCCCCGTCCTGCCGGTGCGACTGGCCTCACCTAGCAGCAGGACGGTCCCCAAACCTTGGTCCTCTATGCCCGTTCGGAAGCAGTAACGCGCCATTCCGTTTCTTGTCATTATTATTGGTAAGCCCTTCGCGTCCCCGTGGATGTATTTTACGTCAGGGTGAAAGTGACTTCACGACCCAGGCACCGGGGAAGACGAGGGGGCCTGGTGGCAGGTCCGGCCACCGCCAGGACGGCCACACACTCCTGCCCGAGCCGTTCTGTCCGTCTGAGCCCCGCGGCCCGGTTGGTCGTGCCACATGTCAGCGGACGGGTGTGTCCAGCGCGCGCGTGGAGCTCTGAGGACACGGGACGTGGAGTCATCGGTGCCCGGGAGGCGACGAGGGTGTGGAGTCCAGGAGACGTCCGGCGTCAGCTCCGGCGCCGCCCCCTTGAGTCACCGGGCTGCGGACCCCACGCGGGCGCCGGGTGGCTGCGGGCGAGTCCGCACGTGCACGGGGCGTCCGCGTGTGCGGGGTCGCGCCCGGTTCAGCACCGCGGGGTGGACAGCTCCGGTGCCGGCGCGGGCTGCGGGGGGCGGGCACGGCCGGTCCGAGCTCTGGGGACTCAGCCGGGCTGGGCGGGTCCGAGAGCCGGGGGAGGGGGCGGGTCCGAGCTCGAGGTAGCGGTCGGCGGGGCGGGAGGATCGGCGCGCCCCTCCCCCGCTCCCACTGCCCCACCAGGCCGGGCTCTCCATTGGCGGCGCGCGGAGGGCGCGGGGCGGACGCAGGATGGGGGAGGGTCCGAGCGCAAGGGGGGGGGGTCCGAGCTGGGGGGGCGGGGCGGGGCGCGGGGCGGACGCAGGATGGGGGAGGGTCCGAGCGCGGGGGTGGGGGTGGGGTCCGAGCTGGGGGGGCGGGGCGGGGCGCGGGGCGGGTCCCAGCGCGGAGTGGGGTTGCGGATCGGCGCGCCCCTCCCCCACCGCCGGCCGCTCGCCCCGCCCCGTCGTTCCCGTCCCGCCGTCCCCGGCCCGCCGCCCGGCCGGCCTCTCCATTGGCGGCGCGCGGATGGCGCGGGGCAGGCGCAGGGTAGGCGGGTCCGAGCTCTGGGGGAATTAGCCGGGCGGGGGGCGGGTCAGAGCGCGGGGGAGGGGACGGAGCGGAGCGCGGGGGGGGGGGGGGGAGGTGCGGATCGGGGCGCCCCTCCCCCCGGCCGCTCGTCCCTCCCCCCGGCCGCTGGCCCCGCCCCGCCGTCCCCACCCCACCCCTCGCGCCGGGCCGGGCTCTCCATTGGCGACGCGCGGAGAGCGCGGGGCGGGGCGTCTGGCGCGCGGGGTGGTCGGCGGCCGGCGCGGGCAGGGCACGCGGGGGCGCGGACGGCGTGGGCGGCGGGAACAGGCGGGCGGCGGCGCTGCGCGGCTCCCGGCGGCGTCTTCCCCGCGTCCCGCCGCGGCCGCAGCGGCGGCGCCCGAGCTCCCGGGGCGCGTCCGCGGGCGCCGGGCCCGAGCGGCCACCACGGCGGGCCGGCCGTGCGCGGGGCGGCGCGCGCTGTGCTGCGGGCTGCGCTGGTGGGGGCCGGCGAGCCGGCGGGACGCGGCGTGCGGGGCCATGGCCGAGGGCGCGCGGAGGCGGGCGCCGGCGCTGCTGGAGGCGGCCCGCGCGCGCTACGAGAGCCTGCACATCTCGGACGACGTGTTCGGCGAGTCGGGCCCGGACAGCGGCGGGAACCCCTTCTACAGCACCTCGGCTGCCTCGCGCTCCTCCTCGGCCGCCTCCTCGGACGACGAGCGCGAGCCGGGGGCCCACGCCGCCCCGCCGCCGCCGCCGCCGCCCTGCGCCCCGGACGCGCCGGAGCCCGAGGAAGACGAGGCGGGCGCGGGCTGGAGCGGAGCCCTGCGGGACCGGCCGCCCCCGCGCTTCGAGGACACCGGCGGTAAGGGCGGCCGCGGGGCTCGGGGGACACACGGGGCTGCGGAGCGGGGACGGGGAGCGCCGAGTCCGTGAGCGGAGGGGCGAGGCGCGTGGCCGGTGACAAGGACGTGGGTGGCCTTGCCGGGAGTGCACGGGCGCGGAAGCCGGTCACACCTGCGAGGGCGCACCTGGGGGGTGGCTTAAAGTTAAGCTTTCCCATTTGAGGGGTTCTGAAAACCTGGCATGGTTTTTTGGGGGGGAGGTGGGGTCGTTTAGCGCCGGTGGCCCCGGGGCACGCCTTAGCCAGGTGCCGGGGCGAGGCGGGCAGCGCTGGAGCGTGGCCGGTGAGAGCCCAGGAGGCCACCCCTGGTGTCTCTACGCGGCTCGGAGGCTTAGTTTCCGGTGAATCTGAGAAACTTTCCCCGTCCGCGTCCTTCATGGTCCCTTGTTAAGAGGAAGGGGGAGGGGAGTTGGGGACAGGTCGGGCGGCGTCAAGGTGCGCGCTCTTCGCAGAGGCGCTTTCGGGTCTGTTGTGCGTACCGCTGTGGGCGCAGACGAGCCCTGGTACCCGGAGGTGTCCCCAGGCCCTCTTCGCCTCTGTGGGCGCAGAAGAGTCCTGGTACCCGGAGGTGTCCCCAGGCCCTCTTCGCCCCTGTGGGCGCAGACGAGCCCTGGTACCCGGAGGTGTCCCCAGGCCCTCTTCGCCTCTGTGGGCGCAAATGAGCCCTGGTACCTGGATCTGTCTCCAGGCCCTCTTCGCCGCCTGCTTTTGCGGGAGTTGGCGTTTAAGATGCCAGCACTTACTCTGTAGCTCAGCAGCCCCTGCCCTCTCTGAGAGGCGGAGACCGGCCGTCCTCTGGTGCCTGTGTTCCTTGTCGCACGGCCTTGCGTGGCAGGCCCGTGTTCCTGCACACCGTGTTTATCCGTGCAAGTGTGCGCAACCAGTGTTGATGAAGGCCAGGGAGTGGCCGCTCTGGGCATGATGCGGCTTTTCCTGTGGCTCTCTGATTATTGTTCAGCTGGTCAGGAACGTGGCACAAAGCAGGACAGGTCCAAGGGCCTCTGGCCCGTGCCTGGACTTGGATCTGGACATGGCACTGCCGCCTGCTGGGAGGTGGGGAGGGCCAGCTGGACTGTCAGCAGGGAGTGGTCTGCACACCTCCAGTGGGCTGCAGTGTGGACTCACTGAGCCACAGCTGGACATGCAGAGTCCACGTTGGCTGGACAGTGCTTTGGGCCAGGCAGATTTTAAAGCATGTTCATTTGGGCTGTAGCTAAGAGTTTGGGAATTTTCAAAGTCGCTCACTCTGTATGCGTCCTTCTTTTATTACCACCCTACATTTTCCAGGCTTTCCTGCCTTGGACAGTTTTCCATATTGGCTCTTTAAAAATTGTACCAGCCCAGAGCCCTGGTTTGGCAGACTTCATGCCATGAGCATCTGTGATCCAGTGTCAATCTTGGAACACTTGAGATATGAGTCCGCCTGGGAGAACACAGCGACTCTGTCCATATCTCCAGGCAAAATAAGGAAATTGTGCTAGGTTAAGCCTAGTTATGAATAAGAATCATGAGTGTGCTGGTGTGAGAGGGGTGAGCCACAGACATACGTTTTAAAGCTGTCTTGTGTTTCTCAGTAACCCGTAAAAGGGAGAAATTCTGCAGCAGAGCCATTTAATGCAGCCACCGCAGCAGTCATGGTTGGGAAGAGCTTATCTCGTGTCATTTGGCATGAGGTTCAGATTCTGCCCCCTGCATTTGCTCCCTGAGTTCACACCTGGGCCTCAGAATCAGCCAAGCCCTGTAGCCAAAGACATTGGTGGTTATTTGTCAGTATCTATACCCGGTTTCGTTTTCCTGTTCTGTGTGGGAGCTTGCCTTTTAAATCCAGATCTAATTTAGAATTTCCTCTTTGCAGCACCCTCTCCCTGAGGGAAGCTCAGGGTGGGGGGTGGAGGGATGAGGTGGATGGCTTGTTAAGCTTGAATTCCGACTTCCCTGAAACAATGGAACATGATTTATGGGGGCTGAAAATAGATGCAGAAGCATGGGGTTCGTCAGAGAAAATCCCGGGGCCCAGCAGCAAGGGGAGTGATGGATGGATGTGTTTATTAAGAGGCCAGGAGCTGCACCCTGCTGCTCTCGGCAGAGAGGTTCAGCCTCTTGGGTTTAGCAAAGCACAGTATCTCAGCTGCTCCGATAAGTGTGTGCCTCCCCTTGCAAGAAATGCAGCCTGGATCTCTCTTCCACTTTTACTCCCCAGTTTATTAACAATTCTTACTGGGTGGGTAGAGTGGGGTGGGGATGAGGGCCAGAGGGTGGCATTTTTGTTGTTGGCTGGCTGGTAAATGAGGAGGGTGGCGTTTTGATCTGCAGTCAGGCTTCATGAGAAAAAGTTGGTAATCAGACGAGGAAAGCCCAGGATTGTAGATTTATTTATAGAAGAGGCTTCCTGCCTTGCTCTCACTGCAAAAAGAGGCGTACATGTATACATGTGTGTTTTATGTAGCTGTGCATTGTATGGGGGTATTTCAGAAAGTTCATGGAAAAATAGAGTTGAAAGATTAAAGGAATTTTTCCACGAGCGTTTGAAGTGCCCTCATATGTAGGTGTGTATTGCTTGTGCTAGTTTGGGCCGAGCGGGCTTTGTGTGGTTTGTTTTTTTATCAGAGATTCTAACTGCTGTCTTGGAGGCCTCCGATGACCTAGAAACCTGTACAGAGACCGTGTGCATAGGGAGGTGGGCACTGGGCTCCGCTGTGCATTGAGTTTCAGTTGGAGCTGCCATGTGGCCAGTGCACACAGTGGGGTGACACTTGGTGCTCCGCTGAGAAGAGGAGGGAAGGGTGGCAGGCTAGATCGCGTGCCAGCCCTGATGGCAGCATGTCCGTAGTTCAGGTGGAGAGTGCTAACAGCTCTTCATGCTGTTCCAGCCTTCCCAGCCCTTGTTCCAGTGTATTCAGCTTCCTGACCAGGACGCACGCAAGGGCAGCCAGCAGTTCTGGGTGGGGAGGACCCTCTCCCCAGCCTGCTCTCTCCTCCCTAACCTCCCCCAGGTTCTGGATGTGCTTCGAGGTGGGGGTCCCCTCGCGATGACTGTCCTACAAGCCTTGCGCTCACAGGGCTGGCTGGCTGTCTCCTAACCCCTGTATGCTGGAGGGTTGGCCTGGGAACAGAAATGCTTATGGGACCCTCTCAGAGCCAGACTCGCAGCAGATCCCCCTGAAATCCCCCCTCACACTGTCAGCCTCGCCTGCCCACTGTGCGGATAACCAACACCGCGTGCGAGCTCACTCTTTGGAAACAGCATGAAACTCAGGCCCCGCTGCTTCTCGCGCCTCTGCCCTTTTGGTTTCTCATTCTGAGCGGTCTTGTGATTAGTTCTCTTGGAGGAGGCAAAGGAACAGGCGGATTCACAGATTCTCAAGGGCTCCTGTCTGTGTGGCTTTCAGTCCTTTGTCGTGGCTGGCTGGGATCTGAGCTGTTGGCTCTTTCCATTTGATGTTGGACTTCACAGAAGAGGGTTTTTTTTTTCCCCCTGTGTACCGTGTCAGCAACCTTCTAATCATTCTGTGGGACGTATGACCTTGAGAAGCTGGAGAGGACCATACGGCACTGAAAATCAACATTGTTGAATGTTCTGTCTTTAGAGTTTGCCGTTGGTTTATTTGGTTTAAAGTCTTTTTGACTAACAAGAAGAGAAAAATCTCTCTCTTAAAACCAGACTTAAACCAAGACCCTGTGCTATAAAGAGGTTTGTGAGCCTGGATACCTTGAGCCCTCCCTGTGGTCTCAAGTAGTCTCAAGTATAAGCAGCCGGTCCTACCTTCAGCTCTCTGCCAGCTCTGTGGCTCCAGGAGGAACTGGGGGTCGCAGTGAGCCACCAGATAGATCTTAGGCAGTGCTCCATGGTGACCAAGTGCCATCTTGTCGTGCCCCGCAGCATTCAGAGAGGGGAGCTTCCTGGGAGAGCTGTTTCGCTCTTTTCCCAGGAGTCTGTTCATGTGGCCGGTGAACTTGAACTCCTGATGATGGTGGTAACCAGCACTCTCAACTGTACCCTGCTTTTTCAAGCTTAATCTTCACAAGGACCCAGGCAGAGAAGTTGCTGTCTCTGCCTTACAGAGGAAGACAGCTGTGTGTCTTCAGTCGGAGTCTGGGGGTGATGAGATGACCTGGTTAAGTCAGCACCATCCAACTAGTCGATTGGGAAAGGTTGTACCTTTTTTTTTTTTTTTTTTTAAACTAGAACATTTTCTCAGCCAAAAATATTTGTACATGAACCACTTTTCAGGTGGGTGGGTATACAGTTCTATGAGTTTTAACACACGAGTGGATTTGTGTAGTCAACACCACAGTCAGGATACAGAGGAGGAGAAGCTACCATCTTTTCTAGCTCCTTGTTTAATCCTTGCTACCCTCGAGCCCTCGAAATGGGCTTAGAGCTGGTCTGCAGGAGGTGGGGCTTTGGAAGCACCCAACAGGGTGGTTTGCGTGAGGTCTGGTACCCAGTTTTAAAGTCTAAAACTCACCTTTATTTTTAAGAACTATTATTGTATATTTTTTCTTGTTAAGTAATCTATGTTCATTTTAGAAAAGAAAAGAAAAAGATAACAATTTAAAAAGTTCCAGTATCTTCCATTACTCAGAGATAACCACAGTTGACTTATTGAATGAATATATCATATATCTTAGATTACGTATTGTTGGGTGACCTGATTTTTAGTTGTAGTCAATGTATTGTGAACATTCTCCATTTACATTTTTAAAAGGTATTTTAATGAATCCGTAGTGCTCTACAGTACCCTTTGGTTAGCTTTGAGTTTATTGCTGACATTTTATTTATTTTTGTTGTTGAACCAATGTGTGATGGATATTGTTATAGCTTAAATTTGTGTACATATTCTTAATTTATTCCTTAACATAAAACGATCAAAACAGGATAGATAAGGATTTTGTACATTTTTTAAGGCTTTTGATATCTGTTGTGAAAGAGCCTTCCAGAAATGTACCTAATCGTGCTCCTACTAGCAGTGTACCAGAGTCTGCCAGACGTCGTCTTGCTTACAAGGCTGCAAACCTGTGTGTGATTCCTGGGGGTGGGGTAGCTCCTGGAGGGGTGCTCCATTTAGTGAGGCTTATTGGGGTATAACACACATCTGGTGTGTGAGCATGAATGCATAGTGCAGGGAACTCTCACGCGGGTACACCCACATAACCACCACCCAGACCGAGGTGAAGAGCATTCCCAGCACCCGGAAACTTCCCTTCCGTATTAGTAGCTCCCAGCCCCAGAGGTAGCTGTTATTCTGAGTTCTGTCACCGTAGATTGGTTTTACCTATTATGTTGTCGTGTCTGGAAGATTCATCCATGTTAGTGCATGTAGCAGTCTTATTTTTACATTGTTGTGTAGTATTCCATTGTGCAGATATACTACAGTTTATTTACTTGGTTGATGGGCTTTTGGGTTGTTTCCAATTTGGGGGCTTTTGCGAATAGCCATGCTACAAACATTCTTGTACATATATTTTGGGTGGACATGTACGTCATTTCTCTGGGGCTTGTCATAGGCGTGGGATTACTGGGTCATGGGTTATGTATGTGTTACCTTTACTATAAGGTCTTTCAGCCTAGGCACGTTGACATTTTGGGTCTCACAATTCTTTGTTCACAGGGGGCTGTCCTGTGTATTGTATGATGTTTAGCAACATCCCGGTCTGTACCCGTTAAATGCCCCTGGCACCTCCTCCCCACTGCGGCAACCGAATGAGTCTGCAGACGTTGTCAGACACCCCGTGGGGGGCAAAAGCCCCAGTCATTGAGAACCGCTGTTCTAGCAGATGCTGCCGAGCAGTTTTCAAGTTTACACTCCCACCAGCAGTGCATGAGACGTGCCCTGTATCAGCTCAGCAAGCACATTGAACCCTGCTGGGATAAAACGATAAGTAGCACGTGTCCCCTGGGATCCGTAGGAGGGACAAAGTGACGAAAGAGATGAGTCTCTGGCGAATGCTGTGATCAGGGTAAAGGCAGATTTACACTGGACTCCAGAGGTGGGCCACCCATCCATCCGGGCTGGGAAGAGGTGGCGTTTCTGGAGGAGGTGGCCTGAGCTGCGTCTTAAAGAACAAATCAACAGGAGTCACGTGACGAGGAAAGAAAAATGTCTCAATCAGGAGAGCAGTTTGGGCAAAGGTGGGAGGGGGCGAGAAGACAGGTCGGTTTTGCCCACTCACACCTGAACTGAGCCTTCTTACCTGAGGTCTCCTTGGGGAAAGTGTCCCCAAAGCAGACGTTTGTAATTGTTGCCACCCCAAGTAACTGTTGCTGGAATCTGAACTCCCAAGTTCGGGCTTGGGTATAGGTTTACCCAGAATATGCCAGGGCCTGTGGGGAGCTGAGAAAGGAGAACTTAGGGTGGAATCGGTAGAGAAGCACCAGGGTCCCTCTTTGCAGAGGGAAGGGGGAAATGATAAGAAGTGGTGTGTGGGAGACTTTACCGGCCGGAGGAGGCACCTCTTATCTTGGGGGAGGGGATGTCACATGGGGAGACAATGGGGCATCCAGAATAGCTCAGTGTGGGAGAGCGGTGGTGGCCTAGGCTGGCACCTGCTGTAAAGAGCTCTCTTCCCCTGTATTCATGCCCAGGAAGAATTATTACAAAAGGGTGGACATCTGGCCGCATTTAGGTGTTTATTTAAGAAGTCACTTTCTTTTTGGTGGCTGTCCAATGTGGGGATCCGAACCTTGACCTTGGTGCTACAAGGCTGCACTCTAACCAACTGAGAAAGCACTTTTTAATAAAAATTTCAAACCACAGATTCTTCCACTTCCTATACCATTGCCTCCAGCTTTAACCAGGACAACACCGGCCCTTGGCCAGGCTAGTGGCGTTCTGTCTACTGGGACTCCCAGCTTCCGCTTCTGTAGGACACTGGTCCTCCCATCCCGCCCATGCACCAATTTCTCTTTCCTCAGGCTGGTGGACAGTGATGGTTTATAAACATAAGCTCATCCACTCACTTCTCTGTTAAAACCCTCCAATGGCTTTCCTTCTGAGCCAAGGGGAATCCATTTGCATGGCTCTCAGGTCCACCTTAGACCTCCGGTCCAGTGTCACTGTGGAGCATCTGTCCTGCCGCCAAGTCTCGAGCCATGTCATTTTCTGTCCACCTCAGAGCCTTTGTGCCTGCCGGGCCCTCACCTGGAATGTTCTTCATACTCGAATGGCAGCACTTGCTTGTTGGTCTGGACTTGGTTCAAATGTGACTGTCGCCTCTGGGCCCTCCTAGACCCCATTGCCACCCAACATAAGCCAATTCATTTACCGTATGGGCAGAGACCTCGGCTGTCTTGGTCATGGTTAGAACACGCTGAGAACTCAATTTCTGTTGAATAAGTGAAAGAGTAGATGGATGCAGAAGTAGGTTTTTAAATGGGGCTGGGAATCGCACCAGTAAAGAGTGTTTACAGGAGCTGAGTGCTTCTGACATCCAAGATAGTGGGGGGTGGATGGGGCGGCTCCATGAGGGAATGAATCCCTTACCCAGAGGCTCCAGTGCATCAGCTGGGGATTTCTGTCCTGGGTGGAGGACCGAGCTTGTTGGTCTCTGAGGAACAGTCTGATCCTTGGGCCTCTGCAGGGCCTCTGCACGGTCCCCACTTCCTAATGGCTGGAGGCCCCCAAGACAGGAATCCATCAGGACTTGCAGGGAAGCCAGCTCCCGGTACCTCTTTATTCGTTTAACACGTGCTTGGTATGTTCCGGAGGCTGATCTACATGCTTTATAACCTACGTAACCCTCACAACCCCCTGCGAGGTGAGTACTGTCCTATCCCTATTTTTTAAATGGGGAAACTGAGTCACAGCATGGTTAAGTGATGTAGGGTGCACTGGTCCCTGTGATCAGGAGACAGGGAAGGACCATATTAGAGTAGTGAGTGTGGAACATGGTACATGCAGGTCAGACCAGCTAGTTAGGAGTAAGTCCTTGCAGGGGACTCTGAGGTGCAGGTCATTTGCTCACCAAACCCATCCCCCTACTGCTGCTCATCCCCCAGCCCTCTTCGCAGTGAGCTGGGGCCGCTGATGGGCTTGGGGCAGTGGAAGGTGAGCAGAAGTGTGGACCAGAAGCGGTCACTGCATCGCCCCACCTGACCCCGTCCTCTCTGAGGTGGTGGGCAGGACACCATAGGTAAACACAGTTTTGAGGTTCCAAAGCCACCAGCAACCTTCCATGGCAGAAGTAACAGAAAATGCAACCAGAGGGGGAAGAGACCTCTTTCCTGGAGTTTGGGAAATGGGGTTACAGAGAATATAAGGGGTCAGCACAGAGCGTGATTTTCTGGAAGGAAAGAATGTCAGCAAGTGGAATTGTCCAGAGTGTGGCTGGTGGGAGTCTTGCGTATGTGAGCACTTTATACATTGGGAGAAGGTGGCGTCTTCTACTAGTGCCACCTTAGTTAAGCGTCCCGGGGATTCCACGCTGAGTCCATGAGGTGGACAGCATGATGATCTGAGGGCCTGTGCATGGAGACACACTTCAGAATGTACGTGAGAAACATCTACAGCCCCTTCCTCCCCAGCCTGTCCTGACATCTGCTTCCCTCAGGGCCCACATTGGAGGTGAATAGAAATGTCCCGTTTGGTTGGCTCTGCAGTCCTAGTATTTCAGCAGAATTTCCAGTGTTTTCCTTGGCTCCGTTCTCTTAGGCTTAGCTGGGGTGCTGGACCGCGGCCGTCTCAGGGGACATGCATTCAGGACGCCAGTGAGTCCTGCAGCAGAACCCTGCAGCAGATTGGAAATCGAGGCAATGACTGCCTTGCTTTAAGATTGAAAGAGGTCAGTTTCAGGTGAATAGAGCAAGTGTAAATTCACACAGTGCACTGCAAGTTCGTAGACTGGTTATCTTCGAGAAGCGTGGCAGAGAAGAAACAGATTTTGAAGAAGATTTGGGTGAGTTCAGGGAGAATGGCAGATTATGTCGGGGAAGTGGAGTCATCAAGACAGCACAGCCCGTGTTTCTGCAGATGGTGCACAGAAGCGTTGGTGGGCAGGAGGGGAGATCTGCTTCTCAGAAGGGCCCTGCGACGCGTGCAGAGCTGTGGAAACAGGCACCCCTGGTGCCTAACATGGCTTAGATAAAACTCAGCTGCGAACCTGTCTGGTCTGGGTGCTATTTTCTGAATTTTTCCACTTCTTGAATCAGTCTGATGATTTGTTTTCCTAGGAAATCATCCATTTCTTCTAGAGTTTTCGGATGTGTTGACATAAAGTTGCAAGCAGCACTTTTTTAAATGATTCTTTTACTCTGTACCACATCTGCTTTTCTAGCTCTACTCTCAATCCTCATCTTGTCTGTTTTTGTAGCATCCCCCCCTTTTCTCCGTTTCCTCCACTCTGCACCCTCCTTCTGTCCCCCACCACCCACTTTTCTTTATTCTGTCTTTAACTGAGCATGTGAAATGTTTTTCTATTTTATTGGTCTCTTCAGAGAACCAGCTCTGAGTTTATTTGCTCCTTTTATTTTTTTATTAGTTTCAACTTTTCTTTATTTGGAGTTATGGACCTATCCTTTTCTAAGTGCTTAAGATAAGTACAACATTCCTTTTTTATTTTTGTAATACATTGTCTGATATTGGAGACAATGACACTAGAGTCCCCTCAGAGCATAACTTCTGGTGTATTTTATAGGCTTTGGTGTGAAGTGTTTTCCAGATTTCCTTCAATCCCCTTTTTATATTTCTTCTTTGATCTAAAAGTATATTTTAAAATTTCTAGGTAGTTAAGGAGTTTTTTTTTTGTTGTTGTTGTTGGCTGGTTATTTAATCCTAATTTTATTGTATGGTAACCAAAGAAGTGTCCTTTAAATTGTTAATTTGAAAGATTTGTTAAGGTTTTCTTTGTTGCCAAATATGCAACTAATCTTTACAAATGTCACATAGGTGTAAGAAAAAAATGTATATTCTTTACTTGAGGCAATTAAAGATATCTGTCTTCTTTCTGTCTTTATTTTTTTCCCCTCTAGGAGATATTCTCATTTGAAGAGATACATTTTTACCATGTTCTTGCATTTATATTGCTGTGTTGTTTGGTGCCTGCTTACTTCACACTTTTATACAGTTTTTATTAATGCCCCTCTTTGTCCTGTAGGGTCTTTATCCTCAAGTCTGCTATTAATTTTGCCATTCCTGCTTTCTCCTTCTTTGTATTTGTTTGGTATCTCCTTGCACGGTGTTTTATTTTTTACTGTTTCTCATATTTTTTTATATAGATGGAAATATTTATATCCAAGGGTACTTCAAAAGTTCATGGAAATATTCATATTATTAATTCTATTTTTCCATAAACTATTCGAAATATCCTCATATTTTTAACACAAGCTGATAGGTTCTTTGATTTAGTTGGACAGATCAATCTGTACACACTTAAAGTAATGACAGAAAGGTATGATGTTTCCCCTCTGCCCATCTTATTTTATTGATTTAGCTTTTTTTTCCCTTTCTCTTTTCCCCATTATTGGTGTTCATTTATCTCTTTTTTCCTACTTGATAATGTGCAAGTTCTTCTCTTTCCATTTTTTTTAATAACCAGTTTATGAGATGTAATTCACATGCCGTACAATTCACTCATTTGATGTGTACACTTCAGCAGCTTTTAGTATGTTCACAATTTGTGCACCTATCAGCACAGTCAGTTTTAGAATATTTCCATCACCCCCAAAAGGAACTTTAGCTATCACCCCCAGGCCTAGCCAACTACTCATCTACTTTCTGTCGCTGTAGATTTGCTTATTCTAGACATTTCATATAAATGAGATAATATAATGTGGTCCTTTGTGACTGGTTTCTTTCAATTAGCATAACATTTTCAAGGTCCATCCATGTTTTTGCATGTAATCAGTATTTCTCTCCTTTTTCTTATTGAATAATACTGTATTGAATGGATACACCACATTTAATGTCTCATCAGTCAGTGAACATTCTGGTTGCTTTCACCTTTTGGCTACTTTGAGTAATAACCAAAACCTTCATGTACAACTTTTTGTGTGGATATAGTTTCCATTTTTCTTGAGTATATACCTAGGAGTGGGATGGCTGGGTCACATGGTAACTCTGTGTTCAAAATTTTAAGGAACTACCAGACTATTTTCCAAAGTGGCTGCACCTTTTTACAGTCCCGCCTGTGAAGCGTGAGGGTCTGTGTTCTACACATCTTCACCAACACTTGTTATTGTCTGCGGTTTTGATTCTAGCCACCCTGTGGGATGTGAAGTGGTAGCTCACTGAGGTTTTTGGTTTGTATTTCCCTAATGACGTTAATCATCCTTTTATATAAGCTTGTTGCCCATTTGTATGTTTCCTTTGGAGAACTTTCCGTTCAAGTCTTTTTGCCCATTTTTTAATTGGGTCATTTGTCTTCTCATTTTTGAGTTGTAAAAGCTCTTTGCTGATCCTGGGTATGTCTTCCTTACTAGATGTATGACTTACAAGGGTTTTCTTCCATTTACTGGATTGTCTTTCACTTTCTTGATGGTATCCTTGGAGTACAAAAGTTTTACATCTTGCTGAAGTCTCATTTATCTATTTTTTTTTCTTTGGTTGCTTGTGCTTTTGGTGTCATGGCTAAGAAACCATTGGCAGGTGCAAGGTCACTAAGATTTGTCTCTGTGTTTTCTTCTAAGAGCTTTATTGATTTAGCTCGTCCATTTAGGTCTTTGATCCATTTTGCATTGTTTTTTGTATATGGTGTGAGGTAGGGGTTCCAGTTTCATTCTTTCATATGTGGGTACTCAGTTGCTTCAGCACCTTTTGTTGAAAAGTCTGTTCTTTCCCCTTTGAATTATTTTGGCATCCTTGTCAAAAATCAATTGGCTCTAATTGATTTTCCATTTTAATATTTTCATCCTTTTTTCCTCCCTTGCCTCATAATTAAATGCATATTTCTTCACAATCATTTGAAAACACCATGCTTTTCCCCAACTAAGACTGTTTTCCCCAGAATAAGACCTTCTTTATAAAGAGTTTTTATTTAACTTTTTATCGTGTACAATCCCAGAGATTTACTAATATCCTGTTGTATTTTATACACATGCACACACGATATACCAAATGTACATTTTGTCCAAATAGCTAAATGTTTGCTTAAGTCAAGACTGAATCCAAACTTCCAGGATGCAAGAAGTCTTGTTTAAGAAAATTACCTTTCAATAAAAATTTTGGGAGTCAAAATTAAAAGGTTGACAGTGTAGCACAGGAATAATAATTTCTCACGCTGTCAGTGGCTTAGTTGTGCCTGCAGTCTTTCTGCTGCTCTTTTGTGCTAATGAAGAGATGTTCACTTTCAGTTGGGGTTGGGGAAGGGGCAAGGTGTTTCTGGCTACATCTACTAACGTCGGATACTTTTGCCGGCGACATCTCCGCCTTCTACTGTAATAGTAGCGCTTGCAGGTAAAGACTTAGCTTCTTTTCATTTCCTAGACTTGAGGATTTGGTCAGTCCCTGGGATGATGCATTTCATGGACACAAACCCACGATCCAAACCTTGGCTCACCGCTTTCAGGTGTTCTTTGAAAAACTTTAGGAGTGAACTTCAATATTTCTGCATGCCGTTGCTGCTTCTCACTATCACTTGAGGAAAAACTAGGAATACGACAATGAAACTGTATTTTTCTTTCAAGATAACAACATGAGTTCTAAATTTCTGTCTGCATCTTGGATTTTGGTATGTGCAAATCAATTTTGGTGTCTTCCCTGAGGAGACAGCAGATATCACATAAGGAACACTTGTGTTCTCATGACACATCCATTTAGTTTCCCAGAATTTCCTGGGCCCACTGAAAAGGCAGAAGCACGGCTGAATCCCTCATTAGTGCAGCAGCTGTCAGACCCCAAAGGCCTGGGTGGGTTTGCACGTCCAAATGTCTGCTGTACAAGATACAGAAGGAGCACACGAACTCAGGGAAAACTTTTCAGTGACACATTTGCCAGGAGGAACTTTATGACCAGGATTCCTTGTTTGGGCAAATCTCTGCAATTCTTTACCTTCTGACTACTGAAAATGGTAGTTTGCCCGTGGTAATTATTTCAACATTCATTGTGAGCGTAGCTCTAGCCTCCATAGACTTAAAACTACAAGAATTGCCTTCTTAAAGGATTCTTATTAAGTCTGCTATTTTAAAGTTTGATTAAAGAACACAAAATTTTTCTATAATGCTTCTTTTTTCCTTCATACTCTGTATATTCTTTTTTAGGTCTAGATTGAAAGTGATTTATCATGGGTGTTATAATACAGGATTGTGGACTTTTTATCTGCTTCTGAATTTTTAAGGTGGCATAGTTGGCTTTCTGCTTAAATTCATTGTCACTAGATGAATTCCCAAACAGGACTTTTTCTTGAAATAGTTATAGCCTAAATGAAATTAAATGACTATAAACTTACATTTAATTCTTAAGGGCTATTTAGTTTAGTATTATGAAAGCTAATACATGAAATAATTCTACAAAGATTATAATTATGATATAATCTGAATTCTATTATTCTGCCTTGCATTATTAAATTTTGTAACTGTCAGTTCCAAAAGGGTAAATATTCTTTCTAAAGTTATTTGGACAACATTTTCATAGTATTTGTAATATGTCTATTAACTGTCATTCTGTTTCTCAATTTATGTATGTATTTGAGAGCTCTTAACTTTTTATTTGTTAGATTTGCAGCTATTACAGTTTTGAACATTTGCAACGTTTTGTAGCAGCCATGCATTTACACTTTAACTTACTGAATTTCAGCCTCTAAGCGCAGAAGTATGTTTCCAGGCAGAGTGACATCTAGAATGCTTCACTGTGTGTGTGAGAGCGAACACTCTCAGGTATTAATTGAAAATCCGATTCCGTGTCTTGGGCCCATCGCTCAGACAGGGCTGCTGCTTAGACACAAAGGGAACCTACGTGATTAAGTGACACTGATCTCCCACCAAATCAAGGCATCAGAAATGACCCTAAGTGGCCTCAGCTGGTCACCTTGTGGGGACCCCAGACAGCATGGCTTGCTGCCTGCAGGTTTCTTCTCCGCCCCTCACCGGGGAGTCTTGGCTCTGGTCCGTTTGTTAAGAGACCTGCCTCTGCTGCTGTCCTCGGCTGTGGGCCTGGCGGAGGTACTCCAGGTTCTTTTCTTTGAGCGTCTTTTGTCACGTTTGCCGAGTGGTGTCTTGTCTGGGGCGCCATCCCGACCTCCCGCGGTGCCCAGAATCTTCCTGCCGTCCGGCGCTGCCCTGAAAGCGTCGTCGCGGCCAGTCCATGCCCATTTGAAGGTGTGACTTCATTCTGCCTGGAAGACGGTCTTTTCTTTATTCTTAAATTCAGAGACTTTATTCTTAAATAGCAGCCTCTCTGCCCACCCCCCACATGCCCGTCCCTCCTGGCCTCAGTGTCCCCTCAAAGCGTCGCACCGCACCCTCTGTGCCCACCTTCGTGCTTGTGCTCTCTGCTCTGTAACTTCTCGGCCTTGACCTTCCGAGTCCGTACTTCAAGGATCCCACGTGACCCCCTTCCCCTTCCCTTTGTCCGAGGACTGGCTCCGTTGTGAGGTCATGCTTTTTAGTTACAGGAAATCTTTTTCTCCCCTGCGTGTGTTGCAGTGCAATCTCTGAGTGCTGTTATTATTATTTAATTACAATGCAAGTTGCCCTGGGCGTCCTCCAGCAGCGCTCTTCTGGGGCATTCTGTCTCTTCTGAGCCATCTTCCTGTCGAGGGGGCTGTCACCCTTGTAGGCTCAGGGGCCAGATCGGGGGGTGTCCCAGGGCATTGGCAAGCCTGCTTCAGTGGCAGAGAAGGCAGCTCTCCCTGTGCTCATGGCCAACCCCTCTGGCCTGTGGCTGCCTTGCCTTCGGAGCCTGGGGTCACTCAGGCCAGGGTGGCCTTCCTCCAGGGCCCACGGGCTCTCAGATCCTCGTCCTGGGCTCTGGGGCAAGTGTAGGCTCCACTGCTGCCATCATCTGGTTCAGATTCTGGGTGGGTGTGGAAGCTGACGCCCGCTGGGTGCCCTGGTGGACCGAGCGTCCTGACCTCAGGAACTGAGTGTTGCAGGGTCTCCTGCAACGTGGGCAGAAGGAACAGACACCGTTTTAGCACAACTTAGGGCACAGTGCCCTTTGAAGATGTCCCCAGCAGCATCTTCCAAGATCCTTGTCACCCGACCTGTCGCCCACCATGTACAGTTAATCACATCATCGTTATAGTGATGGGAGCAGTATTGATAACAGCTCTGCAGGGACCAGATCAGAGGCCTGGTGTACCTTGTCCACAGTGGCCAAGTTCTGGGCATCCAGGAGGTGGGGTGTAGCTGCTTTCCTTGTAAAGTGGGCATGTGCCGGGGTCACTGCCCATGGGAGGGCTCAGCGGGGGGGGGGCCAGGGGAGGGCTCATCTGTGCCCTTGGACCCCTCCTGTGAGGATGGGCCCCCAGGGTGTCCCCAGGCAGGACCTCTGCTCTGAGGGGTTGCTCCATGTGAAAACGGGCTCCCTGGGAAGACGCCAAACTTGATCAGCTGGGCGGTGTGTCCTGTCCTCCTGGGGGTGAGGTTCCAGACAGCAGACAGGACACCAGAAAAGTGTGAACTCTGGATAAACAGTGATCTTGTAGTAAGTCTGTCCCAAATATCATGTGGGCCGTCCTCATGTACTAAAGAATGATTTGTTTATTTGAAATTCAAATTGAACTAGGCGTCCTGTATTTTAATTGGCCACATCTGGCCACCCTGTCCCAGCTTGTTTTTGCTAATTGATGAGCTGCACCTGTGTAGTGGGTTGACTTATGTCCCCCCAAAGTTTAATGTGTTGGAGGCTGGATCCCAACTGTGACTGTTAAGACATGGGAAATCCTGTTATGACAAAGGTGGGACCTTGAAGGGTGATTAAGTTGATGGTTTAATGGTGGTCAGGGGTGTGGTTCTGAGGGCTTTAAAAGGAGAGCACGTGAGATTCTCTCTCTCTCCCCGCTCTACCATTTTCTGTCACGTGAGACCCCTGCATTGCTATAAAGCCACCACCAAAGAATATCCTCACTGGTTGTGTTCCCTGGACTTCAGATTTTCCACGCTGTGAAACTGTAAGCAATAAATTTCATTTTCTCACAAATTACCCCATTCTAGGTGTTTTGTTATAAGCAACGGAAACAGACGAATACAACCTGAGACTTTGCCGGGCACCTTAGTCACCTCCCAGGGTTGCCAGGTAACAGGACTTGACTTTGAAAGAGCCATTTGATTTTGTGGGGAAAAGGTCTGCCGGCCTCCTGTGTCTTGTCTTTCCCCGCCCTCTGAGCCACCAGGCAGAGCCTGGCCCTGAGCGCACATCAGAGCACTCCAGACACCCTGCCCATCTGTTCCAGGGGAACACATGCTGGCCCGTGGTGGCTGGGCTTTGAATCCTACTGGGTGTGGCAGTGCAGGCCCCGAGGGATTTGGTGCTGAGGACTGAGAACGACACACCGAGCCTCCTGCAGACCCAGTCCTGGGTGTGGTGGGCAGCGCCAGGAACCTAGAGGCCTTGGGTGGCTCCACCTGCTAAGGGCTTATGGTCTGTTCTGGGGACAGCTCCGCGCAAGACCCCTGTTTCTAGTTCTGTGCTGAGCACCTGCTCTGCTAACCCTCACCTCCCATCTGTTGTGGGCTGAACTGTGTGGCCCCCCATACTCACATGTTGAAGTCCTAATCCCCAGCACCTCAGAATGGGGCTGTATTTGTCGATATGGCTTTTAAAGAGGAGATTAAGATAAAATGAGATCTTCAGGGTGGGCCCTGATCCAATCTGACTAGTGTCCTTATCAGAAGAGGAGATCAGGACACAGACACACACAGAGGGACGACCACGTGAGGACACAGGGAGAAGACGCCGTCTGCAAGCTGAGGAGGGAGGCCTCAGGGGGAACCAGCCCTGCCACGCCTGGATCTCGGGCTTCCAGCGTCCGGAGCTGCGTGTTAAGCCCCAGTCTGTGGTGCTTACGAGACCAGACGTGAAAGACGAGGCAAGGAAGCCAGGCAGGAATGGACTCCAGGGGGTCGAGGTGTTTGTGCCGCTTGGCCCTTTGCCGGCTGGGACTGTTTCAGGGGCCCGTGGGAGTTCTGGGACCAGATGTACCATTTCAGACTTGAAGGCCATCTGTTGACGCTGGCCTTGCAGACCCGTGGGAGGGAGCGTGTCCCCTCCAGCGCACAGCCCTGGCCTGCGAAGAGTTGTGGTAAGAACGGCTCCTGAGCAGAGGAGCCGTGTGCCCGTGGGGGCCACTGCCCCCGGAGCCCCCTCACGAGTCTGCAGCTTCAGAGCTGGTTCTTCCCAACAGCATCTTGTGGTTCAGCTCCACAGAGGGAAAGTCACGTGGGAAGATGTCACCCGGCTCAGAAGTTATGAGACTTGATCTTTAAGGAGGTCCAACTTCTTTACGTGTTTTGAGCTATAATGTCCCTACAGAAGAGTGCACGGTCCTAAGTCACAGCTGATGAGTTTCTGCATTTGTGTATACCCATGTATTCCTTGAGGAGGTTTGGGAAAAAATATGATCCTAGAGCTATTTTTTATGGCAGTGTGTTATGGTGATGTCCGGAGAGATGGAAGGATGACAGACAAGCACTTTTGCTGAAGACCTGGGAGCAGTGTGGAGGCAGCACCCTCTGTGCTGCAGGTAGAATCTGAGAAAGAGAAGTCAGTGTCTGCAAGATTCAGGCCGGCCAGAGAGGTGAGCCCGGCAGGAGCGGGAGCTGGAGCTCGGCCGGGGCCTCTGGGGCAGTCGTGAGGAGCCACCTGCGCTTCTAAGCAGTGGGGACTGTGCAGCCCAGGGGACAGTCTCCTCTTTTCTGAGCTGGTTCTGAAGCTCCTGCAGCAGACGCTGGGACTGACCCAATCCTCGGGTAGCAGAGGCCCTCCTGTGTCCCTCCTGTGTCCCCAGAGGATCCCACAAGTCTTGTCCTCAAAGGTGGTGGTGGAGGGTGTCACGGTGAATTGGCTTGTGGGCACATCTCCCTTCCGTCCTCTCCTCCCTCATGGGTCCCAGAGCACCCCCCGCACCCCCAAGGCCCAGCTGTGTCTCTCCTCCTACCCCAGGCTCTGACTAAGCCTCGTGGGGTCTGGGGCGCACTGACTTTTTCCCCGTGGCTTTTTCCCCTGTCCCAGGCCATAGAGCCAAGCGTGGTGGGGTGGACCCTCGGGGCTACATGGGACATCCCATGGATGAGAGCCCTGGACACAGGGACCATGTGGACCCAGTGGGAGCGGGCCCATGGAGCAAAGGTTTTGGTGGTAGGAAATCTAGACAATGCTGTGATGAAAGACACGTTTCCAAGGAGCTCTGAAAGGAAGACGGCCAGGGGGACGAGAGGGCTGAGTGACTCAGAGGTCTGCATGCTGGCGTCCTGGGGCTCCTGTGAGCCAGAGATAAAATGGCAGGGTTCTGGATGCTTCTTAGCTCTGGGAGGGAAAGCTGCCTGGAATTAAGAGACGTTTGAAGCGTTCATGACAGCAGGCTCAGATGGCAGGTGGCCCGCCGTGAAGCCTCCTGCTCGTCAGCCTCCTGCTGCCCCAGCTTCCCTCACAGGCCCCCTCATGTCCCGCAGCGCTGATCCCCGGTGACCCCCGACCCTCCCCAGGCCTCCCGGTGCAGTCCCCGTGTGGGAAGGGCCCGGGGGCACCGAGGCCAGCCGGAGCGGGGTCTGCACTACGCAGCTGGCCGAGCGCTTTGAGAGGAAAAATCAAAGGAGGTCAGATTTCCATTTAGGAATCTTGCAGTGAGGCTTGCTGGTTGTAGGAAGCATCAGCCCAGCCTTTTCCTGTATAAAGTTCATTTCATCTTTGGTTCCTTTCTAGCCATGTCGTTAAAATGAGCAGATGCCCAGCGAGGCCCTGTGGGGAATGGGCAGCGGGCCCCTCTCTGGGTGCCCGGCGGCCACTGAGCCGGGATAGGTGGGTGGCTCGGCACGCTCTGTCTGATGCTGGGCAAAGCCAGTGCCAGGCGTCGGGCTGCTCCATCACGTCGAGCCTCTTCTGTGTACTGGCTGCTGGACACGGTGAGGCTGAGGTTTCTCTGGAAATGGCACATTCTCTTAATTGTGCCATATGGATGGTAGGAGCTGTGTTTTATGGGTGACCGAGTGCAGCCCTCTGTCCTCACAGCGTCCCAGTTTGGTCCTGGAAACACTTTTTCTACAAGAAGTGAAAGCTCATGTGACTTAGCCCCCGAGGAGGAGGACAGGGACGGGGGAGGGGCTGGTGTGCCATATGCGCAGCACGCCGTGCTTCCTGCTGTACGCAGTTGGCAGCGATGCTGCTGGAGCGGTTCTCTCTGTAAACCTCTGTGTCATGTCCCCGCGGGGAAGGACAGGGCAAACACATACTTTTTCCCAGGGAGAAAATGAGGGGGCAGAGCGGGGAGATGGTAGCCTGCAGTGCCACGCACGGTTTCTGAGCCCTTCCTGCATGTTTGATGGCTAGGCAGGGGCACGAGCCCGGACCCCGCTGGGACCCTCCCTTGAGCCGTTCCAGTGAAGCCCCCGTCTGCTGTGCTCCAGGTGCCAGCCGTCAGTGGCTGTGACAGGCTGGCAGCAGCCCCTTCACGTATGCACTCACACTCGCTCTCAGGCGAACTGCCCTTGTCGCTACGCCCGGTGCTTTCCTGATGGACTGAGCCAGCCACTGTGACCCGTCAGCATGAAAGGCAGGTGGAGAGACTGGCCCTGAGCCGGGGGAGCCCACACTCGGGTATCAGCCCCTCCAGAGGCCACAGCAAGCATGCCTGGTCAGGCTCCTGTGGTGGCAGCAGGGCCGGGTGCAGCCTGCAGACACCCCAGGTGCCTCTGACGTTGCGTCCCCTCTCCGGGTGAGATGCCTGGCCCTAGACTGGTTTGCCCTCACCCTTTGCAAAGCCTACCGGGTCTTCCAGACAGCGAGGACGCACACTGGAAGAGCCGTGCCACGTTCAGGGGAAAGGGTTGGGCTCCCCTGGGGGATTGTAAGGAGGCCATGGGGAAACAGAGACCAGCCCTGACTGAAGGACGTGTGGACGCAGGGGCATCCACGGGTGACAGGCTGTCTGGGCCCTTTTCATCTGAAAGGTAGGGGGTCACCGGAGAACTGTAAAGAAGCAGTGGTCACCGCCTTACTGAGGGTGGCAGTAGCGAGGGTGCCCAGTTGTTCTCAGGGTTGCCAGGTGCCCCTGCCTCTGCTGCGTCCCCATGTCATGTCACAGAGCAGCCTTAGCTGGTGAAGGTCACATCCTCTATACTTCCCAGCCTGGCTGTCAGCTGCTAATTCCAGGGCCAGGTTCCATCTTCTCCCCCTCCCGCTCCTGACTGTGCAGCTGGAGCAAGGCACTTACCCTGTGGGCCTCAGTTTCCCCCTTACACAAGGGAGGGGCAGGGGCGGGACCTCCCTGTCCTAGGCACTCCCACTGTGGGATGGGGTGGTGCTCTCGGGTCCCGTCGGAAATGACTGCAAGCAGGTCACCTTTTTCCACATGGACATTCGAACGCAGTGTGCATGAGGTCGCTGCCAACCAGTTGGCGTAAGGCTAAGCTTTATATGCGTTAACTGAACATTTATTAATTGGATTTTGCAATCTACTTTTTGTATTATGGCGTCAATAAAGCCTTTTCAGGGCTTGAATGTTTCCACAGGCCCTTCTGAAACTTTAGTTCCTGGCACTGTGCCCACGTGCCTAAGGGATGGAAAGGCCCCAGTTACTGTCCTGCAGATGTGCTGCAGACTGGGAGTTCGTGCAAGTCCAGGGACAGGTGTGGGGAGTCCTAGGAGTCCTTAATATTTATTTTTTGGGAAGCTTTACGTTCAAGCATGCATGTGTGTTTTTGTGAGGAAGGATGTCATCGCTTCCACGGAATCTCCCAAGGTGTCGCATCACCCCGAGCTCTGCGTGAAGCCTGGAGAACGTGGAACGTGAGAGGAGAGGCTGGCTGAGGCCTGGGCCTGCCTCCCCCTGGCCACGCCTGAGCAGGGTCCTCCCAGCCTTCCAGGGTGGGGGCTGAGATGGGTCTAGGAAGGGGACCCCCTGGCCCCACCCTGTCCAGTCTCCCAGCCAGGTGGCCCCTCATCCTTTCCTACCCTGTGGCTGGCCTCACCCAGCACCGACGGGGGGTGGTGGCTCCTCTGCTGGATCCCCTTGGGGTGGTGGCAGCGCTCCTCACATGCCCATGATGCGGGCTCCCCTCGAGCCCTGCCTCGCTGCCTGGTGTGCTGGAGGTCAGAGTCCCTCCCTAGCCGGGTACCTGGCAAAGTGTGTCCAGTCTCGTGGATTCCAACCCAGCCTCTGCTTGGAATCATAAGATGTAATCATCCAGTAAATCACAGATGCCACCTCGTTCGTCCCCACGCCCTTCAGTGCGCCCCATCGCAGGAGAGTGGGGACTCCCGAGTTGCGGCTTTGGGGCCAACATGGGTTGGTGGGTGGGGCCGCTGGGCCTACCTGAGCTGTGTCCAGCATGGGGCGGTGGCGTCGCAGCCTTGGGGGCACACATTTTCTCTCCTTGGCCTCTGGGATGAAGTCAGAGCCGTAGCCCTGCTGTGCGGCCACATCCATCCTCGTAACTCCTCTCCCGGTTGTGCCAACCTTCTGCCGATCCCTGAAAATGTTCGTCACGGTCTATTCTGGACAGCCAGTACCTCGTTATCTTTCAGGATGCGGTTGCAGACTGGAGCCCTACCCTGGAGCTTGTAAGAACCTTCAGAATGAGGTTGCTGGATAGTTCAGGCCTCAAAGTAACCATGAAAGTGCTGTTGCTGCCATAGCTAGTGCACTGCTTTCCCTGGGGCTGTGGACATCCCCAGTCCATGTCACTCTGCAAGCCGTTGCTTCTCTCTGAATCTCTGGACAGGTGGAAAGTATTGCTGAGGTAGAGGCCAGCCGTGCACCTGCCAAGAAAAAGGGGAGCTGCCTCTTTCCCACCAGCCCAACTCAGCCACTTGACCTAGGGTTCGGCCGCGCTCCCCGGCTAAGCCTTCTGGCTGCCGGGCGTGCACCATGGCTGTGAGGGTGGAGGTGCATCCCCGAAGTCCATGGCCTCTTTGTCCTTTATTCTAATTCTGAATCTAAACCACACAGACTCCTTAATAAGTAATTGAATCCGGGTCAGGAGAGAAAGGTACTCTCAGTAAGCCTAATTGATGGTTGGCTCAGAAATAACGAATCCTGGAAATGAGGTTATAAGTAAGGCCACTTAGAAACCCGAACGGCAAAAGCACATTTCTTACCCATGTCTGTCGGCTCACCATTTAGAAAGTTTTATAGAAGTGACACGCTACACACTATCTGCTAGACTACGAGGTTTATTTAAAGATAAAAAGTGCGGTCAGCTCTATGCTGTAGGAGAAATCCGGCATCTAAAAATAGGAGGAGATGGGAAATGCTCCTTTCCAAACCCCGGCAGGTCTCTCCTGGGCCCCTCGAGTAGCAGGACAGACCGTCCTGCTTTAGAGTTGTCAGGTCAGAACCGTGAGCTCACTTCTGTCACAAGCAATGATTTTTATGTCCCTTTTGGGAGGAAAGGCTCTGTGGTGACGTTGGACGTTTTCTCCCAGTTTAGGCTTCGTTTTCCAAAATCCCTTCCTGCCTTTGGAACGTGGTCCAGTGCTGGGCAAAACGCCACGTCTGCAATGCCGACCATACTTGTAACACATTCCAAAGCGATGCCATCTGAATATAGAGAGATCTCTTACCAAATCAGGAAGAAAGGTCACAGTCACCTCAAAGTAAAAACGGGCAAAGGACCTGAGCCATTTATGTAATCCAGAGGCCAATAAGTAAGTGATTTTATATTTAACCACACTAGTGACCGGACAAATTACCCATTGGTGACGAGGTGCCATTTCTGTCAAACTCACAGATTTATAAGGGAGGGTAACTGCCAGAATTGATGTGGGAAATGACTTTCACCCTGCTGATGGGGTGAGAGTTGGCAACTCTTGTCAAGCCCTCCCAGGAGGTGTATCTCCTCTGACTAATGTGGCCCTGGGTGGGTAACCAGAGAGGGAGACAGAGACTATAAAAGTGAAAACTTGCATAAAACCTAGATCTTCAGGAAATAAGAGTTGGGCTGTCTGAACGATAGCACATGTATAACTGGGACATGAGGTCCTGCTTTAGATGGTGCAGGTCAGTCCTCCTGCCACTCTGAAGTGCACAGAGATCACTGGGGTGTGGTGAAAACGCTGGTTCCACTTTGGCGGGGCCTGGGAGTCTGCACTTCCAACAAGCCCCCAGGGAAGCCGCTGCTTCTGGTCCACGGACCACACTTTGAGGAGGAAGGAAAAGGGACTGTAGACTGGATGCTCCCAACCTCATGGAGGCTTGATCCCCACTGTGACTGTCGAGGGTGGGAGATCCCGTTATGGTCATTGAAAGGTGTGGCCTTGAAGAGTTGATTGGATTGTAGGACCCTGTAGGAGTGAATGGGTTAATAATGGTGGTCAGGGGCGTGGTTCTGAGGGCTTTAAAAGAAGAGCATGAGAGAGGTTAGTCTCTCTCTGCTCCACCATTTCTGCCATGTGAGACCCCTGGGTCACTGTCACCATCACCAAGATCCTCACCAAATGTGTTCCCTGGACTTTGGACTTCCCAGCCTCCAAAACTGTAAGCAACGAATCTCATTTTCTTTATAAATCTCCCAGTTTCAAGTATTTTGTTGTAAGCAACAGAAAAGGACTAAGACAGATGGGGATGTATATTTACTGAAAACACTTGTTTACTCTGTGACGCCAAATGGGGGCAAAATCAGGTGATAAGAGTGGAGTGGCAGCTCACCTTCACATGTAAACCCCACACGTACACGAGGGTACTGCAGAAAGTTCGTGGGAAGATGGAATTAAGCGAGAATATGAATCTTCCCAGGAACTTTTGGAAGACCCCCATATTCATGTATGTTGTTATTCTCGACCACCTGGGAAGATTTACCAAAATGCAAACAGTATGGGGCTCAGGGTGGTGAAGATTTAGGGTATTTTTCTTTTTGCTTGTTTGTGTTTTCCCTACAATAAAGGAGCCTTTTTGGTGCAGTCTACCAGGGATGGAGGCAGAAATCAACACAACACAACACAGCTCGGTGCTCATCCAGGGGGCCTTGAAGACCCCCTCTGTCCTCTGTGGTCCTGCCGTCACTTGGTGGCACCTCAGCCATGCTTCCTTCTCCAGGATCCCTTTTTCATCAGGAGGGAGGTGGAAGTATCTTCAGGATCCACTTCATTTTCCCCATCACAAAAAGCTGTGGGTCTGGCTCTTTAAAATACGGCTTACATTATCCCTTAGAAAACAAGGAGGTTACTTGCCAGTCTCCTGCTGTAGGAAGGAAACCTTGTAATTACCAAGCCTCTGTCTTTCATTCGAAAGTCCAGGCCCCACAGCCAGGAGACACCGCGACTCAGCAAACAGGAGGACCACGAGTTAAGGGGGAATCGACGTTGAGATCCTGAAATGCCAAGGCTGGGCGAGAATGTGTCATAGGGCGAAAAAGCCCCTTCCGCATGGCAGGGTAGGCTGGCCAGCAAGATAAGGGGCAGCAAAGATGAGTTCAGTGACTCAGCATTCACTTAAAGAGAGTCCTTTAGCCGGGGTCCTCGCTACAGCTCAGGGAACGGTGACCTAGCTGCAGCTGGGAAGCCAGCGAGCCGTGGCCCAGCACCAGTGTCTCTGGAAACAGCGTTTTAGAGCAGTGGCCAAGCACAACAAGCAGGAGGGAGGGGACGAGAAGGGGACGGACACGTCGTCAAGCACCTGGGTACAGAGAATTGCGTTAAGGACTTAGAAATACTGTTTCGTATAATCACACGGTGCCCATTTTACAGATGAGGAAACTGAGGAAGGGCAGCATGACATCCAGGGAGAGTCAGACCTGGGGTCCTCGTTTGCCCAGCTGCTGTGTCTGCACGTGTGTCCCTTCCGAAGCTCACGGAAGCCTGATCCTCAGTGTGGCCGTGTTGAGAGGTGGCCTTTGGGAGGTGACTGGGTTGTGCCCTCAGTGGGTTAGCTGGCTGGGGGATAAGCGGTTGTCACGGGGCAGTTGTTGTCATGGGGCAGTTGTTGTCACGGGGCAGTTGTTGTCATGGGGCAGTTGTTGTCATGGGGGCTGCGCTGGTGGTTTCACAAAGAGAGGAAGAGGCGTGCAAGCTTGTTCTTGCTCAGCCCTCGCCATGTGATCCCTGCATCACCATGGGGACCCGTAGAGAGTCCCCACCAGGAAGAAATCCCTCACCGGATGCACCCCCCAACCTTGGACTTCTGGCCTCCAAAACCATAAGAAATTTTGTTTCTTTATAAATTCCCTGTTTCAGATACTGTGTTAGAAGTGACAGAAACTGACAAGTACACCCTTCCTACGTGTCTGGGTGAGTGACATCTGTGCTTCAAGTTCCTGTTTCTGTGTTGTGCAGCGTGGATCCTAGAACCACCTCCCGTCCTTATGAAGTGCAGTCGGGGGTGCACTGGGCGGTGGTCCGGCCACGTGCCCAGTGCATGGTGCGTGTTTGGCAGGTGGAAAGCACTGTTAGGAGGGGCCACACCTTGCCCGAGGACCCCATCTCTACATGCCAGGGGCAGGATTTGAACCCGGGTTGGTCTCTGCCCGCCTGATCACATTTCCAAAACATGTACCTCTCAGAACCCCTCTCCCTCCCGCCGTCTCCCACCCCATGCCATCAAAAGCCGTGTCACCAGATGACCCAGATTCAACACATGAGAAGTACCAGCGTACTGTCCCTCATCTGACTACCCTGGTTTCTTGTTTTGTTAACACCACGTTCAATAATAATGTCAATGGTTCAGGTGTATGATCCAGTACTTCTCCAGTTGCCATCCGTCTGTTTCCCCGATCCTCTTTCCAAAAAACATTTCCCCAAAGAAATCAGGAACCTTCCTGTCCATGCGGCAGGCCAGCTCATCTTACGTCGGAAGCTCTCCAGCTGTGCTTGGACGGTCTGGACGAGGTTCTGCCAATTCCCCGGCTCCATCAACGCCTGAAGTCACAGGGCGTGCCGTGCCCAGGCTGCTGTGAGCACAGAGCACCTTCCACTGGAACAGGTTGTGTTTGGGAAGCCAGAAATGGAGGCCAGAGCCAGGAGAGGCCAGCCAGTGACCAGGCTGGAGACAGGGACCCTGTGGACACCCACAGAGTGCAGGGGCTTTGGAGGCCACTGGTTCCAGATGCCATCCTTGCCATCCAGCTTCAGGCATTGCGAATCTCTCAAGAGATTGGGACGATGGCCAGAACCATGGGCTGGACGGCTCCCCACCTGACTCCAGTCAGGGAGAGTTTAGAGAATGCGCCGCGTCTTACAGTGCAGGAGTAACTAGATCTGACTCCTGGAGAGCACAGAACACCTCGCATATGCTGTCATAAGAGGTGCATCTCCTCCCACACTCGGGGGGCCAGTTTGCCCAGGGTTGACCTGGTTTCAAAGCTGGAAAGTCCTGCATGCTGGTTACCCTGTAACCCAGCACAGCGTGAATGAACCAGTTCCATGAGCAGGACGCCCCCCCCGCCCCCCCCCCCACCGGCAGTGAGGCCTGTGCAGTGCAGTTGGGGCTACTCTGGTCAGCGGTTGGCCTGGCTCCCGGCTCTTCTCAATGTGACCCTGGAAACATTCCTGAAATTGCATCATTAGGATTTCATTCTGGCTCAAGACCCTGTGTCCTATTAAAAATGAAAATACTTCAAAATGCTCAGGCTGAGAAACAGATCATTAGTCAGCGGGCACCTTCTGCAGCAGCCACAGGGGGATTCTGCAGCGAAATGCACGGGCTGATGAGAGCGTGCCCTGGTCATGCAGCTGCAGCTGGGTTCCTGTGGGCACAGGAACTGCAGGAGGGGTGACAGATCAGAGTGACAGTGCTCCATAGCAGCGCTAAACCTTGTGTGCAAGGGATGTAAGGCGCTTGGGAATCCAAGAGTCCTATTTTGTTTTTGTGTTTTAAAGACAAGAAAGGTTTTGTGAGAAAGGTCGCAGCTAGACTAGGCAGGCTCTGCAGAGATGGGGTGTGTGGGGTGGAGAAGGGCAGAACGGACCCTCCAGCCCGGTTGGACGGCCCTCCAGTGTGCTGGGCCCTGGCATGCTCCATCCTGGCCGTCCGGCTGCAGAGTCAGAAGGGAAGAGGGCGTCTAGCAGGCGGCTCAGGCCAGGGCTTGGAGCAGGCTGAGATTGGGACAAGGCTCATACAGCAGGGGGTTCAGGTGGGTTAGAGGTAGGGACACTGTAGATGCTGTGGTGGCGGTTCTCAGCTCTCCTGCTGCGTGTCCTGTGTGCTCTGAGCACACAGACGACACACTCAGGTTTAGTGCTGGCTGTGCCTTTATGGTTCAGGAAGATCTCTCACTCTTTCTTCCTCATCTATCATATGGACAAAAGGACAGGTTTTCCAGATTGTGAGAATGGCAGGGGACAGGGCACAGACAGTGAGCACCGTGCATCTCCTCTCTGGGGAGAATGCGGCAGCAGATGCATTCCCGCCCGCCCTGTTCCTGTGCTAACCTGGATGGAGCCTGCCTGCCAGAACCTCTGCGCAGAGCTGTCTGTGTCCATGGGGCCTGCTGCTCCTGACTTTCCCTCTTCTGTTTCTGGCTTGACTTGACCTCTTGCCGTCTCCTGGGCCACTTCAGCTGATCTTTCTTTATGCCCGTGTGCACTCTCCTCCTGACGGCTAAGCCTTTTGGTGGACAGAGCCTGACACCAGCTGTGCCTTGGGGTCTCAGGAGCAGAGGTCAGTGCCCCTGGGTCTCAAGCACAGATGCAGGAGCTGACCTGCGCAGCTGATCTCTCTGCCATGTGTGCATTTGCTTACAGGGTTACTTTTGGAGCCTTAAAACCGTGACTGTGCTTGGCAGGCATAGCAGATCACATCTCTTTCTTTCCTGCAGGTTCAGAGATTCTTGGCAGCAAGAGTGAGGGGCTGTGGCTTATGTCGACTTGGGGGTGGGGGGCGCACTTGTGGAGTTCCATCCAGGGGTGGGCACAAACTGTCAGTTTCCTCCACTGGTGACCAGCCTTGCCCTGGGCTCCTGGAGGGCGCTGCAGGGCACAGGTGCGGGCCTGGGTGTGCCCGCCCAGAGGGCTCAGCCCACGGAGGCGGGGCTCCCGGCCAACACAGGTCTGGCATCTGAATTAGGGGCCCACAGCAGGGCTAATCTCTCTGTGTAATTAAGTAAAGGAAAAGGGCACGAGAAACTACTGCCTGTCTCTTCCACACACGGCTTTGTTTTCCATGCTGCAATTAAAGGGAAGGCTGTTTAGCTTAATTAACTGGGGAACATCGAGCAGCCCTACTCACCTGGGGCCGCCTCCTCTCTGTCCTTGGACAGGTACCTCTCCAGCTCTCACCAGGTGTGCGATGTAGGTAGCATGTGGTCCCTGCTCTGCAAACTTCCCGCCCCGCCCAGGTGAACATGAGATCCATGATTATGGTCAATTGTGCTGAGATAGCAATTAAGAAATGAGGTGCAGGACTTCTAGGGTTCACATCCAGCCACGTGGGTGAGACTGAATGTCTGGCTTCAGTTTCCTTGTCTACAAACTGGGGACAGTAGCAGGATCTCGTAGGGAGGGGTGAGGATTAAGCGAGCCCGTGTGTGTCTGTGCCTAGACGACCCCAACACCATAGCGGACTGGCTCTGTGACTGCAACTCTGTTGATTTCAGAGGGCCTGGCACCACAGAGGACTGGCTCTGTTGATTTCAGAGGGCCTGGCACCACAGAGGACTGGCTCTGTGGCCGTGGCTCTGTTAATTTCAGAGGGCCTGGAACCACAGAGGACTGGCTCTGTGGCCGTGGCTCTGTTAATTTCAGAGGGCCTGGCACCACAGAGGACTGGCTCTGTTGATCTCAGAGGGCTGGGTTGATTGCAGGGAAAGAGTAACCAGCTCTGGGCTTCTCCCCGGCTGGGTGGGCCGGGCAGACCTGGTGGGCTGGGTGCTGAAGTCGTAATGAACATGTGGCCGGTGGGAAGTTAACACGAGAGCGGGAGGCCTGGAGTATGCACGTGTGGGGAACACACACAGTTCAGTGTGGCTGGAACCTTGGGATGCCAGGCACAGAAAGCACAGCACGGCTGTGCATGGGGGCAGGACAGTCCCTAAGGGCCTTAGGAATGGAGGGTTTTGATCTTTATGCACCAGGTAGTGGGGACCCCACAGGGCATGGCCTGGTGAGGATCATGTTTTAAGAACTGAACTGTGATAATGAAGGTGGAGACAGGGAGACGCCTGCAGAGACTCAGAGGGGCCCTGCGGGGAGCAGGTGTTCCTGGAGGGGCAGACGGGATGTGGAAAGAGCCATGCGGAGGCGAGGGGGACGTGGGGGTTGAGAGCAGGGCTCCAGGGTGGGGCTTGAGGGACCAAGTGGACAGGTGGGCAGGTGGGCGGGCAGCAGGCGAGTGCCAGTCTGGCACGTGGGTGGGGTCCTCCCACCTTGTACCAATGTCGCCTTGGGACCTGGGACAGCAGCTGTTCTCTTTGGGTTGACTCATCAGTGTCTTTGTAAAGGAGGACAGTGTTGGCCCTATTTTGGGGGTTATTGAGAAGACGGAGAGAGTAAAGTGCTGTGAGAGGGTCCTCATTTTGTAAACACCAGGCCTGGTTTGGGGACATGTTGGCCATGCCACAGGGCAGCCTCCATGCTCAGGGCTGGGTGGCAGCTCTGGAAGGGCTTCTGCTGGCATTTGTCCTGGCCAAGTATGTAGATGGCGGGTGAGACGCGGGTAGGTGGTTCCCAGTGTAGAGGGGACAGAGCATTGCTACAGAGAACCTCGCCCAGTCGGGAGAAATCCCAGCTGCCCTGGCCCTGGGGCTGCTTCCTTCCAGGTGCATGTAGGGAGCACAGTGGACGAGCTATGTGTCCCCAGGTGACAGGAGGCCTCAAGGGCAGCAGCTATGACCCCTGGGGATGGCGGTGGGAGGGGCTCCTTTGCCCACAGTGGCAACCTGACAGCGCACCTGTTCGTGAAGAACCACCAGGCGATGGTTCATCATGATCCCTGCGAAAGCCACGGTGTGGTTCCAGGCCTCTAGTGCAGAGGTGCGGGGGAGGGTGGGTGCAGGAGCATTTCCCATGTGGTCATTTAAAATCCCCACGGGGGCCCATGAGCAAGGTCCCCCAAATAACTTCTGCTGCCGCCCTTGATTTCAGAGGTGACGTGTGTTTGGTGTTGGTCTGTTAGCTGTGACGTGCTCTCCTGCTGAGCTCCCTGCACTTGGACTTGGAGGAGCAGCTGGAGAGAGCTCGAGGAGTCGTCTGTTATTTTATCACTAGTCTCTGTAAATATCGCATCCCGCCTCCTCACACTCAGAATCAATCCAGAGGTACATCGTCATTTGACCTCACTGGTCCTTAAGAAAGAGCCTCGAATCTCATCACCTTGTCTGTACTGAGAGGTGCGTGCCCGAAGTGCCAGCAGTTTGGCAGAAGGCGCTTGTTCCGAGTTTAGCGTGTGACAGGCGCTGCACTGTGTCTTATGAAAGGGATTTCATTTCAGTCTCACGATGACTCTTTGAGGCAGGTACTCTCTGACCTCCATTTTACAGATGGGGCAATGAAGCCTTCATGGGGTTGTGGACCTCGTCCCAGGCACCTGTTTGGAGGGTCAGAGGTGCCTGACTACAGAACCTGGGTTCTCTGTGCAAAGCGTGTTTGGAGACCTTGCAGGGCTGTGCCCGGCTCTGCAGTGAGCAAGCCATTTGCAGGCAGAGATGTCTCAGTGAGGCCCTGCCACTCTGGTCCCCAGGCGTCTGTGTCATTATCATCACAGCTTCTGCCACTGTGAAGCACGCACTGAGTGTCGGGTCAGCATTTCACCCCATTGCCGTATCTTCTTCATGCCTCTGATTCTGTGCACTGCAGAGGCTCACATGTGGGGGTCAGCACTGGTCCTCTGCAGGGCTTGTCCCTCTCTGCTGCTGGAGATGACCCAGCAGTCCCTCTCAGCTCCAGGAGGGTGCTCAGCGCCTTGCACCTGTGCATTTAGGATCTCCTCCTTGGGGGGCTTCATGCACTGGAGTCAGGAAGGCCTCGTCCTGTGCCCGGGAGGACTGACCTCGTGCCCTACCCTCGGGTACGTGTCTTTCCGTATGAGACGGCTTCACTTGCCAGCTGGCCATAATCGTAGCTGCTGTCTGTTGAGCACTTAGTCTGCGCCGGGTGCTGTGTGAAGCACTTTGCAGATACCGTCCCCTTTCTGACAGTCCTGCAAACGAGAGTCATCCCCTTCCTGCAGCAGGAGCAATGAATTTAGGGCCTGCTGCTCGACTGCAGAAAACAAGTATGATTTTTTAAAGAGCCAGAGAGAGGCTTAGACGTTCTTAGTCCAGCCCCTTTATTCTGCAGAGGAGGAAACTGAGTCATTTGCCCGGACTCTGGCTGGTGGTTGGAGGCGGAGCTGGACATGACCCATCTGTCCCTATCTGCTGAGCCCACAGCTCTGTCACCCACCCCAGCCCGCAGGCCTCGGGCACAGCACTCAGGCTCTGACCCTGGAACACGAGTTTACAGTGGTCCTTGGGAGTTAGGATGAGAATTCAGGCAGTGCGACACGAGCAGACATTACATGACGATGGTGACAGTCTGGACAGCTCTGCAGAGGGCAGGGTCATCTGACAGGAACCAGTGGCCAGGACCTCGGCTTTCCCACTTGTGAATGAAGCTGCTGGTTTGGATGGAGATTCTGTTTTCTGTAGTCACTCAGACCCCAAAGTGCTAGGATCCTGGGCGTGGACGGAGCAGAAGAGGCGGGCGGGGTGCAGGAGACGGTACGCTCTGAGACGCGTTAGGCAAACTCCAGGTCAGCGGGAGCCAGGGAGCAGCCCCGGTCGGCCTGGGAGCCTCTCCTTGGTGGGGTGTGCTAATAAAATTACACAGAGCGTCTCCTGTCTGTGCATTCCTTTGGAACTGCGCCTTCAAAGGAAGAAAGAGTTGGCACAGCCCAGCTTAGACACCCTGGGACACTCTGCTCTCTGTGATTCCATGTTGAACAGAGGAGTTGTGGGGTGACAGTGAAGGTAACAGCGGCAATTACAGTAGGAATAGCTGGTGTTTCCCGAGCATGTCCTGACGTGTCACCCCTCTGATCCTTATGACAGCCCACCAGGCAGGTGGACTGAGGCATCTCACCCAGGCCGCTGGTGCCAGATCTGCACGGTCAGCCACTCGGGCTGTCGTGGGAGGGTGGAAGGATCTAGAGGAAAGGCCTTCTGTGAAAGTGCCCCTGACAGCTACCGACAGGGGCTCTTGCTGGGGAAGGGAAGAGAGAAGCTCTCTCTTGCCATCTGCTGCCATCCTCTGGATATTTTGCTGTTTCATTATGAGATCCTGCCATCTACTAAAGAAAAAAGTCACACAGGAAGGAAAAGCTCAGGCGACCTCGTATCTTCGAAAACTCAAAATCTAACCCGACCATCATTTATTTTGCATGTAAAGCGCTGTAGGGAGGGAAATGAGGCGTGTTTTCCTTGGTGCATCTGACACATCTGATGTGGACATTTCCCCTTGCATTCCGGGTGTGGGACCAACTCACAGCTCACCAGAAGACGGGAGTGGGGGGACTTCCTCTGTCTTTGGCATTTATCTGCCCCCCACTCGCACATCAGGACACACACCCCTGCATGCTCGTGCCAACATCTGCTAACAGCTGCTTTTCTCTGCTGGAGTCTTGACAAACAATGCCCTGGGTCACAAAGAGGACTATTTATAGCCAGCAGAGAACACAGACAAGTCTTTGATTACCACGTTCGCATTTGGGGGATTCTTTTATTTTTTCAGCCTCATTAAAAATTCATCTGAAGGGCCGAGCCCGTGGCGCACCTGGTAGAGTGCTGCGCTGGGAGCGCGGCGACCCTCCCGCCGCGGGTTCGGATCCTATATAGGACTGACCGGTGCACTCACTGGCTGAGTGCCGGTCATGAAAAAAAGACAAAAAAAAAAAAAAAAAAAAAAATTCATCTGAAGTCTGCGCCGCTTTCAGTCTCCCCAGATTTGTGTGTTTTCACTTGTCCATTATTCCTTTTTGGAAACCTGAAGAAGAGCACGGTCTGGAAGCCTTTGTAAGTCTGTGAGGCGTTTCACCCCCAGGGAAGGGCCCTGAGCTGCTTTGGGCTGGGGGCTGTGGGCTCTGGAAGGAGCGCGGGGGCTGCATGTGAGTCTGCCTGTCTGTCGTCGTGGGCTGTTGTCCCCGCCTGTTCATGGACTAGGAGTTGGTGTTTAGGCACACAGGGCATAGTGCACAGAATATCAGTGCTCAGAGGGACAGAAACCCCCTAATCCCGCTTTCTGACTTTGCAGATGAAACCAGCCCTTTCCCTAGAAAAACAAGCATACCAGGACCTCTAGTGCCCCTTTCTTTAAAACACCACTAGCTGTCCTTTTTCTACTTATAAAAGCCATATGCTTAATTATATCAATTATTTCCAGAAATCATGTTCAGAAAAGTATAAAGAACAAACTCTAGATCACCTATAATTCCACCATGCGCGGGGGACTGTGGCTAACCCTTTGCCTTAAATCTTTCCAGTCCTTTTTACTCCACAGGCACACAAGTCTTTATTTTGAGTAAGGTTGGATCATACTATTATATTGCTTTATAATCTTTTTAAAGGCATTCCCATGAGATTCTTTTATCATAAAATTCCTCCAGAACAATTCGTTTAATACAGAGTGTCCCATGTCGTGGATGTTCCAGGTGTTTTTCCACCAGTTCCCCATTTGGGGACGTTTCGTTTGTTTGCACTGTTTTTCTAGTGTAGAACACATGCACACCTCTGATTATTTGCTTGGAATAACTTCAAAGCTCATGAGCATTTTGCAAAGTCATAGTTCCCTTTAGACATGGCGTGTCTGTGTATACTTCCACAACACAGAGTATGTTTCTTGAGCTCTGAATAACTCTAGGGGCTGGTCTCTAAGCGTGCTCATGTGTTGGGGAGAAATGGCATCTTCCTGTTTAGCCTCCCTGCTAAGCACAGCACGGCTCCTGGTGCCCTGTCCCCCACCATGGGCCCTGCCCACTCGGGGCTCAGACTCCTCCTCGACCGTGTGCATAGGCAGCACTGCCTGCCAGGGCTGCTGTTTGCCAGCTCTGGATCAGGGATCGACACCTGTTCTGCAGTGGTGTGCAAAGTCCTGTTCCCTTCGTTCTTGGAGGCTGTGTGAGGTGTGGGGAATGCAGGTGTGACATGGGTACAGGTTGCTTTTGGAAATGCCCTGGGTGGTCCATAAATTGTGGCCCTACTCCCTGGCTTTGTCTGTTCCTAGTGTCTACTCTGCTCACTCTGCCACTGGAGTGATTTAGGAAGCTGCAGCCTTGATATTTGTGAAAACTTTACTAAAACGAACACTCCCTTGGGAAGGGTCCTACGCAGAGGCTTTATGTACCAGCATTTCGTTCTCAACCAGGGTCCTGGCAGTGCTGCACAGGCTGTGACTGGGGCAACGTGTGGGGAGGGGGCCTCACCACCTGCTGAAACGTCACTCCCTGGCCCCACGGCTGACCAGGGCGAGGATCTCCAGGAGGGCCTCGCGTGCCATTCGCGCTGATGAGGAAGACGTGAAATGGTCAGTGCTTATACAGAGGCACTAGGGCCTTTCCTGCTACACCTGCTTTGACTCGGAGGGTTTCTGCTGGAGCAGTGTGTTCTGCGGTCCTAGCATCAATGTGACGTGAGGGTCCTCTCCAGGACACACTCTTCACCAAGCAAGAGCTCACTAGAGGGAGGGAGGGAGGGCTTCACTGTGCACCTGCTGGTGTGGGTTATAGGGCTCTGCGTCTGCTGTAGCCTTCACTTTTGGCTGTCCCCTCTGGATTTTTTGTCTCCAGGTGTGAAGATCAGAATGGTGGTGCATGTGCTTTGCAAAGGACCTCTCTAGCGTGGGATCACCTTTAACAGGAAGGGGATCTAGAAAAACCCGCAGCAATGGCACCGCTTTCTAACTGTGCTCACGGCGCCACCCAGCTGGGTAACTCATGCTGGAAGGTGAACGCTGAGCCGGGAGCACCCACCTTTCGATCATTAACTCCTTCAGCCAGCTCTCTCCTGGGCTCACGACGCTAGAAATGCAATCACCTTGTGCGTCATGGGCAGTTGCCCTGGTGCTGCCCAGACCTACCAGCCATTGCTTACGCTGTGATGAGACGCTCGGGTCTGGGTCATCGCATGTTGGGTGGGTGGGCTTCCCGTCCATGGGAGCCTTTTACGTTCCCTCCCCAGCTCCCCCACACCCACAGCCCCCACCTCCATGGACTGGCGGGCTTGTCCGCAGCCTTCACCCACACTTAGGGCACCGCATGGAGGTGGCTGCTTCCATGGCAGGGCACCAGCGTGGGGGAGGAACCAGCGTGGGTTCACTCTCAGGCTCTGTCACTGGGTGGATGACCTGGGACAGTCTGTCCAAGCTCTGTGCCTCTGTCTCCTCATCTGTAAAACTGCCCTTACAAATGTGCTGTTAACCTACTGAATCTCTAGTGGTGCCCCTAGCATGCCCTGAGCTCTAAATTGAGGTTAGTGTCCCCTCCACACACAGGACACTGCAAGACTAGGCACCTGGTGGAGTTAAAGAATGCACCTGGGAAGCCTTCCTTCCTGAAGGGGAATGTCTGACTCTTGTCCCACTTGAACACGAATGTTGGGAACAGAATGACTCTCTCTGGGTTCCGTGTTCTTGTGAGCCATGAAATGCATGTGGCCAGGGGTGAGGTGACGGTTTCTTACCCCCCCCCCCCGAATTATTAGAATTCAGGTCCCAGCTGATCCTCTTTCCACTGGCCAGAGCCATCCCTGGGATGGGCTGGGACGGGAGCCGCCCTCCTGCCCTGCAGCTGGTCTCACCCGAGGGTACTTTGATCTGTCACGGGCTTCATTTTTGTAAGAACCCCAGCCTGAAACTGCATGACTTAAAGCTTACTGAAAAATAACGTTACCTAGAGGTGGGGCCATGAGGACAGCTCCTGGCTTAGAAAGCCTGAGCTGCAGTTCATAGAATGCACAGAACAACGTCTGAGCTTGTGCCGTTGCAACAGTCGGAAGTCCTGGGGGCTGAGCTGGGTTTAGACACATGGCAGGAAGTCTCCCTTTTGAAGTAAGTGGGTCAGTGCCTGTGGACAGGGTCTGTGAGCGCCCCGGCCCCTCCAGACTCAAGGGAGGAGGAGGTCCCGATGGCACACCAGGAGATGTCATTCAGCCCGCCACGTCTGTTGAGCACCTACCGTGTCCTGTGCCTGTGGGCTTCATTCTGGCCACCCCATGGGACCCTATGCCAGCGGGGCTCCTGGCTTCCCGTCTCTGTTCCGCAGAGGCCTGCTTCCCTTGTGGGGCGCTGAGAGGTCATGGTGCAGAACTTGGACACATTGCTCTGGGGTGATCGGGGGTACAAACTCCAGAGAAGTCCACCTGGGGTTAATTCCCGTTCTACCACCTACTAGGGTGTGACCTCGGGCACGTCCCTTAACTTCTCCGTGACTCAGTTTCCTCTTGGGTAAATGTGGTTAATAATAGTAGAGATGTCATAGGGTTATCATCAGGGAATGAGTGAATCAAGCTAGGATTTGTAAAGCAGACAGCACATGCTTGTGTTATGAAAACATGCTAAGTGCTATGTGTGTATGTTAAATAAATGTGAATCACTTATACTCTTGATAAATAAAACGTTTTCCTTGGCAACACTGCTGGAGCTGGACCCTGGAAATGGGGCCCTTAGAGGGAAAGGGTACCGGGAAGAAGGGGTCAGGGCACCTGGAGACCAGAACCGTCCCAGCAGGTGCACAGAGGCAGGGACCTCCCCCAGGCCTGGCTGCTCCCTCCAGAAGCTCAAGGTGACCGCGGGCAGGGGCTGAGGCAGAGGTCCCACCCACCTGGCCTCAGCAGAGCCTCATGAACTCAGCAATCTCTCCTGTCCCCACCAGCCCTGCCTGCATCCTCTGCCCTCTTCTGTGAGGTCCTGCATCTGCAGAAGCCCTGTCTCTGTCACCAACCCAACTCTCATGGTGAGAAGAGGGCACCGAGGCCTGTGCTTGTCACCTATTTGCCTGTGGGCAAAGCGTGGCCGAGGGCTCCCTGGCGTCCATGTCTGCACCCCAGCTGCCCTGTCGTGCAGATCCCGTCTCGCTCTCCTGCTGCCGGCGGCCTGTGGTGGCTGTGCAGGGAGCTGCAGGGGTAGAATTAGCATCCGGGGGAAAGCAGCTCCTGCCTGCCTTCAGCGTTCTTGGACCAGTGTGCTGAGCAGGGTCGGCACCATCTGCCCACGGATGCCATGGCCAGGACCCCAGGGGGTGAGGAAGGAGGGGTGGACCCACCAGTGACCACACTCGGGCACCCTTCCTGCTGCCTGTGACCCCAGCTGCACCGTGACACCCTTCCCTGCCCCCGTACACACACGCAGACTCTCAGAGCAAGCACCGACTTCCCAGCGGCGGGAGAGGGACCAGGCCTAGGGACAGCAGAGGGGTCCAGGGCCTGTGGCAAGTGACCGGCAGGGCTGCAGATGGAGGTGAGGGATTGCCCAGGGATTCCAGCCAGATGGAGGGTGTGCTTGGCGGGCGGGGGGCTCCACCCTGTCCTGGGGAGTGAGTCTTGTCCCACCCACCCTCTGCAGAGGCACCTGCTAGGCAGAGCCAGGCGCCCGTGTGGGGAGGAGAAGACAAGAACCAGCAGCCCCTGCACCTGCCCCACTGACAAGATCCACGCCGTCTCCATCGAGCTCATTGTCACCACTATCCCACCGGCTGTCGTGTCAACACACACCCGTGGTGCTGCCGCAGAGCAGCTGCTGACGCGGGAGCTGGCCCTGGGGTGGGAGTCTTCACTGTGACAAGACCGCAACCTTCCCGTCTGGGTTGGAAAGAGCCACACCCTTTCCTCTGGCCTTGGCCAGCTTCTGCTGGGGTCAGGACGGGCCCGGGCCAGGTCCTTTCTGTTCATTTTCTGCTTTGGGCTCTCAGTGTTATTTTTCGTGTGCTAAGACAGGGTTGTAAACACGGCAGCACACCTTACACGTCAGCCCCACTGTGTGCCGTGACGGTGTGTGTAAGCCTACCTGTGCATGAGAACACAGGCCTCAGCCCAGGGTCTTGGGGACCGTGAGGCCTCTGCACGCGTGTGCACGTGTGTGCATGTGTGTGCACAGACACACAAGTCTTCCGCCCTCACCGTGCGGGTCCTGCCTGTACCTCGGGCTGCGCAGGCAGTGTGGACCCCATCCCAGGCGGTGTGGACCCCGTCCTTCCATCCCTTCCCTGTCACCCTCATCATTTCCTGTGATCACCCCAGTGCTCCAGCCTTATCTGTGAGGGACACTGCTGACCTCCCTCGAATCCTGAAGAGCTGTCATCCTTCTGTTTAATTCCATGTCCACATTCTTTCATTCCTTCATTCCCTCGCTAGCTCAACAACGTGTCTGCGCCGCCCTCGAGCCAGACACTGAGCCCTGAAGACACAGCCAGCCACAGGACAGACAGGTCCCCCACGTGGACCTTCCTGCAGCTCTTCTTTAACCTCTGCCCGGGGATTCACTGTAAATGACAAAGTCCCTGCTCCAGATCCTCTAAAAATGCCCAGGACTGTTTGCTTTTAGCCCCCAGTCCCCCTAGTCCTGCTGCATCAAGCTGTGCCGTTCCGGTGGCTTTGCAGGGAAGGGTCGTTTTGTCTCAGCAGCCCACGTTTCTGAGCGTCTGTTTGAGCCGTGAGAGGATATACCAGGTCCGTGTGTATTCGCAAGGTCGGCACCCAGCATTCCTTCTACCCCTGGAGCCCTTTCTCCCCCCGTCCCCACCTTCTCCTCAGCTGCCACCTCCTTGCGGCCGTCCTCATGGTCAGGACACGGGATGTCAGGTGCACCCAGAGCTGGGAGGACCCGCCACCTGGGAATGCTTGTTCACACATGTGTGGGGTGCGGCGTGGGGGAGAGCATGTCTGGCTCCTGCGTCCCCAGCCTATGCCACCTTGAGCACGTTCTGCTCTATGTCTTTCTGCTCCCACGGCTCCAGAGCGGAGACCGATGCCTCTGTGCGTCAGCAGATCGCTCATGGCAGTGATCGATATGAGTAAGACCCTCCATGAGGCACCCGAGTCCCCTTCTGCCCTGTTCATGCTTGGAACCCGCTGCTCGGAGCCCCCATGACTGCACGTCTTTTGACCACTCAGCTCTGCCCCCACACGGTGACATGGTCCCTTTCTCTGCTGCCTTTCCTGGGGGAAGGACTAGGTGCTCCTGGGGGCAGGGTGCCGTGGTCCCTGGCTTGGCGAGTTGGGGACGTTGGTGGCCTCTGCGGATCTCTGATGGGCAGGAAAGGTAGGTCTGGGGAAGGAGCCTGAGCAGGAAACAGCGTCCAAGTGAACAGAAAGTGAGACAGGCTGATGTGGCAGGTGTCAAGGAGCTGCCGTCAGGTGGTTGGAGCGGGAGCAGGGAGGAGAGAGCCGTTGAGTTGTGGAGGAAGTTAGCACCATGCCCGGGTGGCCCACCCAGACTGGCCACCGGGTGTGAGACGGGCCTCTTGACGCGGGAGGTCCCCTCAGCAGCACATCCCACACGTCAGGCCCCACGTCCCCTGCCATCCTTTCTGCACCAGGTGGAGGCTTTAGAGGTGCAGCCTAGATAAGGGGGACACAGCGTCTCAGTGAAATACAATCTGTGGTGGCCGTGGCTGCTGTTTCCTAGAGGACTGGAGCTGTGGTGAGGGGTCGGCAGGTGCCGTGCGTGTGATCTGATATTGCTCACTGGGTGTTGCTAGAAGTCGGGCCCCATGCAGGGCACCCCAGGCACTGGACGACTGTCACCCCACTTCATCCTCACACCGACTCTGTGGATCGGATGCCTGTGCTGTCTTCACTTCACCTGCCTGGAGACCGAGGCTGAAGAGGTTAAGTCACTTGCCAGGGTCACACACCTCGTGGGTCCTGGAGCTACACCAGGTCCTCCACTTTGCTGGACACCAGCTATTTCAGAACAATAATGTGCAGCTTGTATATCATAGCTTATGTCCCTCAGTGTACTTACGTCATCGTCTTGTCATTTCATCAGCCTTGAGAAGCAAGTAAAGCAAGGTAGACAGGCACGTTACCAGTGAAAAGCCGAGACCAGAGAACCTGCAGCTTCTGAGAGATTCACAGAGACAGTGAAGGGAAGAGGGACAGAGCCCAGCCCCTGCCTCCCTGGCCCAGCTGCAGGCGGGTCCATCTCTCATCCTTTAGGACGCCCCTTTCGTGCCACAGTTTAGCTCAGTGCTAAGGAAAAGTGCAATACTTGGTGTGGGTGGCAAAGTATCTCAGCCCATGGACTTGGTCAATAGGAGAGATGGAGAGCTTGGTCAGGGTTAGAGCAGGTGACAGGGCTGGGCATTTAGCTTAGTTGGTAAGAGCATGCTGTTGGTAATACTGAGGCCAAAAGGGTTCGGATCCCCTTACCAGCCAGCCACCAAAAAAAAAAAAAAAAAACAGTTAGAGCAGGTGAGCTTGGTCAAGGGTAGAGAGGGTGAGCTTAGTCAGAGTTAGAGCAGGTGAGCTTGGTCTAGGGTAGAGAGGGTGAGCTTGGTCAGAGTTAGAGCAGGTGAGCTTGGTCAGAGCTAGAGCAGGTGAGCTTGGTCAGAGTTAGAGCAGGTGAGCTTGGTCAGAGTTAGAGCAGGTGAGCTTGGTCTAGGGTAGAGCAGGTGAGCTTGGTCAGAGTTAGAACAGGGTGAGCTTGGTCAGAGTTAGAGCAGGTGAGCTTGGTCAGAGTTAGAGCAGGTGAGCTTGGTCTAGGGTAGAGAGGGTGAGCTTGGTCAGAGTTAGAGCAGGTGAGCTTGGCCAGAGTTAGAGCAGGTGAGCTTGGTCAGAGTTAGAGCAGGTGAGCTTGGTCTAGGGTAGAGAGGGTAAGCTTGGTCAGAGTTAGAGCAGGTAAGCTTGGTCTAGGGTAGAGAGGGTGAGCTTGGTCAGAGTTAGAGCAGGTGAGCTTGGTCAGAGTTAGAGCAGGTGAGCTTGGTCAAGGGTAGAGAGGGTGAGCTTGGTCAGAGTTAGAGCAGGTGAGCTTGGTCAGAGTTAGAGCAGGTGAGCTTGGTCAGAGTTAGAGCAGGTGAGCTTGGTCAGAGTTAGAGCAGGTAAGCTTGGTCTAGGGTAGAGAGGGTGAGCTTGGTCAGAGTTAGAGCAGGTGAGCTTGGTCAGAGTTAGAGCAGGTGAGCTTGGTCAGAGTTAGAGCAGGTGAGCTTGGTCAGAGTTAGAGCAGGTGAGCTTGGTCAGAGTTAGAGCAGGTGAGCTTGGTCAAGGGTAGAGAGGGTGAGCTTGGTCAGAGTTAGAGCAGGTGAGCTTGGTCAGAGTTAGAGCAGGTGAGCTTGGTCAGAGTTAGAGCAGGTGAGCTTGGTCAGAGTTAGAGCAGGTGAGCTTGGTCAAGGGTAGAGAGGGTGAGCTTGGTCAGAGTTAGAGCAGGTGAGCTTGGTCAGAGTTAGAGCAGGTGAGCTTGGTCAGAGTTAGAGCAGGTGAGCTTGGTCAGAGTTAGAGCAGGTGAGCTTGGTCTAGGGTAGAGAGGGTGAGCTTGGTCAGAGTTAGAGCAGGTGAGCTTGGTCTAGGGTAGAGAGGGTGAGCTTGGTCAGAGTTAGAGCAGGTGAGCTTGGTCAGAGTTAGAGCAGGTGAGCTTGGTCAGAGTTAGAGCAGGTGAGCTTGGTCAGAGTTAGAGCAGGTGAGCTTGGTCTAGGATAGAGAGGGTGAGCTTGGTCAGAGTTAGAGCAGGTGAGCTTGGTCAGAGTTAGAGCAGGTGAGCTTGGTCTAGGGTAGAGAGGGTGAGCTTGGTCAGAGTTAGAACAGGTGAGCTTGGTCAGAGTTAGAGCAGGTGAGCTTGGTCTAGGGTAGAGAGGGTGAGCTTGGTCAGAGTTAGAGCAGGTGAGCTTGGTCAGAGTCAGAACAGGTGAGCTTGGTCAGAGTCAGAGCAGGTGAGCTTGGTCAGAGTCAGAGCAGGTGAGCTTGGTCAGAGTCAGAGCAGGTGAGCTTGGTCAGAGTTAGAGCAGGTGAGCTTGGTCAGAGTTAGAGCAGGTGAGCTTGGTCTAGGGTAGAGAGGGTGAGCTTGGTCAGAGTTAGAGCAGGTGAGCTTGGTCTAGGGTACAGAGGGTGAGCTTGGTCAGTGTTAGAGCAGGTGAGCTTGGTCAGAGTAGAGAGGGTGAGCTTGGTCAGAGCTAGAGCAGGTGAGCTTGGTCAGAGTTAGAGCAGGTAAGCTTGGTCTAGGGTAGAGAGGGTGAGCTTGGTCAGAGTTAGAGCAGGTGAGCTTAGTCAGAGTTAGAGCAGGTGAGCTTGGTCAGAGTTAGAGCAGGTGAGCTTGGTCAGAGTTAGAGCAGGTGAGCTTGGTCTAGGGTAGAGCAGGTGAGCTTGGTCAGAGTTAGAGCAGGTGAGCTTGGTCAGAGTTAGAGCAGGTGAGCTTGGTCAAGGGTAGAGAGGGTGAGCTTGGTCAGAGTTAGAGCAGGTGAGCTTGGTCTAGGGTAGAGCAGGTGAGCTTGGTCAGAGTTAGAGCAGGTGAGCTTGGTCAGAGTTAGAGCAGGTGAGCTTGGTCAGAGTTAGAGCGGGTGAGCTTGGTCAGAGTTAGAGCGGGTGAGCTTGGTCAGAGTTAGAGCGGGTGAGCTTGGTCAGAGTTAGAGCGGGTGAGCTTGGTCAGAGTTAGAGCGGGTGAGCTTGGTCAGAGTTAGAGCGGGTGAGCTTGGTCAGAGTTAGAGCGGGTGAGCTTGGTCAGAGTTAGAGCGGGTGAGCTTGGTCAGAGTTAGAGCGGGTGAGCTTGGTCAGAGTTAGAGCGGGTGAGCTTGGTCAGAGTTAGAGCGGGTGAGCTTGGTCAGAGTTAGAGCGGGTGAGCTTGGTCAGAGTTAGAGCGGGTGAGCTTGGTCAGAGTTAGAGCGGGTGAGCTTGGTCTAGGGTAGAGAGGGTGAGCTTGGTCTAGGGTAGAGCGGGTGAGCTTGGTCAGAGTTAGAGCAGGTGAGCTTGGTCTAGGGTAGAGAGGGTGAGCTTGGTCAGAGTTAGAGCAGGTGAGCTTGGTCTAGGGTAGAGAGGGTGAGCTTGGTCAAGGGTAGAGAGGTGAGCTTGGTCAGAGAGCAGGTGAGCTTGGTCTAGGGTAGAGAGGTGAGCTTGGTCAGAGTTAGAGCAGGTGAGCTTGGTCTAGGGTAGAGAGGGTGAGCTTGGTCAGAGTTAGAGCAGGTGAGCTTGGTCTAGGGTAGAGAGGTGAGCTTGGTCAGAGTTAGAGCAGGTGAGCTTGGTCTAGGGTAGAGAGGGTGAGCTTGGTCAGAGTTAGAGCAGGTGAGCTTGGTCTAGGGTAGAGAGGGTGAGCTTGGTCAAGGGTAGAGAGGTGAGCTTGGTCAGAGTTAGAGCAGGTGAGCTTGGTCTAGGGTAGAGAGGGTGAGCTCGGTCAAGGGTAGAGAGGTGAGCTTGGTCAGAGTTAGAGCGGGTGAGCTTGGTCTAGGGTAGAGAGGTGAGCTTGGTCAGAGTTAGAGCAGGTGAGCTTGGTCTAGGGTAGAGAGGGTGAGCTTGGTCAGAGTTAGAGCAGGTGAGCTTGGTCTAGGGTAGAGAGGGTGAGCTTGGTCAAGGGTAGAGAGGTGAGCTTGGTCAGAGTTAGAGCAGGTGAGCTTGGTCTAGGGTAGAGCAGGTGAGCTTGGTCAGAGTTAGAGCAGGTGAGCTTGGTCAGAGTTAGAGCAGGTGAGCTTGGTCAGAGTTAGAGCAGGTGAGCTTGGTCAGAGTTAGAGCGGGTGAGCTTGGTCAGAGTTAGAGCGGGTGAGCTTGGTCAGAGTTAGAGCGGGTGAGCTTGGTCAGAGTTAGAGCGGGTGAGCTTGGTCAGAGTTAGAGCGGGTGAGCTTGGTCAGAGTTAGAGCGGGTGAGCTTGGTCAGAGTTAGAGCGGGTGAGCTTGGTCAGAGTTAGAGCGGGTGAGCTTGGTCAGAGTTAGAGCGGGTGAGCTTGGTCAGAGTTAGAGCGGGTGAGCTTGGTCAGAGTTAGAGCGGGTGAGCTTGGTCTAGGGTAGAGAGGGTGAGCTTGGTCTAGGGTAGAGCGGGTGAGCTTGGTCAGAGTTAGAGCAGGTGAGCTTGGTCTAGGGTAGAGAGGGTGAGCTTGGTCAGAGTTAGAGCAGGTGAGCTTGGTCTAGGGTAGAGAGGGTGAGCTTGGTCAAGGGTAGAGAGGTGAGCTTGGTCAGAGAGCAGGTGAGCTTGGTCTAGGGTAGAGAGGTGAGCTTGGTCAGAGTTAGAGCAGGTGAGCTTGGTCTAGGGTAGAGAGGGTGAGCTTGGTCAGAGTTAGAGCAGGTGAGCTTGGTCTAGGGTAGAGAGGGTGAGCTCGGTCAAGGGTAGAGAGGTGAGCTTGGTCAGAGTTAGAGCAGGTGAGCTTGGTCTAGGGTAGAGAGGTGAGCTTGGTCAGAGTTAGAGCAGGTGAGCTTGGTCTAGGGTAGAGAGGGTGAGCTTGGTCAGAGTTAGAGCAGGTGAGCTTGGTCTAGGGTAGAGAGGGTGAGCTTGGTCAAGGGTAGAGAGGTGAGCTTGGTCAGAGTTAGAGCAGGTGAGCTTGGTCTAGGGTAGAGCAGGTGAATTAGGTCAAGGGCAGAGTGAGTGAGCTTAGTCAGAGTTAGAGCAGGTCAGGAGAGCGGGTGAGCTTCCCATCAGCTGTGTGGACTGAAGAGGGCCGTTGCCAACTTCGGCGTGGCAGGACTGACAAATGTCATGGGATAGCACTGTTCCCTCCTGGCCCTCAGGCTACTGCTGAGGGAGTCCCGCCACAGCGAGGCTTTGTACTTGTGGACATTCTCTCGCTCATGTCGCTGGCACTGAGGATTTTCTCTGTGGCCGTCCCTGTGCTGGGCACAGTGTTTACAATTCTTCCTGTGTGGGGTTTTTTTTTTTTTTTTTTTTTTTTTCTGTTTTCATTAAGACCCAGATCTTGCTGGAGGGGTAGAGGCCTTTGTTCAATCTGTATAAACACGCATGACCCGATCCCTGTTTGCTGATAGTGTGCAAAGAATCATTTGTCAGCATGACCTGGAATGTCGAGGGCCACTGCTCCAGGCAAAGGGGGGACCACAGGAGGAGGAGGTCCTGTGACGGGGTCATAGTAGGAGTCATCGGCCCGGGTGCGTGGTGGAGCGGTGCTCACGATGGAGAGGGCTCTGCCAGCTTCTATTTCCCAGCTGCTCCGCCGTCAGCTTGGTGCCCCTGGTGATGGTCAGGGCCAGCAGAGCCCTCCCGAGAGATGCTTTCAAAGAAGTCGCCTGCAGGTGGCCGTCATGCAGAAATGAAAGGTTGTGTTTGTGGGCAAATAGCTGTCTCTCACATGTGCACTTGTGCCTTGTATAGTGAACAGTTTCGAAAGTGAGCCATCTTTAAATGGTGCGTTGGGCTTTGGGGACACATCACCCCTTCTCTGTACACCAGCTTTCATCATATGCATCTAATCGGGGTTATGGATCTAAAGTCTATACTAGACAATTGATTAACTTCTTTCTAATCTGTAGGAACTACGTACAACCGGTCTATGGTCCATTTTATTTATATTTTTGGTTGGTGTCTGGATGGCCAGTATGGGGATCAGAAACCCATGACCTTGGTGTTCTAAGGCTGCGCTCTAGCCACCTGAGGTGACTGGCCAGCCCTTGTGGTCCGCTTTATCTGTGAACACGTGTACATGCATGCACATGCACATGCACATGGAACTTATCTCGTGTGTTCCTCACTAGGACGCCCTGCAGTTGATGCGTTTTCTGTAACTGAAGCTGTGTGTGGGGCCTGGAAGCGGGTCTAGAGAATGGTTAGCAGCTTCATGTGTCCTCTGTTGGAAGACACCATTCGGGGTGATGTATCTGAACATAATTTTGGTACATTGGTAAGCACTGCAGGTCGGATGCACGCAGGTGTACACGCTGCAGGCCAGGTGCATGCAGGTGTATGTGCTGCAGTTCAGGTGTATGTGCTACAGGTCAGGTGTACGCAGGTGTACGTGCTGCAGGTCAGGTGCATGCAGGTGTATGCGCTGCAGGTCAGGTGTATGTGCTGCAGGTCAGGTGCATGCAGGTGTACGCACTGCAGGCCAGGTGCACGCAGGTGTATGTGCTGCAGGTCAGGTGCACGCAGGTGTATGCAGTACAGGTCAGGTGTACATGCTGCAGGTCAGGTGTATGCGCTGCAGGTCAGGTTCATGCAGGTGTACACACTGCAGGTCAGGTGCACACAGGTGTACATGCTGCGGGTCAGGTGTACACTTCACGCTCCTGGCAGCTGCCCTGTGAGGTAGGAATGAGCTATCCTGGGTGGCTGCCCCAATGAGGGGGCCAGGGGTTTAAGGAGGTAGCCAGGTCACACACCGAGGGCTCCTCCCCTCTGGGAACACCTGGATCCAGCTAAGCATCAAGTTCGTGACTGATCACTTGGTTGTCAGCAAAGAAGTTGAAGAGAGAGTCACTGAAGCATTTAGTGGCTACGTGATCGAATTCTGCAGGTGTGGTGTGGACCCCAGGCGTGTCCTGCACCTCAGCCACACGGGGAAGGAAAAAAGATGTGAGAGAAATGGTGATCAGTTCAGCTGAAGATCAGGACCAGCTGTAGCTGGTGCCGAGAACAGTAGGGTTGGCCATGTCGGCATTACCTTTTATAGAATGTGATTTTCAGTGTCTCAGTGAGAGGAATGTTCTTGTGATGATGCAGGACATTCTGGTTATATTTTTATAACTTTGATTTAGCCTGGAGACAAAGGAGTCCTTTCTTTAAAAGCCTTAATTAAAAATACTAATTGATGCTCATCTGAGTCACAAAACTGCTGACAGTTTGTATCAAAAAACACCAGCTTATGCACAATGCCATCCTCATCCCCAAAACGAGGGCTGGAGTCTCTGAGTGCACACAGGGCCACCCTTCTCTTCCTGTGGAGGTGAAGGTGCGATCGGTGTCACACATGGGGTGCCCGGTGGGCCTCCATATCTGTGTCATGCAGTGGGCAAGGGAAGAGAGACCAGGTGTGGCCCAGGACCCTCCCACGTCTGGCCAGGACCTGCCGTCACCTGTGCACAAGGTGTTCTCGCTGCCTGAAATGCCCTGCAACTCCCCAGGGGGGCTGATGACTTTTCACCAGTCTCCCCTTGAAGCCCGGCTCAGACAGCCCTTCCAGGGAGCCTCCCAGATCCTGCCTGCCCTGCTGTCTGGATTCCGGGTCCCTCGTGTGGGCACAGCTCCTCCAGGCCTTAGTCCTCACTGGTTGCCTGTCCATCTTGCTGCACAGACACCCCCTGTGGGTCTTACACCTTCTGTTTCTAGGGCCAGCGTGACGCTCAGTGTCCATGGATAAGTGCCTTCCCTGACTGCCCTGGTACAGTCCCTGTTCTAGACAGAGCCTCTGCTCTTCTCTGCTGAGGAGGGGTCTGCTCCCTTGCTTGGGGGTGCAAGGCATAGAAAGGGATCCCTTGGGGGGAACTGAGCATCACCCAGCCATCGTAATGCCACCCTGGGTCTGTGTGCAGCTGCAGCGGCGTCCTGGGTCAGCGGTAGTGAGAGGTTCCCTGGTGCTGTGAGAAGCGGGTGGGCGGTGGCGAGGGGGACTTGGTGCGGGGGCCTGGGGTGGGGAGGGAAGGGAGATGATGGTGCGAGTTCTTGCCTGGCCATGTGCCGTCAGCACGCAGAGCCCCCTGCGCAGCCGCTGAGACGCAGCGGACACCTCCTCTTCCCCCTCCAGATCCCCCCTGCCATGGGCCCCGATTCCACGCTGCCTGTGTGGTGTTTGCACACGGGTGCTCCTTTCCCCTCCGAGCTGTCGGGCTGTGCTTTTCTCTGGAGGGAGGGTGTGTGTTTGGAGAGGGTGGGAGGCGCCGGGAAGACAGTCACGCGGCTTCAAATGTGTGTGGGGACTGCGCCCTAGAGGGCCACCTTCCCGTGTGCAGACCAGGGAGGGATGTGTTGCACCTGCGCAGGTGCACCCGGGGGGCACGTGCACCCAGGGGGATGAAGGTCACGCTAACTGGAAGTCACCTAGAGCAGATGACCTTGGGCTTCGTCCTGCCACTTCCAAAGCCCCATTTCCTCACCTGCAGGTGGGGTGATGCTCACGGGAATAGGGTGAGGACTCCGTGGGTCACTGTCTGGAAAAGCCGTCCCTGACCGAGTCAGATGGGAAGGGTGGGATGCTGCCACGTCCTCACAATGTTGATAGGGACTGAATCGCCCGAATCGCGTTTCCTCCTCCCTGCACAGTGGTTGACCTGCACCGGTACTTTGCAAATACCAGGAATCACAGCAGCTGGAAGAGGCCGTGGAGGATGCCTGTAAAACAAAACTAAACAGATAGGAGGGACGTGAAGCGGTTAGGGATAGGGGTAGGGTTCAACGCGACTTTAGGAAGAGAAAGTCCCGTTCCGCTTAGCGGCGTGGTGGAGCAATGAACATGCTGGTTTTCCTGCTCTCTGAGGCCACCCTGAAGCATTCGTGGCTTCCCATGGAGGCTGCAGGCTTTGCTGAAATGGGGTGATTTTCATCAGGGCGGCACAGGGCTCCTGGTCTCACTGTCCTGCCAGGGCCTCCTCCAAGACCAGTTTGGTGCCCAAAACATGGCTGTTGCAAGTGGGTGTGGTGGCCACCGCGCTCCAGGCCTCCCCCTTGGCCCGACTCCATCCTTGAATTTCTGCTGAAAACATCTCAGTAAAGTTACCCAGCTCGAGGCCCCTCCTGGTGCATGACGTGGGCACCTCATTCCCTTTTACTGGGCACAAGAACCTTTCCCAGTAGGTGCTCCTGTGCCCGTTTTCCAAAGGAGAAAACTAGAGCTACGAGAGATGAATGAATTAACCTAAGACTTCAGCTGGCTAGAAGCAAGCCGAGGGGTTCCGCTCCCCAAGTGTGTCCGTCTGACTATAGAGCCAGGGCTGTCTTGGGGGCATTATCTTAGTTTTGCTGTAAAAAACTCGTTTTTCGGAGACTGTCTAAATCAGTAGTGAAGGAAGGTCGGAAGGAATGATGCTTAAAATTCCGAAGAATGCACCCAGCTTTTGTTAGAAATTGTCACACAGACCCAATAGAGGCCCAACTTGTCTCTTACGGATTTCTACATGCAGTGAGCCCGCCTGAAGTTACTGCGTGGAATTAAGCTGCAGCTCTTTGTTTAAAAAACTACATATGTACGTATGTATGTACATGGGATTGAGAGCCATAGCTCTTTATTAAAAACGCAAACGTATGTACATTTATGTATATATGTACATATGTGTATATTGGAATTGAAAGCCGTAGCTCTTTTTAAGAAGTCCCATATACACACACACACACATATATATGTATATGTGTGTACATGTATGTACATGTATGTGTGAGGGTACTTCAAAAAGTTCATGGAAAAATAAAGCCATGTTTTTTTAGTGTCTGGCCAGTACAGGGATCGAACCCTGGACCTTGTGTTGCTGGCACCAGCTCTGACTGGCCAGCACGGGTCATGGAAAAGTAAAATTGAGAAGTAACGAGAATCTTCTTATAGACTTTTTGAAATGCCCTCGCGTGTACCTACAGGCACGTGCATACATGTATATGTGTGTGCGCATATATATTCAAAAGGCTGCATTAGTCCAATTTTGAGGTTTTTATCACATCGGTGAGATTGTCTGAATAAGCCCCTTCAGATGTATTCACTAATAAATAGGGAATGCTCAAGAAAAATTGCTCTTTCCTGGATGGAATTTTTCACGGCCTGCGTGGTGACAGCATGTTATTTACAAAGTCGCCTTAACTCACAGGATGGTGGAAGCCAGGACACCATCGCCACAGCCCTGTGTTGACAGTGTGTGTCCTTGTGTCTCCTCCCCACCTCCCATGTCCCTTTCTCTTGGGGTCGGTATTTGAGGGGTGTGCCAGGCCTCTGAGAACGCACCTGCTGTCTGCCCCGGAGACGGCGGTTGAGGGTTGGTGGCAGGCAGAGGACGGGAGCCCTCGGGCTGGGCTCTCCCAGGGGCACTGGGGGCCTCCTGCAGGTGGGGGTCAGGGTGCAGTTGGGGGTTGTGGTAACAAGTGAAGCCTGTGTTTGGGTTTTAGGTCCCACGCGAAAGATGCCCCCCAGCGCCAGCGCCATGGACTTTTTCCAGCTGCTTGTGCCAGACAACGTCCTCAAGGGCATGGTGGCACAGACCAACATGTACGCCCGGAAGTTCCAGGAGCGGTTCGGGAGTGACGGGGCCTGGGCGGAGGTGACGCTGGCCGAGATGAAGGCCTTCCTGGGCTACGTGATCTCCACCGGCGCCTCCCGCTGTGAGTCTGTGCTCGGCGTCTGGAGCAGCGGCTTCTACGGCAACCGCAGCCTGGCATGCGCCATGAGCCAGGCGCGCTTCGAGAAGATTCTCAAGTACTTCCACGTGGTGGCCTTCCGCTCCAGCCAGGCCTCGCACGGCCTCTACAAGGTGCAGCCCTTCCTCGACTCCCTGCAGCGCGGCTTCGACGCCGCCTTCCGGCCCTCCCAGACGCAGGTGAGGCCTCGCCTGTCCTCTGAGGTCACCTCTGCTCGTCCCCCTCCCTTTGCCCCGCGTAACCCTAATCAGGCCGACAGCCATAATCATAGCAACAGCTGCAACCCACAGACGAGTCAGAATTCGGTTTCGCTCCCCAGGGCAATTTCCTCCTCTTTTCTCCCGTCCCCCTGTCCCTTAGTTACATGTCCTTTCCAAATGACAGGTTGCTCAGGCTAATGTCTTTTTTCTTGCCACATTGTCTGAGTCCAAACTCACCTGTTGGTGGTGACAAGGGGCTCGAGGCCTTCTGCACCTGGGATGGGGACGGTGCTTCATGGGCTGGGGCTGCTTCTGTGCTGGGCCCCGGGCAGGGCTGCAGCCTTTGGACAAAGGTGTGGTGGAGCCCAAGCCCCACTGTGTGGCTGCCTGACACCCTCCCCGGCCTCCTTACCCATCCCCTGGGAGGTGGCCCTGCTGCTCCCAGCCTAGGTCCCTCCCTGCCCTCTGCTGGCATCTACCTGGGCCTGTCACACCTGAATGCCCGAGACAGGATTTCAGAATCTTCCCCAGAACTGCTCTACCGGCCTAGCAGACTGTGGAGGTGGCTGCTTTCTAGAGATTTCTCTCATCCAAACCAGGAAGTTCTTGGCCCACTGAGCCAATCCCCTTTGACCTGTTCCCTGTGGACAGGGCAGTTTGTTTACTTCATTTATTGCACACGCATCAGCCTGTCTAGTCGTCTTGGGCTCTCTCTCCGAGGGCCTTCTGGATAAGGTCTTGCTCGTGTCCTCTGGGTTCTCTCTCCACCTCCCTGTGTTGGGGCTTCCCCCGCTCATCTGCAAACCACAGGGTCTTGTGGGGAGGTGTCGCCCTGCCTTGGGTCTGTGGAAGCCATTGAACTCTCTGAACGGTTCTCCCCACTGTTGTGGGAACATGCCCGCCCAATAGGGTTTCCAGGTGTTTGCGACGCGCTCTCTGGCCCCTGGGATGCTTCTCTGTCTGCCCTCTGCTCTGCAGATGTATCTGGTCTGCAGGCCCAGGGTGAGGCCCGTGTTCCCACATTGATTCCTGTGTCCCCAATCCCCCCACCCCCACGGTTTACAGGGCAGCCAATGCCACGGTGTCTCATCGACCCACGTGTCCCTCATCTTCCTAGCAAGAGGTGGGGTCTTCAAGGGATTCATGCCCTGCTCTGTAACAGGCCCTGCAGTGCATACGCCCATGTTCTGACCGTGCTTGGGGTCAGATGCCTAAAGAGCTGCCGTGAAGGCTGTGGGCTCCCTGTGCCTGAGCGCCTCGAGACTCAGCCAGCTCTTTGGGGGGCTGGTGTTTGGCAGCCTGTAGGTTGGCTGGCTCAGAAACCTCCTGCTCCAGGAACAGGTGAGCCTGGCCTATGGTTGCGCACAAGTCTACCCCGTGTCCCCCACGTGCTGCCTGGCCTGCCTTTGCCTGTGGGAGCTATGATCTCAGATGTCTGTGACCCAGACCCAGGGGGTCGCTGTGGCTCCCGGGCACACTATAGCCCCCACTGGGGATTCTGAGCCCCTGGGCTTCCCTCGCAGCACACGTGCCCTGAGGGTGTCCCTGAACCAGGCTGGGCCAGCAGCGCGGGTGGGATGAGGACCAGGGAGCCAGAGACGACCTTTTCTTCTGCTGTCGTGTCTTCTCACTGCTTCCCGCTGACGAGGCTCGGTCTGGGGAAGGGCTCTCAGGTCATGTTTGTTTTTTTTTCCCTTTCCTTTTTCCTTTTTTTTTTTTTTGACTTTGTATTTAATTTTTATTTCACCTTAGTATCTGCAGAGTCGCATTTTCTCTGCTGCCGTTGTCTACCCCGTGCCCATCTGTGTTGGTCGGGATCCCAGCAGGAAACAAAAGGCCTGCTCTGGAGGGGCAGGTGAAGAGACTTTAATGCTGGGATGTTGCCAGGGTGTGACCAGGGTTAAGGGAAATCAGGAGGGTGGTGGAGCCCCGGGCCAGCAGCACAGGGACGCCCACGTCACCCCAGTCCAAACGGAGGGAGGGGCTGCCCAGGAGCCTGGAAGGCCCCGGAGCAATGGCAGGAGGGTAGGAAGTGGATGTGGGGACAAACGGGAATTATGCAAATAAAGAAATGGATGTTTTGCCTCCCCTGCCATGCACACCACCCGGCACACCCCAAAACGAGCTGGCCGCACGCAGGGGGGACGCGGAGGCAGGCTGTGTGCGGGGGGGATGCCAGGCGGCCTGCAGTGGGAGGAGGGGGCGTGCACAGCCTCCGGGGCTCTAGGGAGCCCACCGCCCTGCGCCGTGTTTAGGAAACGACACACTTGTAATTAATCTGATGATGATGTAAAAGGGAGAAAAATCTTCAGCTCAGAACTGCGCACTGGCCTGTGCTTTGGTGAGGCGTGTGGTCAGCGGGAAGTGGCTGCTGAGGGTCTGTTCGATGCCCCTGGGGTGGAGCTGCGTTTTCACTGCGAAGAAAGTCAGGGAGGAAGAGTGGGCGCGTCCCCCGTAGGGGTGGCTGGCAGGAAGCGCGGTCGCAGAGGGGCCTTCAGTCCTTCCCCTCCCGTCCACTCTGGTCCCCACTGCGTGGGGGGTTGTCCGTTTCTCTGGAGAGGTTCCGAAAGGCTTTGAATGTTTCACACGCTGCAAAGGGCCAGCGAGAAGCCAGGCACGAGGCCCCGGGGCCTGCAGCCAGCTGGTTTCCCGGCCCTCCCCTCCTGAGCATGGGGAGACCAGGCTCAATGCCCCGCTACTGCCCCGAACCTGTCGAATCAGAATCCACATTTTATTTTATTTTATTTTATTTTTTTTTATTTTTTTATTTTTTTATATTTTTTTTTATTTTTTATTTTTTTATTTTTATTTTTTTTTTTTTAATTTTATTTTGTCGATATACATTGTAGCTGATTAATGCTCCCCATCACCAAAACCTCCCTCCCTTCTCCCTCCCCCCCTCCCCCCCAACCATGTCCTTTCTGTTTGTTTGTTGTATCAACTTCAAATAATTGTGGTTGTTATATCTTCTTCCCCCCCCCCCCCCGGTTTGTGTGTGTATGTGTGTATGTGTGTGTGTGAATTTATATATTAATTTTTAGCTCCCACCAATAAGTGAGAACATGTGGTATTTCTCTTTCTGTGCCTGACTTGTTTCACTTAATATAATTCTCTCGAGGTCCATCCATGTTGTTGCAAATGGCAGTATTTCATTCGTTTTTATAGCTGAGTAGTATTCCATTGTGTAGATGTACCACATTTTCCGTATCCACTCATCTGATGATGGGCATTTGGGCTGGTTCCAACTCTTGGCTATTGTAAAGAGTGCTGCGATGAACATTGGGGAACAGGTATACCTTCGACTTGATGATTTCCATTCCTCTGGGTATATTCCCAACAGTGGGATGGCTGGGTCGTATGGTAGATCTATTTGCAATTGTTTAAGGAACCTCCATACCATTTTCCATAGAGGCTGCACCATTTTGCAGTCCCACCAACAATGTATGAGAGTTCCTTTTTCTCCGCAGCCTCGCCAGCATTTATCGTTCATAGTCTTTTGGATTTTAGCCATCCTAACTGGGGTTAGATGGTATCTCAATGTGGTTTTGATTTGCATTTCCCGGATGCTGAGTGATGTTGAGCATTTTTTCATATGTCTGTTGGCCATTTGGATATCTTCCTTAGAGAAATGCCTACTTAGCTCTTTTGCCCATTTTTTAATTGGGTTGCTTGTTTTCTTCTTGTAAAGTTGTTTGAGTTCCTTATATATTCTGGATATTAATCCTTTGTCAGATGTATATTTTGCAAATATTTTCTCCCACTCTGTTGGTTGTCTTTTAACTCTTTTAATTGTTTCTTTTGCTGTGCAGAAGCTTTTTAGTTTGATATAATCCCATTTGTTTATTTTTCCTTTGGTTGCCCGTGCTTTTGGGGTCGTATTCATGAAGTCTGTGCCCAGTCCTATTTCCTGATGTGTTTCCCCTATGTTTTCTTTAAGAAGTTTTATTGTCTCAGGGTGTATATTTAAATCCTTAATCCATTTTGAGTTGATTTTAGTATATGGTGAGAGGTATGGATCTAGTTTCATTCTCCTGCATAACGATATCCAGTTATCCCAGCACCACTTGCTGAAGAGGCAGTCCCTTTCCCAGTGAATAGGCTTGGTGCCTTTGTCAAAGATCAGATGGCAGTAAGTGTGAGGGTTGATTTCTGGATTCTCTATTCTATTCCATTGGTCAGTGTGTCTGTTTTTATGCCAGTACCATACTGTTTTGGTTATTATAGCTTTGTAGTATAGCTTAAAGTCAGGTAGTGTTATGCCTCCAGCTTTATTTTTTTTGCTGAGCATTGCTTTGGCTATTCGTGGTCTTTTATTGTTCCATATAAATGTCTGAATAGTTTTTTCCATTTCTGAGAAAAATGTCTTTGGAATTTTGATGGGGATTGCATTGAATTTGTATATCACTTTGGGTAGTATGGACATTTTCACTATGTTGATTCTTCCAATCCAAGAGCATGGGATATCTTTCCATCTTCTTGTATCCTCTCTAATTTCTCTCAGCAGTGGTTTGTAGTTCTCATTATAGAGATTTTTCACCTCCTTGGTTAACTCAATTCCTAAGTATTTTATTTTTTTGGTGGCTATTGTAAATGGGCAGGCTTTCTTGATTTCTCCTTCTGCATGTTCACTATTGGAGAAAAGAAATGCTACTGATTTTTGTGTGTTGATTTTGTATCCTGCTACTGTGCTGAAATCATTTATCAATTCCAACAGTTTTTTTGTAGAGGTTTTAGGCTGTTCGATATATAGGATCATGTCATCTGCAAACAGGGACAGTTTGACTTCATCTTTTCCAATCTGGATGCCCTTTATTTCCTTCTCTTCTCTGATTGCTCTGGCTAGTACTTCCAACACTATGTTGAATAGGAGTGGTGAGAGTGGGCATCCTTGTCTAGTGCCTGTTCTTAAAGGAAAAGCTTTCAGCTTTTCCCCATTCAGGATGATATTGGCAGTGGGTTTGGCATATATGGCTTTAATTATGTTGAGATACTTTCCCTCTATACCTAACTTATAGAGGGTCTTTGTCATGAATGAGTGCTGAACTTTATCAAATGCTTTTTCAGCATCTATAGAGATGATCATATGGTCCTTGTGTTTGAGTTTATTAATATGGTGTATCACATTTATTGATTTGCGTATGTTGAACCAACCTTGCATCCCTGGGATGAATCCCACTTGATCGTGATGAATAATTTTTCGTATGTGTTGCTGTATTCTGTTTGCTAGTATTTTAGTGAGGATTTTTGCATCTATATTCATCAAGGATATCGGCCTGTAGTTTTCTTTTTTGGTTATATCTTTACCTGGTTTTGGTATCAGGATGATGTTTGCTTCATAGAATGAGTTTGGGAGATTTGCGTCCGTTTCAATCTTTTGGAATAGTTTGTAAAGAATCGGTGTCAATTCCTCTTTGAATGTTTGGTAAAATTCTGCTGTGAATCCATCTGGTCCTGGGCTTTTCTTTGTTGGGAGCCTTCTGATAACAGCTTCAATCTCCTTTATTGTTATTGGTCTGTTCAAATTTTCTACGTCTTCACGGTTCAGTTTTGGGAGCTTGTGTGTGTCCAGAAATTTATCCATTTCCTCCAGATTTTCAAATTTGTTGGCGTATAGTTGTTTATAGTAGTCTCGAATGATTCCTTGTATTTCAGATGAATCAGTTGTAATATCGCCTTTTTCATTTCTAATTTTTGTTATTTGAGTCTTCTCTCTTCTTTTTTTTGTTAGCCATGCTAATGGTTTGTCAATTTTATTTATCTTTTCAAAAAACCAACTTTTTGATTCGTTGATCTTTTGAATTGTTTTTTGGTTTTCAATTTCATTCAGTTCTGCTCTGATCTTAATGATTTCTTTCCGTCTGCTAACTTTAGGATTGGATTGTTCTTGTTTTTCTAGTTCTTTAAGGTGAAGTGTTAGGTTGTTCACTTGCCATCTTTCCATTCTTCTGAAGTGAGCATTTAATGCAATAAATTTTCCCCTCAATACTGCTTTTGCAGTATCCCACAGGTTTTGGTATGATGTATCATTGTTTTCATTAGTTTCAATAAACTTTTTGATTTCCTGCTTGATTTCTTCTTGGACCCATATGTCATTAAGTAGAATGCTGTTTAATTTCCATGTGTTTGTATAGTTTCCAGAGTTTTGTTTGTTATTAATTTCTAGTTTTAATCCATTGTGGTCTGAGAAGATACATGGGATAATTCCAATTTTTTTGAATTTATTGAGACTTGATTTGTGACCTAATATGTGATCTATCTTGGAGAATGATCCATGTGCTGATGAGAAGAATGAATATTCTGAGGTTGTTGGGTGGAATGTTCTGTAGATATCTGCCAATTCCAATTGGTCTAGAGTCTTGTTTAGATCTTGTGTTTCTCTACTGATTCTTTGCCTAGATGATCTGTCTAATATTGACAGTGGAGTGTTCAGGTCCCCTGCTATTATGGTATTAGTGTCTATTTCCTTCTTTAGGTCTAATAGAGTTTGTTTTATAAATCTGGCTGCTCCAACACTGGGTGCGTACATATTTATGATTGTTATGTCTTCTTGGTGGATCAGTCCTTTTATCATTAAGTAGTGTCCCTCATTGTCTCTTTTTATGGTTTTTAGTTTAAAGTCTATTTTGTCAGATATAAGAATAGCCACTCCAGCTCGTTTTTCTTTTCTGTTTGCATGGTAAATCTTTTTCCATCCTTTTACTCTTAGTCTGTGTGAATCTTTATGGGTGAGGTGGGTCTCTTGTAGGCAGCATATAGTTGGGTCCTGCTTTTTGATCCAATCAGCCAGTCTGTGTCTTTTAATTGGGGAATTTAAGCCTTTAACATTAAGAGTTGTTATTGAAAGGTGTTGATTTATTCTTAGCATTTTATTGGTTGTTTGGTTGTCTTAGGTGTCTTTTGTTCCTTGCTTTCTGATTTACTGTTTGGTTTCTGTGTTTGTTGGTTCCTTAGGTTGTAGATAGTGTTTTTGTTAGCTTGTTTTCTCTTCATGAATGCCATTTTTATTGTACTAGCGGGTTTAGATTTTTCTTAGGTTTTTATGGCAGTGGTAGTTATTTTTCAGGAACCAAACCCAGTACTCCCTTGAGGATTTCTTGTAAGGGTGGTCTTGTGGTAGTGAACTCCCGCAGTTTTTGTTTGTCTGAGAAATATACTATTTGCCCCTCATTTCGGAAGGATAGCCTTGCAGGGTAGAGTATTCTTGGCTGGCAATCTTTGTCTTTTAGTATTTTGAAAATATCATCCCATTCCTTTCTAGCTTTTAGGGTTTGTGATGAAAAGTCTGATGTTAACCTGATTGGGGCTCCCTTATAGGTGATTTGACGCTTCTCTCTTGCAGCTTTTAAGATTCTCTCTTTGTCTCTGAGTTTTGCCAATTTGACTATGACATGTCTTGGAGAAGGCCTTTTTGGGTTGAATACGTTTGGAGATCGTTGAGCTTCCTGGATCTGAAGATCTGTGATTTTTCCTATACCTGGGAAGTTTTCTGCCACTATTTTGTTGAATATGTTTTCAATGGAATCTCCATTTTCCTCCCCTTCTGGAATACCCATGACTCGGATATTTGAGCGCTTGAGGTTGTCTGATATCTCTCTCAGATTTTCTTCCATGTCCTTGATTCTTTTTTCTTTCTTTTTGTCTGCTTGTGTTATTTCAAACAGCCCATCTTCAAGTTCAGAGGTTCTCTCTTCAACTTCGACAAGCCTGCTGGTTAAACTCTCCGTTGTGTTTTTTATTTCGCTGAATAACTTCTTCAGTTCAGCAAGTTCTGCTACATTTTTTTTCAGGACATTGATTTCCTTGTATATTTCCTCTTTCAGATCCTGTATACTTTTCCTCATTTCATCATGATGTCTAGCTGAGTTTTCTTGTATCTCATTCAGTTTCCTTAGAATTATCACTCGAAATTCCTTATCAGTTATTTCAAGGGCTTCTTGTTCTATAGGATCTAGAGTATGAGATTTATTAACTTTTGGTGGTGTACTTTCTTGATTTTTTGTATTTCTGGTGTCTTTTTTTTGGTGTTTATTCATTGTGGCAGGGGGTTTCACAGTCCACCGGTTTAAGACTAATGACTAACTAGGATGTTGCTGTGGTTGCCAATTTGGTATGGCTCCCGCCGTGACTGCTCAGTTGGCCTCTAGTGTCTTGTGTGTGTGGTTGCCTCGGGTCTTGGGCTTCTCCGGGGATCCACCTTTCTGGTCAGCTTGGACTCTGCTGGGCTGGTGGATCACGTACCACAGGGTGTGTGATCTCTGTTGAGCTTTCACTTTCTGTACAGGACTTCTCCCCGTTCAGTGTGCTCTGGCCCAGGCTGTTAGATCGTGCAGTGGCGACCCCACCGGGTGTGTGGTTTCTGTCGAGTCTCCGCCTCCCTGGCCGCACGTCTCCCCCCTCTGTGCACACTGTGCTGGGTTGGGGCGTGTCTTCTGCACCCCTCGTCTATCAGCTGGGCCTTCAAGACCCTGCTCAGCACCGCCTCGCCCAGGAAGTCTACCAGGTTTCTGCTAGGCACAGACGACCAGTCTCTCTGGGTGCCTTTGTAGCACTGTGTAGATCTTTCACGGGTCTTGTTCACCTTTGTATCCCCCCGGTATAAACCGAGTCTAGTGCCCGCCTGCAGCCTGCTCTCCGGCAGGTTCAAGCAGACCTGGGAACTCTCCTACCACACTATTCCCAACCAGAAATTCGTTAGGCTTTTTTCCAAACTGGTGGTCGCAGAGATGGTATCTGCCTCCCAGTAACAGGAAGTTTACCGGGGCCGGAGTCCAGGGTGTGGTGGAGTGACAGTCGGCCCGCCCGTACTTCCTAGCCCTCCCAACACTGGTCGGGACGCCCCACACCCCCAGCCCTGCCAGAGAACCGTGGAGGGAGTGGGAGAGGAGGTCGGCCCGCAGGGTCCGGAAAGCCCCGCGCCAGGCCAAGCAAATGGGCTTAGTGATGGCCGAGCAGGGCGGAGCTGCCCGCACCTGGGAAAATGGAGGCAGCACCGGGGCAGTGAGTGGCCTGGTGGTGCAGGCGGGGAGCCTCGTGGGCATCCACCCCCCGAACAGAGCTTTGCCAGGGATCACTCACAGTGCTGTGCCAGGTCGGGCGCTTGCTGTCTCTGGTTTGTTGCCTTCCGTGTTCTCGGCGCTGCCGCCTGGGGCTGTTCAGTCGCGGCGCCGCTCGGGCGCTCCCAGGAGTCTTCTTTAATGCCGGCCTGAAACCTCGAATCCTGGATAGGGCAGCTGGCCGCCTTCAGTGCGGCCCCAGCCTCCGGGATCCTGGCTGCATCCACAGCAGCCCTGGCGCCGTGTTCCCTGTTTCAAGACTCACTTTTGCAGCTAAGAATCAGTTCTTTTCCTGCTCCACACTTCAAAGCTGTTGCCTGTAAATGAGGCAGCCTCTCCTGCCGGGGGCAAAGTGGCGTTGAGCCCCCACGACCGGCCAGCAGCAGCAGTCCTCCCTTAAGAGATGGCCAGAGAAAGGTCCACAAGTTTCCCGGCTGCCTGAGGCCCAGCGGCCACCTTTTCCACCTCAGCTACTCCGCGCCAGCCGCCGCAGCCGCCGCCATCTTGAAAAACCTAGTTTACTGCACCCAGAATCCACATTTTAGCAACATCCCTAGGTGCTCGGTTGGTTCAAATATTTTCTGTAAATGGCCAGATAGTTAGTATCATAGACTTTGTGTGGCCCGCACGGTCTCTGTTGCATCTTGTCAATTCTGCCCTTGTAGCCCCAAATCACCCATAGGTAATATGTAAATGAATGGGTGTGGCAGGGTTCCCATAAAACTTTATTTACAAAAGCAGGAGGTGGGCCAGACTAGGCTTTAGTTTCCCAACCTTGACCTAGAGCATCCTGTAGCTCCTGGAGTCTGCTCTTGCCTACACCCTTCATTTAACCACAGACGTACATCCTAATTCCTAATTAAACTTGGAATAGGGTTGGGCAAGTGTAGCGGAGTTCTAAAATTCACCCCGAAGTCTCCCAAAAAAGCTTTAGCTTGAAGAAACAAAACTGTGACTGCCCCCTGGAGTCTATTTTTTATGCTGTTTCTTTTTGCTTTATTGTCTTGTCATGAAAAGAGTCATGTAACCATGTTATCGAGAAGCCGAATTGGACAAAATGCATTTAGAAACTGCCATGGGAATCCTGTTGGAAGGGACAGGACAGCCTGCAGGAGAGAGGCAGAGCTGTCTGTTGCAACAGGCAGCCGGGGACCTAGGTCATCAGACAAACCATTTTCACAAAGAGGGTGTTCAGCCTGGATAAGGTGGTCATGGGCCAACGTGACAGCTGTCTTGAAAATCTAAAGAAATAGTGTTTTTTGTTTGCTTCTCACAGGGCAAAAGTCAGATCGGTAGGTTTAAGTTAAACGTGTGTAAATGTTGAATCAACAAGGAAAGACCTTCCTAGCGGTTGGAGCTGTCGGTCAGTGGAAAGGGCCTCCTTGAAAAACAGTGGGTGCCCGCCACCAGACATGTCCAGCCTGAGGCCGTGGGACCCTGACGGCCAGAGAGCCCTCTACCAAGTGGGAGTTGGGACTGGGGATGTTAGAATGGTAATAAATCCCGTGGATGGAGCAGCTGCTGTAGGTCAGGGCCTGTGCCGACTGCTTCGCACACAACCTCTTACTTACCAAACTCTAGCGTAGGTACCAACGTTACCCTTTTCTAGATAAGGAGGCTCAGGATCAGAGAGGTGGAGTGACTCACCCGAGGTCACACGGCTGGCCCAAGGCCGAGATGGGATGTTAGCTCAGATCTGATGCACCACAAGCTCCTGCTGCCTTCCGTGAGAGCCTCTGCTTTGTCCCTCCTGGTAGGTGCTACACGAACCCCTGATTGACGAGGACCCCGTGTTCATCGCCACATGCACGGAGCGGGAGCTGCGGAAGAGGAAAAAGCGGAAATTCAGCCTCTGGGTCAGGCAGTGCTCGTCCACGGGTTTCATCATCCAGGTGAGCCCTGGGCCGGCCGGGGGCCTTGCTGGCTTTCTCCCTGCTCAGCGCTCAGCCTCCCCCCGACGCTGCAGCCGAGGCTGGGCGGGCTGCCCCTCCTCATCGGGGCAGTGGGGTGCCCGGCCCCACACCCTGGACGTTCCTCCTGCCCACTCCAGCCCCTCTGGGAAAATGGCTCACGGAGACTCAGGCCCTCGCCATGTCGACCAGAGGCGTCACCCAAACAGTGGGTCCCAAACGCCCATCTCCCTGACTGTTCCTCAAGACTGTGGTCCTGGTCCGCCCCCATCAGGTCTCAGCCCTGCCTTCCAGTCCCCTGACGCCTTTTTGCAGGCCACTGATGTCCAGCAGTGGAGTCAGCCTCCACCAGGAGCACGTGCCCAAGGCATGGGCCTTGGAACTTGTGTGGCAGACCTGGGCACGTGTTTTAGGACAGCAGCAGATGTGGGGCCACCGGGAGCAGCAGGGTGCACAGAAGAAGGCAGGGCTGGCGAGAACCAGGGGTGACATGGAGGGGCGTCTCCTGTCTGGGCTGGTTTCCCGCCTGTTGCTCAGTGACATCTTCTCCTTCCTGTCGGGCAGCCAGCCCTGTGGTGACAGCCAACCCCTGGGCCCAAGGTGGGGTCTTTGCCCTTCCTCCTTCCCCTGAGCTAGAGAAGGATCACAGGAAGACATCCACCCCAGGGCTGCAGCGAGGAAAGTGTGCGGGCCCCAGGTACACACCTTCCCTTGGAAGCACCATCCACCCCCTGCGGGTTGGGGGCACTTGCAGCTTGGGCTGGGGCAGGGTCACAGCTGGACCCTGGGGCTCTGCTGTGCACAGGCTGTGGGCACTTGCCAGAGCCGGCCTGTCCCAGGGTGGGATTTGCTCACTCCTGAATGTGCAGCCTGGGCCCCTGTCCCCTCATACCCTCCAGTGGCCTGTGACACCTTAGGGTGTCCTGTGCAATGACACCCCCATAGGGTACAGGGGCATCAGGTTCATGTTTTATAACCTCTTGAGGGACATTCATTCATTCTTTCAATAATTATTGAGAACCTGTTACCTGCTGGCCTTGAATGGGCACTGGGTCCTGCATCCTGAAGACCCGCCTGTGTGGCTTTTGCATGAGCGTTGACCAGTGGGCACGAGACACAGCCCCGCACCACATGACTCTTTGAGCCATGCGCCACTGTCCTTTTTTATCCCTGGGAAACCCAGTGCCCAGAGGTGATTCACCCCAAACCCCGCACCCCACAGCCACTCACCAGGCCTCCCTCAGGGGAAGAGGGAAACACCATGACCCGTGGGTCCAGGCATCGAATGCTCTGATGCCTACGCAGAAAGTCTCTGAGGCTCCCTCTGCAGCGCCCGTGGCAAGAGTTCGGATGATCGTGTGATGTCATGTCCACGGTGGGAAACCCTCCAGGCTGGGGGCCTGCTGCTCTCCTTGGGGGTCTGCAGCTTGGCATACACTGAAACAATCTCTGCAGGGCTTTAGGCTTCCTGACTGCAGGTTTTCATAGTGGCAGTAAAGACGAGGACAGGCAGACAGGGAACCGTTGACAAGGAGGCTCTGAAGGTCCTGAGACCACTTGCTCCTTGGTCCCAGCAGTCCCTGCGCTGCAGGAGGCCCCGGCTAATGCTGCTTCTTGGGCCTGCCCAGTGCCACTTCCAGGTCAGGGACTTGTGCACTTGAGGGCATACTGGTTCCGTGTCACAGGCCTGCTGAGAACCGACCCCACCACCTCTCGCTTCGCCCTGTTTGCAGGGGGTATGGTGTGGGGGGGCAAGCCGGGGGTCCCTGCCCTGCAGCCTGCTCTGTGAGTTGTGCAGGAGGAAAGGCGAGATCATACAGGACGTGAGCCTTCCAGTGTCAGGGAAAGTCACATCATTGAGAGGCTGGAATTCCTCAGTCCAGGGTATGGAGGCTGCTCTTCTCGGAAGCCCTGTGCCCTTTCCGTGGGGTCGAGAGGAGACGGTCTCTGCAGAGTCTGTCGCTTGGGCTCTACAGTGTCAAAAAGATGGGGAGTCCAAGGGGAAACATTGCCAACAGGTCAGTTCGTGTTCTGTCGGCCTTTGGGGATTAAACAGAGCCCTAGGATTCTTTTGGGGAGAAGAAAAGGGTCCATTAATTCGCAAGAAATGCTGGTGTCATCTAAAAGAACTGATTGCTCCTGTTTGGATATGTCCAGCTAAGCCACCTGCCCCCGCAGTGTAGAGCACAGGAGGTGCCCGGGGCAGGGCTCAGAGGATGGCAGGAGGCATCGTCCTGACCCTGGAGGAGGGCGGGTCAGACGTCTCCCAAGGGTGGTGGCCGTCCCGTGGAGGCAGCAGACTGATTCCAAATCACCAGCCACCATCTGCCGCTCTGTGGAGGACGGGCCTCGGGTTCTCTGCTTGAACTGGCAGCTCCGGAGGTGGCTGGGTTGCAGAATTCATGATGGGAGCTCTCAAGCAGAGGACCCCTGCCGCCCGCCCCCTGTGTGCATTGCCTGTGTGTCCAAGCACAGCCCGATGGCCGTTGGTGGGGGGCGCTCTGGGTGCAGTCCCTGCACTCCGTGCTGCTGGCCCGGCCGTCCCCCCTGCAGAGCAGTCGTGGGTGTGTGTGGCTGCCATGGGCATGGAGGAGGACAGGACACGTGTTTGCAGAGCTCGCCTCTGCTGGGGCCACATTTAGCACCATGGGCATCACTGGGTTCTCTCCACAGCAGCCTCGGGGTCGGCTGTGTTCTGCGCCTGTTTCTTGGTGAGGCACAGAGTCACATCAGTAAAGCAGGAGACCTGGGGTGAAGCCCAGCCATTCTGACCCCAAAGCCCACCCTCTTAACCACAAGGCTCTGTTGTCTCCCCAAGGAGAGGACTTTTCTCAATTTAGACAAAAAAAACCCAAGTATCTATTTCTTATCCCACTTGATCATTAGTAAGGTGGCACCAGCTGTCACGAACTTCTCTTATTTTGGGACTTAACTTCTTACGTTCAAAGAATTTAAGGAAGTTGCACTAAAGTTTTTATTTGTCTTATTTGGCTTTTCATCTTTTTGATGTACTAAGTGAGGGGAATCTGTTCACTCCTGACCTCTCGCTGGCTGGATCAACTCTAAGGGCAGGGGTCAGGGTTAGTTAATTGGCTAGAGAGGATTTTGCTTCTGGAGTCGGAAGCTGGGCGGGACGTCTGTCCACGTGTTTCCTTGCGCAGGGCAGAGACGCTGGCCTCAGGTCCTGTGCAGGGTGGACGTGGTTGTGCTCCGGCTGGAGCTGGCTGGGGTACTAGACGTCACTGTAGACACCTCCACTTGTCCTTGAGCAGGTAGATGAGAACGACCTTCCTTCTGGGTCTTCTTTTTTTTTTTTTTTTTTTTTTTGTCTTTTTCGTGACCAGCACTCAGCCAGTGAGCGCACTGGCCATTCCTATATGGGATCCGAACCCGCGGCGGGAGTGTCGCCGCGCTCCCAGTGCAGCATTCTACCAGGTGCGCCACGGGCTTGGCCCTCCTTCTGGGTCTTCTGAATGGGGTTCATCTGCCCAGGCCTCCTCACATAGGGACTCAAAGATGACAATAAAGTATTTATTAAGTGCCCAGAGAAGTGCACCAGGCCCTGAGTATATCAGTCTGCACCCTGGCCCCGTCTCCAAGGAGCATAGAATCTGTGACTGTGCTGTGTGAGCAGGTACAGAGAGCCACCACGTGCCACCTGTCCTTCCTCCAACAGTCATTTTGAAAGAGCTCCTCAGCCTGGAGCTTCGGGACGACAGCAGGTGCTGGCGGGGTTAGTAGTGCTGAGAGTGGCTGGCGTGGGGAGGGGCCGAGGCAGCGGGAGAGGAAATGGGTGACCGAGACGAAAGTGGCCCAGAAACTCTACCGGGAGCCACAGCTGGGAGCAAGAACGGGCAGGCAGCACCGTCCTGCAGGACTTTGTGTGATGGTAGAAACGTCTTTTGTCTGTGCTTTGAGCTATGCAGCCATGAACACATGTGACTGCCGAGGACTCAAAGTGTGACCGGTGTGGCTGAGGACCTGACATTTTCATTTAAACGTGAATGTGTCTAGAGGCGGCCGCACCAGACGTGAGTTACAGAGGTTATTAGCTATGGAAAAAGTCACTTCTGTATTCGCGACCTCTGCTGAAAGACAGTGACCTTGTGAGGTACGCACAGGATTGCTTACAGACAAGGCGGCCGAGGCTCAGAGCGGTTAAGCAATTTGCCCCGTGTCACACAGCCAGGAGAGGACAGAGCCCACGCCTCTGAGCCCAGCACTTAGCCCTCAATGTCTCTGGTGCCTCTCGTGGTGAGTGAGCATCATTTAAACTTCCCGGTTCTCACGAGTGGCTGACCCACACAGATGTCCCAGGTGACAGCCATACGCCCCTCCATCACCTCATCCTGCATCCTCACAATGAGTGCACACCATGCACTCTGGTGCTGTTTCCCCATGGCTGAGCTACTGTCTTGCTCCCCGGCTTGAGCCAGCAGTCACAGTTTCAAGCAGAGGATCACCGGTCCCTAATAGGTGACTTCCATGTCCCCACATTTGCTCTGCACCAGCAGTGGAGAGACCTGGCTGTCCTCTGTTCTGAAAGGGCAGTGGGGCCAGTGGTCAGGACGGGGTAGCTGAATGAGGGCTTCTCTGGCTCCTCGTTTCAGAGTCAGGACGCCTGATCACAGTGACAGCCTCAGGAAAGTGTCAGCTGGTGGCCTCGATGGCCTTTGAGTCTATCAGTTACTGTAACTGTCCCCAGTGCTCTTTTAAGTTTCTTGGCATTTCAGAGGTGGGGCCAGGTAAATGTCACGTGTAGTATGTGTCCCCTGACAGATGACTCCTATAATCCGTAATTCCTGAGATTGATTCTGTTGCGATGTCAGGATGAAATATGCAACGTTGGTAACAGCATCCTGGGACAGAGCATATAGCGCCACCTGTCAGTCAACTTCCTTCCCTGCTTTCTTAAGTCTGTACATTTAAAAACAAATCAGGAAACAAGAAAACATTTGTAGGAAAAGTGAAAAGCTGGACAGCTGAAAGGAGCATTTTCCCACTCTAAAGACACCTGCTGAACCAGCTTGCAGCTCAGGTGGTGACAGTGTCCACAGCAAGCTCCGTTTTGCCCAGTGGTGGAAGGCTGCTGTGTCTGCGTGTTGGTGGGACTGTTTCGTTATGACGGTCCCCTCTCTGGATGTGCGTGGGGAGAGATGTGACTTTTTAGAAAGCCGGCCAGCAAGCAGCTGCACGTCTAAGTGAACGGCGTTCCCTTCAGCGTGGCTTTGGGAGCATTTATAGAAAGCCCCACACCGCGTGTGAATACCTGCGTGGGTTTCCCCTGAGGCTGCCGTTTCTCAGCTTCCTGACGGGATCCTTTATGACAGCCTCTCAGAGCTGGATGTAATCCTCGTATCTTCCACAGTCGTAGCGACGGCGCGTGGTTGGGGTAAGACCCCACTGGAGGCCACTCGTCCGACTGTTGGAGACAAGCTGCCGTCTTAGGCCAGCGGAAGTTAAGTCAAAGTCAACGGAGGCTGGGGACCGTGAGACCAGGTGGCACGTGTTGGGCTGGGTTTTCCTTTGGTTAGATTTTGACAGCCCTGCTAACAGTTCTTTCTAAATCCTGCCCCTCAGCTGGGACTTTCAAGGTTACCAATTTTAGATTTAACGTACTGAAATGTAGATCTTATTTTATATGAAAAAATAACTGTAAAAAATAGCTCAAAAAAAAGCTCATTATGTTATAGTAATGCGTGCCACCGATTGGGGACTCTCTTTGGGCTCTCCCTGGTGCCACTTTTTGGCCGCAGCCTTCTCCGAGATTTCCTAATAGGACAGGAAGGCCCTTGCTCTGTGCCTCCCCTCTTGGACGCTGCCACTGTGTCACCCTCTGGTGAGTTCTAACTCAGTCCTGTCCCCACCTCTGCCTGCCTGGGGCTGCTGTGAAGAATGAAACAGTCATCGGGAATGTGCTCTGTAGATCAGAGAGCCTTGATCAAATAGGAAGGGCACAGCTGCGTGTGTCCGAGTGGGGTTAGGCACCTTTGTTTTTATTTAGAGTAAACCGAGGCACCCTCCTGTCACCTCCATGACCAGGTCCCTCACCTGTGGCTGCTCGTCCTTCCCCTCCTGACCTTTCCAGACAGAGGCATCCGGGCATGTGCCCAGCTGCCCGGCTGCGGGGTGGCCTTGGGGGTGGCCCAGGCCTCTGGGCTGAGGGACTTGCTTTTCCGAAAGCTCCCAGCTGGGTGGCAGGGGCCCGTGCTTCCTGACACTGCTGTGGGCGTGCTGACCTCTGTGCGTTTCTGTTAAAGATTTACGTGCACCTGAAGGAAGGCGGGGGCCCCGATGGCCTGGACACCCTGAAGAATAAGCCGCAGCTGCACGGCGCGGTGGCCCGGAGCCTGTGCCGGAACGCGGCCGGCAAGAACTACATCATCTTCACGGGGCCCAGCATCACCAGCTTGAGCCTCTTTGAGGAGTTTGAGAAGCAAGGTCTGTCGCGGGGCCACCGGCAGAAGCAGGGCCCACCTCCCCTGGGGAAGAGGTGGAGGGGCGGGTGGAGGGGCACGAGTGGAGCCGCCAGCACAGACCCCAGGACGCCAGGCAAGGAGGGGACAGGTGCGTCTCAGCCACCTGCATGCCCAGCCCTGCTGGGCTGCAGGGACTTCTGGTGAACGAGTCACAGGTGCATGGTCTGGGGGACGTGTGGGCCCAGGCACTGCCCACTGTGCAGGGCATTTCTTTGTGTGTCCTTCGCTGTAGGGCCGTGGCCATCAGAGGTGTTCCATGGGCACAGTTCCTAGGAAGGCCCTGGGACGTCCCTTCACTCACCACCCTCTAGAGCATGGGCCACTCCCAGCTGGCAGATGAGTTGTACAAAGACAGGGAACGTGCAGGGGCCTCAGACAGGCCCCTGGGTGCTGAGATGCCCAGTTCCCTCACTGCAGGGCCTGGGCCAACCTCCCATGGCTCTGGTGGAAATAGGGGCCATGGAAGGCAAAGGTCTGGGCTGGGCCCAGGAGCCCGTGGCCAGCTGCATTTGTCCTGGCTCTGCCCCATGTTGGGGACGTAGATCCAGTCCATTCAGAAGTGCAGAGAATGTCCGTTCACCTGCAGCAGCCGCTAGGACCACAGGCCTTTGCTCAGTGGCAGATCAGGCTTCTGGCCTTAAAACCAGACCCCCTTAAGAAAGAGGAGCAGACCGTGAGCATTGGGGGACCCCAGCAACTGCGGCGAGGATGCTGCTGGGCTTTCCTGGCTGGGCTGCCCCGGGGCCCCGCAGGGCTTGGCAGCTACATGTTGAAAGAACCAAGTGTGGAGAGGTCAGACTGTGAGGAGGGGCTGGGAGGCACAGCCGAGAAAACTGTCCCTGAAGCAAGACAGCCAGCACTTTGGAAGAGCGGTGGGTTCTTGTGTTCGGGCGCATGCTGCCGTGGGCATGGCCATGCAGCTCCAGGTGACGTGCATGTGGGTGACGGGCCCTCCCTGCCTCACGCAGGCAGCCAGCAAGAGCCAGGTGGGCGCTGTGTCAGGTGGGGCTGGTGCTGCGCCGCACAGGCGGAGGCTCCCAGGGAGGGCGGGTGGGCACACAGAGGGCTGTCCTGCTGTTGGGGCTGCTCTGAGAGTCTAGAGCAGGGGACACTCTTGGCTGAGGGACTGGGGACAGGGGAGACAATCTTCCAGCTGGGAGAAAATAACTAGATGTGGAATTTGGATGCTTTTCAGGAGGTTTAGATAATGGATAAAAAAGATCGCGTCTAATTTTAGAAGCAGCTGTAGTTACTAAGCTCCTCTGTGTATGGCCCCCACCCCCAGGACTGATTGCACTGGTCTGGGCTGGTGTCCCCCCAATACACACACACACACACAAATGTACTTGTTAAAGTCCCCTGGGGACCCTGACGGGCAGCGCACGTTGTCATAGCTGAGAGTCTGATGGTCCCTCCTGGGGCGCAAATGGACTGCTTTGTCCAGTGAGGGCCAGAGAGGACACTCACATGACAATCCCCGTGTTCACGGAGGGACAGACGCGTGCTGACGTGGTGTTGCCCGGAGGCCCTTCTGCCCCTCTGAGGAAGACGCAGCCGCTGTCTGGGAAGGTGTGGGTGCTGAGCCCAGGTGGGCGGTTCAAAGCTCCCTTATCCTTGGTCCTCGGACCCTCCCGCCCTGTTTCTAGAAACAGACTTTCCTCTTCCATTCTGGAGACAGAGGCGTTTGGGGGTTCGTCACTGCCAGGAGGGCAGCCGTAGCCGCACGGGCCCCCCCTTGCAGCAGCGAGCCCGAGCGGCCTGTGCCCACAAGGAGGGGTGTGGAGTGTGGCGCAGGTGCAGGGGGAGGAAAGCCTGGTGTGAGTGTGGCTCGCCCTCAGAGCTGAGAGGGGAGGACGCGACGAGGCTGTCCCTAGGGCCCACATGTCCCCCAGCACTGAGCTGAGGACGTGGCTGCCCGACAGCCTGGCAGGATGGGGGGGCCTAGGAAGTGGGGGGACCGGATGGGCTGTGAGTCCAGGTGGGACTAGTGTGGCCTCGGCAGGTGGGCATGCATGCGGGTCTCCTGCCCCCACCCCGTGTGCGTCTGCCCCTCTGAGAGCTCCCCGTGGTGATGGGGGCTCTGTCCCACGCAGCTGCCTGGGGCGCGGGTGCCCGGCCGAGGCTTGGGAAGACGTAAGTGGCCAGGTTCACCCGCCATTGCCCACCTCCAGCCCCCATGCCCCTTCTCTGATGTGGTGGGATGACCACTGAGTGCAGAAGTTTCTGGAAGTGTCTGGGACCATGGGTGTGTGCTGAGCGCTGTGCTGGGCACCTGGTGAGAGCTCCAGCGGCGGGCCGCCACCACTGTTGATCCATTGCTTGTCTCACGCCCTCAAGCTCAGCCTTAGGACAGGTTCTTACCAAAGCACGGGGGAGACCAGACCTCAGGGGGATGGGCGGCCCCGCGACGCCAGCAGGCTCTGGCTATGCGGTGCGTGACGCGTGCCTCTCCCTGCAGGGATCTACTGCTGCGGCCTGCTCAGCGCCAGGAAGAGCGACTGCACCGGCCTCCCGCCCTCCATGCTGGCCAACCCAGCCACGGCCCCCGCCCGCGGCCAGTCCCAGATCAAGGTGAAAGGGACCATGTCTCTGATCTGCTGGTACAACAAAGGATACTTCCGCTTCTTGACCAACGCCTACTCCCCGGTGCAGCAAGGTGGGTGCAGACCCCGGGCTGGGGCCGTGGGCCTGAGCAGCACACGTGCCGGCTGGATCGATGCCGGGGTGTTGGGCCGGGCTGCTGTGGGGTGGGCCGGGCCTGGGGCCACGTCGGTACCATGAGGGACGAGCCCCCCGAGCCACGAGCAGCGGTGTCCACCAGTGATAATCAGCTGCGTCTGAGGCCTTTACACAATTACTTTGTCACCTGGGATTCTGTAAAACTCCGCTCTGTGAGAGGCAAACCTCAGCCCTTATCTTTCCACATCTGTCTTTAAGCTTCTGCTCTGTCTGGTTTGTCACGTGCTCTGCTGCTAATTTTCCTTGGGATTTAAAGTCCATTCGTTACAAAGGGACTCATTTAGCAAGGAGTTCATATTTAAAGTTGCCTACAGTAGAAAAAAATATATATATTGAACTGCTGAAAAGAAAATTGAAAAACAAAGGCACTTTACAAAAGTCAACCGTTGCGTAGCGCATATGAACCACCCCCACACTCCTGTACACGAAGGCATCTCTCTTCCTTACACTTGAAGGGACACTGCCAGAGAGCTCAGTTTGTGTGTGCATGCATGTGTGCGTGTGCATACATACATGTGTATGGGTTGTGTGTGGTGTTTATGTTTGTGTAGTGTCATGTATGCAGTGTATGTATATTTCTGGTATGGTATGTGCATGCATGTGTCTGTGTATACATTATGTGTGGGCATGTGGTATGGTGTGTGTGCTATGTGTGTGTGTGCATGGTGTGGTGTGCATGTGGTGTGTGTGTGCATGTGTATACAGTATGTGTGCATGGTGTGGTGTGCATGTGGTGTGCATGTGGACTGGCATGCATGTGGATGTTGTGTGTGTGCTGTGGTGTGCACATGATGTGTGCATGTGTATGTATGTACTGTGTGTGCACGTGTATGTCGTGTGCTGTGTGTTGTGTGTGCGCTGTGCATATTTCTGCAGGGAGGTGTGTGCGTGCGTGTTTAAAGCGTGGTGTGTGTTTGTTCCTGTCCTGCACCCCACACCCAAGCTGCACGGCACTCCAGTGGCAATTGCAGTCACAAATCAAGTGGTGGTGTCCTTGCCCTGCTCAGGTCTAGAGGCTGCAGGAGGTGGGCGCTCCGAGTGCCGTGTCCAGGGCCACTGGAAGGGAAGTTAGCAGTGGCCTTGTGAGCTGATGGCGAGGGTTTGGCTTGGACTCCTGGATGCTAGTGGTTAGGGCCTCAGTGTGGGGCAGGGGAATTTTCAGGGTGCGCATTTAGGAGTCAGGGCAGGAGCTGCTTCCCACCAAATTATCTTAAATGACGGCTTCTGAAAGGTCCCAGAGCAGGACATGGTGTCCAATGAGATGACAGAGAGAAACGTACATCTGGGAGATTAGAGGGAAGCAAGGAAGAGGATTGAAGACGACAAATCTTAACGTCCCAGTCTGAGAGTTGGTCCCTTAAATCACACACCAAGGGAACAAGTTTGGAGGGTACTGATGTAGGGTCAATTTTTAAATCTTTTGAAACGTAGTGCTTATTGCTTGTACTTTGGTTGCAATTTCTGGTTCTCAAGTATTCTAGTTTACGTCACAAAGTCCTGAATCCTAGACCCCCTTAAAAATCCCAAGGAGCGTGGCTGCAGACCGCCTCCCCGCCACCGACCCCAGGTGAGGTGCACGCCCTCTGAGCACCTCAGGTGAGCACCTCAGGTGAGCCCGGCCTGGGTGCGGGGCATGAGGCAGGAACCCGCTGGGGAAGGGAGGTCCCGGGTGGAGGCTGAGGCTGGGGGCGGCCGCTGCTCCCCTGGACGCCCTGTGCTGGTTCACGTCTAGAGATCTTCTTCTTTGGCTAATGAAGAGAGATGGTTTTCTTTTCCGTGCACTTCAAAAACATGATTTTAAAACTCCCCCAGTGCCCCTCCTTTTGGATGTGCCCGAGTTTCTGCACCTGCGCCCCTGCTGGTGACCCATTCCTCACGAGCTGCGTTCATGGCGTAGTGAAAGTCTCCTATGCACGTCTCTGGGGGCGTCTTTGGTCACTTCCTCAAGGGAAATCTGAACTTGGAAGTGCTGGTCACAGGGCGGGAACGTTTGTAAGGTTTTTTGATGACACATCATCACGGCTGTGCTTACATTGCGAGGGGTGACAAGGGGACTCACGTTCCTCCAGCTTTACCAATGCTGCTTTTTTCTTTTGTAAATTTGTCAGCCTGACAGGTGAGAATGCTACAAAATTTGGAATATAAATTGCTACGACAGCTGGTGAGGTTGGACGTCCATCTCTTCGTGTGTTTATGGGCTAATTTTCAGTGGTTTCTTACGCTTTTCAATTTCACTTTGAGGTGTTCGTCTTTTTCTCATTAACTTGAAAGCACATTTTCTGCCTATGGCAATTTTTTTTCCCCGTGTATGTTTTCCTTTTGTTTTGACTCCAGATGAGTATTTTTTCAGCATAAACAAGGCTTTCATTTCTACACAGGCACGTCCGTTGATCACGTTCTCTGCTCTTGTGCTTTGAAAGTCTCTCCTTGTCCCAGGGCAGCTAAGTCCAAGTTCACCACTTTGTCTTATAGGAGGATTTCATGCTCTTTACCGTTGTCCACCTCAGGCCTGTGGGCATGTGGCATCAAGTGGGCCTCGGCTGTTTGTTTGTCATTGTTAAGTGGCAGCGGTTGGCTGACCGAGCAGCCGCGTCTCTGCGCCTGAACTGCGTATGGACTGGTTCAGCTTTTCCCCGCTTATTTTCAGCGTCACCCAGATGATAAACGAAAGCCTCGTGTAGCCTGAAGAGCGCTTCTCAGCTTTTCTTATTGTCTGTTCTACTGAGGCCATATATTCTCTCCTTCCAGTTTTAGAAAATACATAACTAGGTCTGAACATTATAGGAACTGGCTTATCCTTCTTTAGCCCGTATGATAAGGACACATGAGCCTCCTTTCACAGAGTGCGAGCCTGTGCACAGGCTTTTTAAAGGTTAAATGCTGTCCCATGGCAAGGGACACCCGTATGGAGAGCCAAACCCGTTTGCTTTTCTTCTGAAATCCTTTTTGGAGAAGACTCAGACTCACCAGGACTCATGAGAAGGCAGAACGTCTGCACGTGAGCACGAGGGGTCTCGACTCATGCGTTCAAGCGTGCAGACTGGTGGTAAGAACGTCAGCCCAGCCACTAGATGCCAGCAAGACAACAGACAGAGCTGGAGTGGAAAGACACGTGCTCCCCTGACAGGCCACATAGATCTGAGAGAGACAGACATGGAGACGACAGGCACGTATACAGACACCCACGTGACCATGACGTGCAGTGTCCAGCAGTGGACCTGCGGACCGTGCGCGTGTCCTTCTGTTACAAAGTCAGACTAGATGACAAACGTCCAAAACCTTTTGTTAATGAATGTTCAGAGCTCAGCGAGGATGTTACAGGATCCTTTTCTAGCTGGAAAAGTATCTCAAAACTCAAAATACGGTGGGAAGAGAGTGATCCGGCTTAAGGACTGGGGGAAACACGCACAGAGACGGATGCAGGTTGGGTTTGGAGGCAGCTCAGTACGATGTCCAGCTGGAATCCCCACGTTAGATGACAGATTATGAAAAAGGGTGGGAAGGAGACCCAGAGTTAAAGAAGGTCCCCCAGGCTAGGGACACTGGGACAGTGGCAGTCCTGGAGCCCTTGCTGTGGTCGGCCTGATGCCAGCAGGTCAGAGCTGCAAACTGTGGGGTGCTGAGGTCCTAGGGGGGTGAGCCTGACTCACCGGAAACACTCAGGGCTCAGAAAGGGCGGCATCCTGAGGCTCTGGGGGAGGAACCGAGGGGCTTCTGTCTCCCTCTAGGGACAGTCTGACCTGCTCGTGTCCATGTGGACTTGGTGGAACCCTACAGGGGCCAGAGCCTCTTCAGAGCCAGAGGCTGCAACTGAAAGTCAGGAGGAGACCGCTGCAGACGGGAAGCCCACTAAGGCCGTGTGCCCACGTCCTTGTGAAACACGGCGCCTCCCGCCTGGTCTTGGGTGGCAGGGGCAGCTGAGATAAGGGACTGGAATCCTCAGGGAGGGACTAGAGAGATGGTCCTCCTTGGGGGTGAAAACAGGCCTCCCCGGATCCCCCACGATAAAACATCTCCCTGAGGGGACAGAGGATCCATGAGCAGGTGGAGCCCTGCACCTTCTGGCTGGCAGGAAGCCCCCAGTCCAGTGCAGGGTCCTCTGGCCCAAGGAGAGCTTTGGGAAAAGCACTGCCACCTCTCCAGGGAGGGCCCTGCCCTCTGAGCCTCTCGCAGCTCTCCAGGTGTTCCTTCAGAAATGCCGCTGTTTCTGGGGGCAAAAAAGAAAGATCCCAGCTCAGTCTGTGCGGGCAGGTCTGTGTGACCCTCGTGAGAGTCGGGGATGGGAGGGGCCGGGAAGGACATGGCAGGTCTGCTGTAACCTTGTCCATTTGAGGATTGCTAAGATTTCACCATCCTGTGGAGTAACCTCAGGGTGCTGTGGGGGGGCTGGTCGGGGAGGTGGGTGTGAACCTCACCACACTGGGACGTCAGTCCGCTTCGTCTGTGGGGGCACCAGGCACACTGGTCCTCTCTGCCCCTCGGGCCCTGCCACTGGGGATTGCGAATCTTGCTGTGACTTTGGCAGTGCCCTGAGATGCAGTCCTGTCTGTATTTAGTAGAGGAAATTCTCTGTCCCCGCAGGCACAGGGCCCGGCAGTCCTAGGACACGTAAGGGGCTGAGAGGGGGTGGGGACAGCCTCTGTTCTTCTGAGCCTCCCTGTGACCGGGGCAGGCAGCAGTGGCCCCATGGCCCCAGCCTGGTGGGAGGAGGAACAGGGCGGAGGGGGGGTGAGCCCCCAGCTCCCCTTCTGCTCTCAAGGCACAGGTGGGGTCGGCCCTGGCCCATGTCGCTGAGAGCCACCCTGGGCCCATCGATGGCCTGTGGCTTGGGGAGGGTCTCGCTTGTGGCACACGCCTGTGCCTCGCTGACTTGGACGTGTTCCTCCACCCCTGGAAGAGCCTGGTGGCCGGTGAGGGGGGTCTTCTTCATTGCTGGATGGAGAGGGGCCTCTGGGGGGTTTGTAGGAGAGCTCAGAAGGGATCCGCCTTCTGTCTTCCCCGCAGGCGTCATCATCAAGAGGAGGAGCGGGGAGATCCCCTGCCCCCTGGCTGTGGAGGCGTTTGCCGCACACCTCAGCTACATCTGCAGATACGACGACAAGTACAGCAGGTAAGTGACAGAGGGCCACCCGCACAGGGACATCCACAGAAGGACACCCGCACAGGGACACCACACAGGGACATCCACAGGACACTCGCACAGGGTCACCTGCACAGACCCACCACACAGGGACATTCACAGAGGGCTACCCACACAGGGACACCTGCACAGACCCACCACACAGGGATACCCACAGAAGGACACCTACACAGGGACACCCACAGAGGGCCACCAGCACAGGGACACCACACAGGGACACCCACACAGGGACACCTGCACAGACCCACACACAGGGACATCCACAGAAGGACACCCGCACAGGGACACCTGCACAGACCCACCACACAGGGACACCCACAGAGGGACACCTGCACAGGGACATCCACAGAGGGCCACCGGCACAGGGCCACCCACAGAGACACCCGCACAGGGACACCTGCACAGACCCACCACACAGGGACACCCACACAGGGATACCTGCACAGGCCCACCCACACGGGGACACCCACACAGGGCTACTGGTACAGGGACACCCTCACAGGGACACCTGCACAGACCCACCACACAGGGACACCACACAGGGCCAGCCACACAGGGACACCTGCACAGGGACACCCGCACAGGGACACCTGCACAGGGACACCTACACAGACCCACCTGCACAGGGACACCTGCACAGACCCACCACACAGGGACACCTACACAGACCCACCTGCACAGACCCACCACACAGGGACACCCACACAGGGATACCTGCACAGACCCACCCACACAGGGACATCCGCAGAAAGCTACCAGCACAGGGACACCCACAGAGGGACACCTGCACAGGCCCACCCACACGGGGACACCCACACAGGGCTACTGGTACAGGGACACCCTCACAGGGACACCTGCACAGACCCACCACACAGGGACACCACACAGGGCCAGCCACACAGGGACACCTGCACAGGGACACCCGCACAGGGACACCTGCACAGGGACACCTACACAGACCCACCTGCACAGGGACACCTGCACAGACCCACCACACAGGGACACCTACACAGACCCACCTGCACAGACCCACCACACAGGGACACCCACACAGGGATACCTGCACAGACCCACCCACACAGGGACATCCGCAGAAAGCTACCAGCACAGGGACACCCACAGAGGGACACCTGCACAGGCCCACCCACACGGGGACACCCACACAGGGCTACTGGTACAGGGACACCCTCACAGGGACACCTGCACAGACCCACCACACAGGGACACCACACAGGGCCAGCCACACAGGGACACCTGCACAGGGACACCCGCACAGGGACACCTGCACAGGGACACCTACACAGACCCACCACACAGGGACACCTGCACAGACCCACCACACAGGGACACCTACACAGACCCACCTGCACAGACCCACCACACAGGGACACCCTCACAGGGACACCTGCACAGACCCACCACACAGGGACATCCGCAGAAAGCTACCAGCACAGGGACACCCACAGAGGGACACCCTCACAGGGACACCTGCACAGACCCACCACACAGGGACACCACACAGGGCCAGCCACACAGGGACACCTGCACAGGGACACCCGCACAGGGACACCTGCACAGGGACACCTACACAGACCCACCTGCACAGGGACACCTGCACAGACCCACCACACAGGGACACCCACACAGGGCTACTGGTACAGGGACACCCTCACAGGGACACCTGCACAGACCCACCACACAGGGCCAGCCACACAGGGACACCCGCACAGGGACACCCGCACAGGGACACCTACACAGACCCACCTGCACAGGGACACCTGCACAGACCCACCACACAGGGACACCCACACAGGGACACCTGCACAGGGACACCCACAGAGGACAAGGCCACCTGCACAAAGCCCAAGGCTGCCCTGTCACAGGATGGGCGAGTCAGGATAGTTATAAATTCTCTCGACTGAAGGACTGGAGGGTGAGGACCCTGTCCGCCCCCTTGCCTGGGGTCCCTGCCCACCTCCCACTGCCCACAGGGTCTCTGTTCTGTTTGCCCAAAGATGCTGGTGCCTCTGCTTACCCACACTGAGCTGCCTCTGCAGTGGGTCAGTCCCCGTCCCCGTGCCCGCCCTGCTCTCCTCGCATACACCCCGCACACCAGGCATTAACCCCGGGAGTTCACCTGACATGTGTGTCCCTTAGCTCAGGGGTGGCTTATGTGAATATCCACACAGCAGGCACAGCACATCCACACTCACTATAGACAGCGCGTGTCTGTACAGCGTTCGCAGACGCGCACACACCCACGATGCCGTCCCCTGGCCGGCTGTCGTAGTAGCCATGAGGAGAACTCACGAATGACTGCTGTTGAACACGAGCGTGACTGCTACGTCACCAGGATTGGGCCTTGCAACCTAGAGCAGGGTCAGACTGACCCGAAAGGCAACCGGACGCTTACGCACCCTCTGGGAGAGTGGCCCACATCCGTGGCCTTGTCATGGCGAGCAGAGAAAACAAGGACTGGTTCTCTGTGGAAAAGCCAGCCGACATGTGGAGGGCAGCCCCACCCCTTAGGGAGCTGTAGGACAGGTCTGTCTTGAGCACCTACCGTGTACCAGCACCTTGCTGAGTTCTGGGAGGTTGTCACAGACAGATCAGCATTTGCTCAGTAGACGGTAGCGAGTGCCTGCCCTGTGCTGGCGTCTCGGTGGCACTGCGGGTGCTAATCCTCACATTCCTCACAGTCAGGGGCAGACACAGGTGTGCAGCTGGACAGACTCACAGCCCAGTGTGTGGGTCCCCAGACGGGGTGGCCCGGGGGTGGCAGCATCTGGGGGCCAGTCTCAGGGTCTGGGCAGGCTCCCTCGGGTGGCAGATGCGCTTGGGAGCAGAGAGCATCGCAGGGGCCTGGAGCCGAGGAGGAGGCGGCCTTTGCAGGGGAAGCAGCTCTTAGTCTGGGACGCGTTTAGCATCGGGGCGTGGGGCTGCAGGCCATGCAGCCCAGGGCCTGTGAGCTGCACCTGCAACACCTGGCTTTCCGTGTCTCCCCCGGCAGCCCGGCCATCCCCCCGGTCCTTCCACAGGCATCATTTTTATTTTCGTTGTCTTAAGTGAAGTTCGTGCGACCAAGCCCCCAGCTGGAGCCCCCCAGCTCTGCCGCGTCTCTCCTGGGGGCCCGTGAGCCCTCGGGGTCAGCCGATCCTCCCTCTGTCCTCAGGTACTTTATTTCTCACAAGCCAAACAAGACCTGGCAGCAGGTGTTCTGGTTCGCCATCAGCATCGCCATCAACAACGCCTACGTCCTGTATAAGATGTCGGACGCCTACCATGTGAGCCGGTACAGCCGGGCGCAGTTTGGGGACAGACTCGTCAGGGAGCTGCTGGGCCTGGAGGACACCTCAGCCACCCTCTGATGCTGGGGACCAGGTCGAGGGAGGGTGGGAGGCAGAGGACAGCCTGCGTGCCCCCCAGCCAGCCCTGTCCGAGACCCAGGACGCCCTGGTGGGGGACTTGCTGCCTGGGACAAGGACGTGGGCAGAGGGTGGCAGCTGTCCCGGTTTCCATGGAGAGAAGAACATGGCTCCCCATGTCACGAGTGCTCTGGGACATTCCATCCTTGAGACACCTGCGGAGCCTCTCAGCGATGCCAAGACTGGAAAGCAGCCGTGGCAGGAGGAGAGAGAGACCACGGTCAAGTTCACGGTGGGGAAGCAGCCACCGCCGGCTCTGCATGACTGGGACGGTCGGTGTGTGCAGAGGCCAGAGAGTTTTCCAGCATGTCCGAGTAGCTTAGCATGGGTCTCTTAACGTAAGAGACACAGCCCGGTTGCCATTAAAATGAAGGGATGGTGTTTATTCATCCTGCTCTGACTAATAAAAGGGGCGCCCCATGCGTTTCCTCTGTGGGGCTGGGGGCAGGGACAAAGGGAAACACCAGGAGAATCACAGCGAAGGGTGACGCTGTTTTTTATTTTAAATATATCTTCAGGTTATTTTCTTACTGTTGCTTACGGTCTCACACAACAGGCAGACGCGCCCTTGTCCCCACCGGGGCCTTTTGCATGATCCCAGTTCTGTGCCCTGTGCCATGGGGGGGCCGGGAAGGGCGGCCAGGGCAGACACAGCTGCTTCCACCAGGGCCACGGGGAACCTATGGGCACCTTGTCACAGACATCATCACTGGCAGACTTACTTGTTTTGGAAAACATGTAGCATTGCCAAAACAAACAGCACAGTTCCCCACAGTGACCACTTGCTAACTGCCTTGCCCCTGGGCACAGTGACCCTGGCAGCATCTGCCATCCTGAGTGATCCCGCAGCCCCGGGCAAACCGGCCGCGGGGCTGTGGTCACAGCCTGGGTTGAGTGCGGTATGTCACGGGGCTGAGACATGCTCACTACAGGACTGAGGACACCGTGTGACCAGCAGCTGGCAGCGAGCTGGGGCTCTATAATCTCCCGAGACACCTGGGGCTCCTTCAGACCCAGGTTGACATGTCTCGACAGAAGCCTCAACACCAGGGTGGTCGACAGGTCTGACACTCCCCGCAGACAAGAAACAAGTCATTTCTGGAGTCACCAGCCCTTCTTTAACCCAACTTATGTAACCACCTCATTTCTACAACTGCGGAATCTATTCGACTCAGGCTTTGGGACTTTTCCTTGTTTAGACCCGTTAATTAAAGTGTCGCTGGCAGCATGCTCCTGAAATACCATTGTCTCTCCGTCGTTCTCGGCGACGACCCTCGCCCTGTGGGTTTAATTCCATGCCACGGACTGTAGGCCAAACTTTAGATCGTGTTTCACAACACCTTTGCCGTGCCCTTGGATTGGATCGAAAGCACTTTTACCACGTGGAGAAATATATTTTTAATTTGTGATGCTTTTCTACGAGGTCCACTATTTCTGAGTTTAATGTGTTTCCAACACTTAGGGAGACTTTAATGAAAGCCGATAAATTTTCTTTTCTGTCCAAACAAGTAAAATAAAAATAAAAGTCTATTTAGATGTTGATTCTTTGTTCAGATGTGAATTTGTTTAAAAGGTCAGGGACGAAAACAGCGGCCACGCTCTCAAGACTCAGTTTCTGTTCTGTAACCTGGTGTGTGTGATCCGAGCTCTTCCTGTATCGTGAACCACCAGCAGTTTATAAGAACTCAGTTACGTGTAGACTAACAGGAATATATGTTGTTGCTGTGGGCTGTGAGTGAGTGGAGACGTATTTTAGGTGCCAGCCCTCCAAGCTAAGGTTCTTCCTCTTTTCTCTGGCTTGTGTGTCATTCCACGTTAGCAGGAAGAGACGCCGTTCCGACAGGAGTGGGTGATGTCTCGTTCCCAAGTAATTAGAGTAATCACGCGATTTTAGTGCCGTCTCTAAATGTTAGCCACCTGTTTTCTGATGAGAGATGGAAAGGACAGCAGCTCAGCAGGCATCTGGGGGACCACTGTGACCGCACCACCTCTCGAGGCCTGTTGTCCACCGAGAAGGACAGGTTGCATGTACTGCTGATTGGGAAAACCTGCAGTACCTGAGCCTTGCCCTGCAAATGGGATCCGGAGTGTCTTTAGGACCCACTGAGCTGAAGTACATCTGGCTCAGTCTCTTCCTGAGCTCGGCGGCCCTCTGGTTGGCACTTGACTGGCCTTTTCAGCAGCTGGTCATCCCTGGTGACCAAGAGAGGGCCCAGGAGGGGTGGCCAGTAGGGCCTTGGCAGAGCATAGCCTTGGGTCCTGCCATTACGACAGACCGATCCCCTGTGGGATGTCCTTGCTGCAGGGTCTGGATAAGAAAGAACGAACAGTGGGCTTCCCAGCCCTTGTGCAAAACAGAACACCAACACTTCTAAGCTTCTGCAGAGAAAATCCCCATTGGATCACACCACGTGGGGGTAGAGCCTGCCCTGAGCGTCTCGCGGTGTGCAGGACGGTCCCATGGCTGCAGCTGCATTAGAGGCAGGTGCTTCTTGGGCAAGTCTGACTTAAGCAGGTGACTGTGTTTGCCGCTGTCCTTATTAGGGTCTGTGTGTGACTTGCGTGGTCTTTTTCCTCACCCCGTGCTCCCCCAGAGCCTCATTGTGAGCATGATCCTTAATGGAGCATTGTACTGGGGTCATCTTGCAAAACAGGCAAGTCACACGGGAAAGCCGGGTCATTCTGTGCAAAGATGTCCAGTGTCCTGACTACATCAGACAAGGCCACCGCCAAAACTGAGTGAACTCTGTAGGGTGCAGGAGGCAGGAGAGAGCAGGCCCCAGGACAGGGCCTGGGAGGTTCTGAGTCCCCCGTGTGTGACCCTGGGGACGGTGGGGGGTGGGGCTGAGCACCAGGCTGGAGAAAGGTGCACACCCCATTACAGTGAGTGACGGACAGGGAACTGCAGCCCCTCTCTCTCCTCCCCTCCCCTCTGGTGGGTCCACGTGTCCACAGGCCCTGGAGACTGGGCTGGGAAGAAACCAGCAGTACCCTGGGGATGCTGGAGGGACCGGCTGGTGCGCTCACCTGCTGACCACTGCCTGCTGCGCTGTCATGGGCTGAGCTTGGAAGGGTGGCAGTGGTGGCCAGCAGGCCAGGCTCTGCACAGGGACCTGGGAGGTGGTTGTGGGTCATCAGTGCCCCAGGTCACAGGTGCAGGAGCGGCCTCGGTGGGATGCCCCACAGCCTGCCCTGGTAGGCAGGCTGAGGAGGAAAGGGTGTCACGCCCAGGCCCGCCCAACACAGGCCGCCACGTCTTCCTGCTGCAGGAAGTGCCTCTCTGTCCAGGCCCAGTTGGGGGAAGAGGGGGTTGTCCGTGACTTGTTAAGGGCCTCGCTTCTGACCCGGATGCAGCAGACGACCATGGCCAGCTCCACGTGTCACTCTTCACATTCTTTTTTCTTATCCTGGCCCACGGTGGGTGTTTTTCTGCTGTAACAACTGAGGGAGCCAAAGTTTGCCTGGTGGTGGGCCACGGTCTCAGAGGGCGTCTGGACAGGCTGGTCCCAGGCCCTGAGCCTAGCAGCCTGGCTCTGGGGAGGGTCTGGGGAGACCCACTGTGCCATCTCATCACAGAGCACCCTGCGAACTGAGCCATGGTGACCGTCCTCCACAATGCACAGTCGGCCCCTCCAGTCTTCGCCCACCTGCTGGCCACTGTGTCAGGTGGTCTCCCTGCCTAAGGCGAGCATTCCCCAGTCTTGGGTAGGCCACCGTCACCCCAGGTGTCAGTACCAGAGGGAAGTCCCCGGAGGATCCCCAGTAGTTCCCAGGGTGTGCCCCAGTCCCCCACCCTGGGGCCTCCACTGCCTGCTTTGGAAGAGTCCTGTCCAGAAGGAAGTCTCTGCTGTCAGGGCCCGTGTCCCTCTGTGAGGTCTCGGCCATCTGCCCTGATTCCTTCGGGCCAGGACGTCTCACTGTTGACCCATCACTTAATCCTTTCCTCTGTGTGTCGCATCTTTGAACGTGTTTCTCAACCCTCTCTCTAAGGGCGTCTCTCTCTCCCAATAAGAAATAAAAGACTATCAGGTACCAAAGTGGCTCTTGGAGCTCTTGTCACAACGTGTCAGCAGGAGAGTAGCCATGGGGGGTGGCCTCCACCTTGCAGCCATCTGTATGTGTCCCCGCCCTGTGCCTCCACGGCCCAGGCACGTGTTCTCGGTGCTGGCTTCTGTCGTGGTGGCCTGGCCAGCTCGCTGGGCACATGCTGCGTGGACGAACCCCCTTCACGTGACCTCATCCGGGTCTTCATGAAGAAGAGACACCTGTGGGACGTTTGCTGGCATGTCCCATCCTCACCAGCCGGTCACACACATGCAGAACCTTCGGGTGCTATTTCCCAGCTGCTTGGAAGCGTGACCTTTCATGTGTTTATTTGGAATGGGGACCTCCAGGTCAGCGGAGTGTAACGGCGTGTGGCGTCTGCTCAGGCCCCTCGGTGAGAGGGGCTGAGGGTGTCCTGTGGCCAGGAGAGTCAGTGTCCTCCCTCCCCGTTCCCCGAGGCACCACGGCAGGTCATGTCCCTTTACGGTGTCTCTTTAGGCTTTCGTCCCTCCTCCTGTCCATTCCTTGGACAAGTCACCGTCAGCCCTGTGTGTGACACGGTGGCACTTCATGTGTGTGGAGCAGTCGTGCTCCAGGCTCAGTTCTCTCTCCACGTGGTCAGGGAGCTGCGGACCCTCGGTCCCCCTTTTGCAGAGCGGGAGGTGATGCTTCGAGAGCCGTGGGAGGCTCCATAGGGCGGCGGGGCCGGGTGAGCCTCACCCTCCTGTGCAAGGGCCTGCTCGCTCAGCCCTGTGCCGAGAGCCTGGCACAGACTCCCAAGCAAACATGGCCTGTGCCCTCGAGGGTGCCAGGATTTAAGGATTGGTGAGGTGGATGCTGAAGGTTTCGATGAGGCGTTGCTGCTGGATGCAGCTGCACCTGCACCTCCAACATGACAGCACCTCACCTTGCAGGCACCAGGTGCCCTTGGCTCAGCCTAGCCCCGAGGAGACAGAGTCTGAGCCTCCCAGCAGGCTGCAGCCAGACCGCGTGTGAGCAGGACGTGTCCCGACCGCTCACCCTGACAGCCAGGTGCACACTGTACACTTGACAAGCACATGATCGAAATGAGCAAGAAAAAGTGGTCCCCACTACCAAGGGCACCCCCAGCTAAAAGACAGTCTCTCGCCTCGTGAATTCCCATTGGCAGCTCCCAGGCTTTTATGCCTCTCATTTCCCCGGTGGCTTCTGCTTGGTCGTATTTTCTCAAAGGAAATGCAGTGCCCGCCTCTCTGCCAGCCTGGCAGTCGATGTGAGGGTTTCCGTGTCCCCAGTCAACTCCTAGTGTCCCCCCTCCTCCATACAGAAGAAGCCCCAACTGTGACAAAAGTAGTGGCAGAAAAAGGTCAACTGGACACGTGAGATTTCAGCGTTTTAATTGGTTCTTCTCCCAGATCTTGGCATCTTTTAAAATCTACCTCGCGTGACCTTTGTGAGCTTCCCCGACCCGAATGGAAGGCAGAAGCGTGGACGGGGACAGAGACAGTGGGGCTGTCACATCAGTTGTTAGAGAGGTGGCCTGGACAACCGCAGACACTGTCAGGTGCAGATTGAAGATCTGGAGTCACAGGATTGTCGTGGGATTTTTGTTCGAGGCATTTCTTGGTCATTTTGATGCATCTGAACATAATGTCATAGTGTCATGAGACTTTAAGTCCGTCCCCTTACCCGCTCCAATACAAGTGCAGTGTCCACTTACTCAAATCTATATATAAAGTACAGAGTCCAGAGCATGACAGTCCTCGCCAGATCCGTCCGGTCCCGCCCCACCCTTCAACAGAGACGTTGACAGTCGGGCTCCGGGGGCGCGAGGATGGAGGGTCCCCGTGGGAGCGGGGGAGGAGGTGCCGTTGAGGACGCGCTGACCGGGAGGGGCCTGCCACTGCCTCTGGTTCCCTGGTCCCTTCTGGATGTCCTCAGACTTCATCTGAGTGGCTCCCGGGGTGTGTGGGAGGGACGGGCACGTTGCTGGGAGGTGGCCTCCAGCTCTGGGGACAGCGGTTCCAGCGTTCAGAGCTGCTGAGCCCGGAGCAGACGCTCAGAAAGCACGGTGGCCTTTACCCGATGTCACCACTGGAGGCAGCCACCCAAAGGGCGCTCCCAGAGGTGCAGGGGTGGCCGGAGTGCCTCTGTGGGCCCAGGCAGGACACCTTCGGGAAGAGCGGCAGAGCCAGGACGCCGGGCAGACACTGATGGGGTGAAGAAGGGACCAGAGTGGTGAGCACAGGGAGGGGACTGTGTCCGGGGCCTCACCTGGAAGCCCCTCCTCGTCCTCAGTAAGGCGCCAGTGGCAGGTCTGAGAAGGAAGCAGCGGTGACCGCAGTTCACCAGGCCCCACCTGCACCGCGCGCTTCACGCCTGTCCTGTGTCCCGTCAGGTTGTCAGTGGAGGAAACGCTGAATCGCATCAGGAACCGCATCGAGCAGCCCTCGGGGGACGTCCCCGAGCTGCACCCCATCTGGGGACACACGGCACACCCTTGTGAAGATTTTGATTTTGCACCGAGACACACTCACGATCAATTTTTACAAATTTCACATACCAGGAGCTAAATTCTGGGCCCTGACGTGAAGTGTGGCCAGAACAAATTGGTGATTCGATTCCGGTGTCTTGTCGTGTGGATTTTATTTCTTCATCACGTTTGTTTGCAGGCGGCAGCTCCGACACACAGCCACGTGCATTCCGATTGCCGCTGGCTGGGGACCTTCTTGTGGGCAACAGAGGGGGACGTGGGAAAGGAAGCTTGCGGCGCGGCGGGGGCTGTCATCACAAGTGCATCACGGCAGAGGTGGCTGAGCCTCTGGGAGGTGAGGAGGAACCCACAGGGAAGGAGCCCGGGGCCCAGGCGTGTGCTGACACCTGAGTTTTCTCAGCCCTTTCGCGGATCCTGGGGAAGTTACGGGGGTCCCGTGGGGGTCCTCCTCCATCTCCCCCTCCCATCGTCCCTGCACCTGCAGACACGAGCACCTGTGGCTGTGGCCGTCCCCCGTCCCTCCTCAGGAGGTTCTGGAATCTGGGTGAGCCCCTGCTGTGAGAGCTGAAGGGACCCAGAGGGGGGCCCCAAGAGCCAGGAAGACAGGAGGAAGGGGTGTCATCACGGCACGCGTCTCTGGTGACCTCCCCCAGCCAGTGCCCACCAGTGAGGTCCTTTCAGGACTGGAGTTCACGAGGAAGAAAAAGTGACGTGACTGTGGCCTTGCTGGTGACTTCCTGAGAGGTCACGACATGGGAATGGTTTTCATTAACAGAAAGTCTTTATGTGAAATCAGCTGAGATCCCACTTCCCTGGGTCTTTTCTTACAGTTCATTCCATTAGAAAAGGAAGACTTTGAGAATCGTGTGCTTTCCAAGCTAAAACAGGAATTAAAGTATTTTTACAGCACGTTATAACAACGCCGTAAGTTTTCCTGTGAGCCCCAAAGAACTTTCAACTCCCTCTTACAATTTCAGTGATTCCAGATGTTTGTCTGCCAGACCTTTCAGTAAGTGCCACATGTGCCGTGTGTTTGGTTGGTCCCTGATAAAACAATTTCTGAATAAAACCGATGACTTCCGTCTGCCACCATCTTTTATATCTGTTGACCCAGAACACACAGAGGCTGAACCTACAAAGCGCAGCATTTACTGAGCCCATGTGACGACTGCAGCCGCGGGGACACAGAGGTCGGGTCACCCCGAGAAATGCGCTCCAAAGAGGCGGCAGAGCTCAGCGCATTATAGTCACAAGAGGGAGAGAGAGCCAGCCCTGCCTAGTCACTCCCAGGTCATCCGCGGGGTGCACAGGACGCACAGACTTGGGGCTGTGACCAGGTTACGTCCCACATGCTGGGACTAGAGGAAGGTCTACAAGAAGCATCTTAGGTTATCTCGCGGCTTTCTGGTGCCATCACGCCCGCTTCTAAGTAAAATGGTCTCATGATAACGTTTTCCAGGACATGTGGACACGACCAACGAGTTGTCCCAGCTCTCCCCAGGTGCTAACCCAGCTGACCCAGGCACAGCGCGTTTTTTGCTGTCGTATCTCTTCCCTGCATTTTCCTTTCCACGTCTTGCTGCCTCTGACCCCTCTCTGCAAACACCTGCTCCTTCCTTTCCTCTCCTGTCACGCTCCCCGCCCCTCCCCCCAGGCCTTTGTTGAGGTGGGACGTCACTGTTCCCAGACTTTCCTCTGCGTGGTCCTTCCCCACCCCCAGCACAGCCTGCTGTCCGGCTGGCAGGTTCGCAGGCCTCAGGGTCCCCACGGTCTGCAGGACCCTCCCCTCCCTGCAGCAGTGACATGGGCAGCTGGCCTTTTGTATCAAAGACATCGTGACGGGAGAGACCCAGAAAGAGGGAGCCTTCAGGGAGGAGAGGACCGTGCATGTAGGAGCGCATGTGTCAGCAGGAGGAGAGAACACACGGTAAACACGAAGAAGGGTCATGTGGTCATTTAAAGGGTATAAAGTATGACGGAGAAAGAGAAAGCAGAGCAGGATTTGGGGACTGCTTGGGGGTGGTGGCAGCGGGATGGCGGTCGACTCCCAGAGAGGTCAGGTAGGTGACGGACAGCCACGCCACTCCAGGGGCCACCGCAGCCCGGTCCACCCCCACAGTGGCGGAATCACTGGGGGATGCCTGGCTTGGCCTCCAGGCCACTAGTCTCACTTGCTACGTAATGACCACAGGCTGGAACCCAGCGCTGTTCAGACCGAAGCTCATGTGTTTCCCCAGCAGCACCCCAGCACCAGCCACGTGACTCATTTCTCTTTTGGAAAAATCTATCTGGTCGCAAACAGGTCTTCCTGCCACACCATAAAAACGTGCAGATTGTTCTGCATCCTTGGTTAACTTGCAGTGACGCAGTCAACAGGATAAGGGCCGGTGCCTCCCAACACCCCGGGACAGTGCCGTGTCCTCCCCCATGGGAGCCCTGGGCCAACCTCAGGCAGCGGGGTCATTCCTGCTGGTGGCTCCCCATGCTGGACCTTCATTGCTTCCAACACACAGGACAGCAGAGCTGATGATGACATCTCAGAAGGAGACACGTACTCCGAGGTGGCTGTCCAACCCCGCTCTGGCCCGGTGGATCTTAGCAGAAAGACAGCTTTAAATTAGTTCACTTTGGGGTGCCATTCAGCGAGCTTCATTGGGGGGTTTGAGTCTCACGTTCGAGAATTTCCTTAGCTGAGGAGGTGGCGTGTGTAGGGGACGGATCGCTGCACCTGCAAACTCATGCGAGGCCACGAGAGGCAGGGCCCAGCTGGGGGCTGCAGAGCGACCTCTGCTCATGTCCAAGAAACCCCAGGAACTGAGAGCAGGTGGCTGGGGCCTTTGAGCCTGCAGCACCAACTCCCACGTGTATTGGGCTTGTCACGCAGCTACTGAGCCCAAGGTGCCTTTAGCGAGGACAGTGGGCCTGGCACCCTGTCCCGGACAGCAGACAGGACCCTGGAAGGGAAGTCAGCAGGCCCGTGTGCCCTTCCCTAGGGTAGGAAGCCAAGGTCCTGAGCAGCTGCGGGTGACAAGGCAGGGCCTGCACCAGCTGTGATGTGGTCCCAGGCGCTGCTCCTGCAGGTGGCGAGCTGTCCCTGGCCCAGCCCGGGTGCCTGAGGCTGTGGCCCTGTCTGTCCAGGCTCGGCCACGTCACACCAGCCGAGCACAGTCCAGGCCTGCAGGTGGGGAGGGACCTGGATGGCCTAAGTCCAGTCCCACTGCCCCCATCCAAGCTCTGAGAAGGGTGTCTGCCCTCACATGGGGCATGTCCCTCTGGGGACAACCTTCCCAAGATGCTCCCAGCTGTGCACAGCCTGATTGCAGGGGTCATGCAGGGGACATGCAGGGAATCCTGAGTGGACTCTGGACCCCCTCAACTGCTCAAGGGGACGGGGACCCCCAGTGTCAGGGAAACCCAGGAAGCCCACAGCACACTGACCTCTGGATCAAAGAAGTCATATGTGGCAGAGAAGTCAGACCCCACCCCAGACTTCAGCCTTATTCCCGGGCCAGTGGTCTCTGCCCTGCACTGGGCCCCCCCCACTTTTCAGGGTGGGGGGTGGGACTTGGGTTCTCCTTGGCCTTAAAGGACCGGGCCAGGAAGCAGAGATCCCCATTTTAACATCTTGTCACAACTGTGGCCTCCTAAGTCCAGGCAGTGCCCCTGGACTGGAGGGTCAGGATTGCTGGAATGTCCTAGAAGCAGAGCCCCTGCAGAGCCCAGCCATGCAGGACCATGGCTCGTGTCTGTGTCTGCGGCAGCCCCACGTGCTGCCCGCCTGCCCCGTGTCTAACTGGAGAGTCCTCGGTGTGGGGGGCCCGGGCCCACCCCTGCCCTCTCCTGGGGCTGGGTGTGCGCTGACCCTGTGACCACAGCAGGAAGAGCAGAGGAGGAAAGAGGCTTCAGCACAGGACGTACAGGACCCGTTCAAGGGACAGGCCGGTCTTTTTGGCATGAAAAACTTAGATGCCCTAAAAGATCAGACCCCAGGAGGCCCCTCCATGGTCCCTTTCTCTCCCAAGCCACCCCCAGCCCCAAGCAGAGGCAGATCCCAGTGGAGCCAAACGTCAGACAGTCCAGCCCAGGCAGGGGGGGTGGGAGCAGCCCCGGGTGACAGGTCTAAGGGCTGTGGGGAGGGGGTGGAGAGGGGCTTCACGTCTATGTCGTAGGCCTGGGGGCTTGGGGAGCTGGGGGCAGGAGAGATCTAGGCCACCAGTCGTGGGCCCTCCTTCCTCCCACCTCCTCACCCCCAATTCTGCACGGTTGACCCCCAAGAAATCACTGTCTTCTGAAACGTGCACGTGTCACCAGCTACCCACGTCTGTGGAGTGCCCACCCGTCCTTTTGACAATAAGGGACACAAAACATGCTGGACATGGTGGAGGTGGACAGAGCACCCCAGGGGTCCACAGCTGACCGTATGTGTCCAGGTGACTTTGCAGGGAGTTTCCTCTTTGTCTTTCTAAATGTGGAAACAAGCCCATCTGACGTCTTCTTTTTAATAATTTTTTATTTGGCAATAGTTTGAGGTTCACAAAAGTACAAAGAACTCCCGCGTCCCTTGCCCCGGTTTCTCCCAGTGATCACGTCACACACGACACAGGACACCGTCTAAGCCGGGAAGCCACCGCTGGTGCAGGTTATCAGCTGACACACGCCGCACGTGGGTTCCCCCAGTTCTGAAGCGACCTCCCTCCCTCCCCCACATGTCACCGCGTGTGCAGACTCCGGTACCCGCCGCCACCTGAGGTCACCGGACTGTGCCGTCTCCCTGAGGAAACGCCCCGTCATGGTGTAGAAGACCTGGTGTTTCCCTTTCTCTTGTTCGTGTATAAACACGCAGGATAGACCGTGCGAGTTGCACTAACAGCGAGTGTGTAAACTGCAAAAAGAAATAAACGCTCGAAAGTTCGCTTGTGTTCTGTAGCTTTGCTGAGATGTCATTTGGATACCAAGATGTCTACTCGTTTGAATGTACCATGCAATGGTTTTTCATATATTTACGGGGTTGTCACCATGATCTAATTTTAGCACAATTTTATCACCCCCAAAAGAGTCCCCCGCCCACCTCCTCCCTCCCCCACTAACCCGCAACCCCAGGAGCCTGTCACCCGCCTGCTCGTCCTGGACATTTCGTATAAACGGTCGTGACCAGCGCGTGGTCCCTTGTGACCGCTGCTTCCACTTAGCGTGGAGTCTTCGGGATTCTGCCATGTGGTGGCTGCGTCGGCACCTCATGCCTTTTTACGCTGTCGCGTTCCCACGCAGGCATCAGCCACGATTCCGTTCTTTGACGTCGAGTCTAACACAAAAGTAAGTTCAGGGCAGACGTCGAGTCTGACACAAAAGCCAGAAACACACACTTACAGCTCAGTACAGAGCACAGGCTGGCCCAAGAGTGAGCAGCTGCTGCTGAAAGTAAGTTTGATACAAAGTAACACTCACGCCCCTCAGCCAGCAAAGTGCAGCTGCCTCCAGGAAGCTGACGGACAACCTCTCGTTGTCCCCTTGTTGGTGTTAAAATAGGTCTAACTGGCAACAGTAACTGTCCCCCAGGGGAGAACCCAGGGGAGGGGACCTGAGACCTCAGGGAGTGGCTGGAAACCCAGAGGCCTGTCCTGAAACCCCAGCCCAGGGACACTGGGTCCCTCCTGTATCGCGTCTGTACTAGAAAATATACGTGCAAAGGGAGGACAGTGACTGTGCTGATTCTGTCACTCTCACTAGCCGATGCTTCTTCCTCGTGTTCTCTGCAAAGAAATAAAACATAATCTGAAGAACAACATGGTCTGACTCTTCACAACAGAAGCGCCGCCTCTCCCTGGGGTGCGTGTTGAACTCAGGGTGCACGTGGACGGATGCAGCATCTTGCTTCTGAGCCTTGGGTGGAATCACTCATGTTTGGGGACTGGACCAAGGCCCCGGGAGCCGTGATGGGCAGAACCATTTCCGTGGGGTCCCAGACCTCACTAAATAAGAAAAGACCCTCCACAAGGAAATGTGACATTCGACCTGCCTGTAATTGTGTCTCCAGCTGCTTTCTCTAGCGTGAGGTGGAAAAGGTCCCTTTCTGTGTCCATGGGTAAGCACGTTGCTGTGGTCTCCAGATGGCTGGGCTGACCTTGTGTGATGTGACAAAGCCACGGTACCCAGGGGACCAAGGCACTCCCACCACCTGTCTCAGCTCTTCAAATCATGCAGGGGTTCCGTTTCTAGGCCAGCGATTACCCCGTGTGGCCCTGCTGCTCTCCACGAAACTCATCTCCGAAGGCAGATGTAAGACTGAACCTCCTGGCAGGTATCAGAGAAACAGACGATAATTTTATTCCTTGAAAGTCTAAGTTTGCCTCCTGGGTCTGTTGCAAGAGCAGAAGTAGATAAGAAACCAGCAGCTCCCTCTCTATCTGACGCAAAAGGCTGGGCCCTGCAGCACGTGGTCACCTTGTATCCAGAGTCACTAGACGGCATATGCCACATGAGCCATTTGTCCTGCCTGGGTTTCTAAGCTACCTGGTTCTCTCTGCTGTCACTTGAGAGCCAGACCAGGGTGCTCTTAGAACCAGTCCAGGCCAGACCACGGGACCCCCAGGGCCAGGGCAGGCCAGGGGACCCTAAGAGGCATGAGAGGCCAAAACCAGAGAGCCATTACTGGCAGACCAGGTCATGCCTAGTTGCCCTCAGCAGAAGGCCAGGCCATCTGGGCCAATAGCTGCAGACCAGTTTAGGACAGGGAGGCCCTTAGTGACAGTCCAGACCAGTTTAAGCCAGGGAGGCCGTTAGTGACAGTTCAGGGCAGGCCAGGGGAGCCCATAGCAACAGGGCAGACCAGCTCAGGGGGCCCTTGGGGCAGTTCAGGCCACGCCAAGGAAGCACTAGGATCAGGCCATGCCAGGCCAGGGGGCCCAGGGGCAGGCCATGCTAGGACAGGGGCCCCTAGGGAAAGACCAGGACAGGGGGTCCCTTACCAGTAGGCCAGGGCAGGCCTGGAAGGCCCTTTGCAGAAGGGGGCCCCTTAGCAGCAGGGGGAGCCTGAATAGTCGGCCTGGACAGGGAGGCCTTGGGTGCCAGCGCAGGCCAGGGGGGCACTGAGGCAGGCCACACAGCCCCTAGGCAGGGCCAGGCCAGGTCAGGGTGTTCCTTAGTGGCAGGTTTTCCCTCAGCAGTATGGGGCCCTTTAATGCAGTAGACCCCTAGAGTCAGACCTCTAGAGTGGGCCCCTTAGGGGGCCAGGCTAGTGCGTCTCTTGGACAGGCCACGCTAGGCTGACCCTTAGTGTCAGGGGGTTCCTGAGCAGCAGGTCAGGTCAGGCTAAGGGCACCCTAGGCCAGACCAGGCCAGAGGGACTCTTAGTGGAAGGCAAGACCTGGCTAGGGGACCCATTAGTGGCAGGCCACGCTAGGCCAGAGGGGCCCTCAGTATACTTTTATGATTTGTACTGTACCAGAAAACTTTCTTTTTCATTCAAATATCAAACTTATATCTGAGAAGTTTATTTCTATGGTTACCCTTATTTTTGTAGTTTCTGCAGAATCCATAGTCACATCATTTTTTTTCACTCCCACATTTGTGTATGTTTATTTGAATCCTATTTATTTAATCAAAATAAACCCTGAAAGTGAATACATGGTTTTTGTTGGGCTTTTACTATTCAGATAACCCGATTTTACTTTTATTAATCCATCAATTCTACCAATGTCCCCATCCTAATAATCTGATTTCATTTTTTATCTTTAGTATATCCATTCTCCTGTGACTCTTAGGTTTCTTATTATTTTCTTAATTTCTAATGATGAATAAGTAGTTTAAAAATATTTTACTATTTATTGTTTAATAATGCATATAAGGGAATGAATTTGCTTCATACACTTAAATGTCATTAAGATATTTGACTTAACCTGCTACATTTTAGCAATTTAACTGTAATGGACCTTAGTATGTTTCTCTCTTTTCTTTTTTAATTCTAGTTGGGTTTTCCCATCTACTTGGGTTTCTTGAATCTGTGGATTGATGTCTTATACCCATTTTGGAAAATCATCAGCCATGACACCTTCAGGGATGGCTTCTGCCCCCTTCTCTCTCCCCTCTGTCCCCCTCTGAGTCCAGTTACCCACACGCAGTTGTAATGAGCCTCGTCCATCTCTGCTTCTTCTGTCTTCCTCAGGGAAGGCCCTTCAGGGATTTGGATGGAAATTCTAGTGGGTCATTGGTCAACCACTAAAGACTGTGGCAAATCCACTTGTGACCTTTGGAGGGTTCAGCTTGTTGCTTTAGTGCACACATCCTGCAGCTTTCAAATGTGCCAGAAATCTTGAGGGACCAGTCAGCAGCCCTGTCCCTCTGGGGGATCATAATCTCCTGAGCACTTTGAGACTCAGGAAGAGTTTACTCTGACTTTTAGGAAATCTTGGCCTGGATCCTCAATCCTCTACAGTCATCTCCAGAATATACAGAATTTTGTAGAAAATACCAACCATGTCATGAGACAGGTGCTCAGTTTCCCCAGGTTCAGGTTTCCAGACAAGCATCTCGGTTTCCAGCCACTCCCTGAGGCCTCAGGCCCCTCTTCTAGGCTGTCCCCTGGAGGAAAGTTACTGTTGCCAGTCAGACCTATTTACAGCACCAACATAGTAGGAAAATTAGACCACAAAGGGCTGCTTATGCACATCCAATGGTTGGACATGCTCAGTAGAGAGGGGTTCTGTCACCCTGGTAGCTGAATGACCTTCCACTCCAGGAGCGAGAGAGCACAGAATATCCTCAAATATGTCTGGATGGGGGTCTTTGGAGGTGGTTTCTGGGATGAGAAAGTCTGGGGCAGAGCTATGAGGAGTCTGGAAAGGGACTTTGAAGTGACACACTCTCCCCTGCTGTCCATTCCTCGCTCACCTCCTGAGCCCTGGGGTCAATGCCCCGGATCAGGGGTTGAACTGGCAATGGAGGGTCCAGGGCAGGGGCTGGAGAGCAGCCTCTCTGCTCTGCTGGGTGCCTTGAGTTCTGTGACAACTGCCATGAAGGGTCACACAGGAGGTGCAAGGGCACCAAGTGAGAGCCCCGCCCATTTCCCCAAGGGGGGCACCTCTCGGGTGGGCTGGGCCAGCGATCACAGCTTTCATTGTGACCCCGCCCTGGCCTGTGTCGTGGCCACGCCCTCATTAGTTTCATCTTTCTCATCCACCAATGGGCTGTGAGCATTGAGGCCACGCCCACCACAGTGTTGCCTAGCTCCGCCCACTCCCACCAGCTCTGGCTCAGTTGCACGTCTGCGCTGTCAGCTGAAGGAAGTGACTCCCCAGTGCTTGGATGGTGGTGACGTGGCCCCCCTTTCCTTTTCCCTGCCCCGAGATGTAGGAGGAAATAAGACAGAGAAAGTTGACTGTGGCCAAGAATAAGGTATAGCATGTTGGGTCACAGGCCCCAGACCCAGCCTGAGGCCCCTCTGATGGTGGGACAGGGGCAGGACTCAGTGTCACTTCTGAGGCACTTGGGGCTTGTTCCTCTGAGCCTATTGACTCCCCTCACCAAAGTCTTCTCAGCCATCCCTGTCCTCTCAGCAGCCCAGCCCCTGCCCTCGCCAGGTGCCACCTGTCATTACTGCCTGGAGCCCAGCCTTTGACTTGATGACCCAGTCCCCTAAGTGTTTTCACCCTCTTTCTGACTTCTCTGGTTGTGGCACAAATTTCCATTTGGAAGGTGACTTGGGACTAGGGGACCCAGGAACGACAGGTTTCTGGCTCGCTTAGTCCCTTGACTTAGACATTGACAAACTGAAAAGCCTACACTTCACCAGTGGGCTTGAAATGTTGACAGTGTCTCTGGGTGACAATTAGGAGGATGGGTTTGGTTTGGTTTTCTCCCAGGTTTCTACTCTCTAGAGACACTTTACAATCTATTTCTGGGTCCGTATCTCACATTAGAATTCTCCAGGATTCTGGGACCAGAGCGCCTTTCAGTCAGTGCCCTCTGCAGGGAGATGCGCTTATCTTCTGTGGAACAAATCCTGGGCAGCTGAGCTTCACAGCTTGAGTCTTGCCCAGATCATCTCAATCTGTGGTGCCACAGGACTCATAGGGGGCGTCCTTCTGAAGAGTCAGACTTGCTCGATTCCTTTGAGAGAGAAAAAACCTATTAATGTCCTTAGGGGTGACATTCACCTAGGTTTGTAAGATCGTGATAGACTTCTCTCTGAAATGATGCTTGGCTTGTCCCCTTTTTGTTAGGTCCCCAGATCCCTAGGGGTGTGCCCTCATGACTTCTGCCATTAGCATACATTGATGTAAACGTCTGAGAAGTGCTGGTGTGCAGCTCTCACAGCTCTGTAAGGGAGGCCCCCAGTGTCTGATTTGTACTTTGTCACCTGGCAGCTGCTGATTCATGACAAAGCCCCAGAAGACTGAAGTTCAATTCCATTATTGCCTTTTTTTAGTCATGTTATCAATCCACTTCTTCAGCCACTTAGTGATCATTACAACACCTTGTAGAGTTGCTGGTGGCATTAAATCAGATGGTATAAGAAAGAATATTTTGTAAAAACTGTATAGTAGGATGCAAGTACAGGGGCTTATAGGTCTCCTGGATATTACTGCTTTTCCTTTTCACAGTTAAGAGATTACCAATGGAGAAACGGGCCTGGTGGTCCTCCAGGAGCAAAGAACAAAAGGAAAACTGGCAGCAGCCCTGATTCAGCCACTTCTGGGGGTTGCCAGTTGCCTAAGGAGCTGAGTCTTGGCTGTTCAGGCTCCTGGGAACCGGGGGCTCAAGGGACAGTAGGGGGTAATGGTAATGATCATGGAGGAAGTGTCAGGGGCTGGGTAAGTCTGGGTTTGAATCCTGCCTCTCCCTCTGCTAGGGAGATGATTCAGGACTCTTCTCTGAGCTTCTCCCTTGAAGCTGTGCATACAAAGATGGACCAAGGGCTTGGCTGTCATGGGATCCTGCTGCAGGAAGCACAGGATGATGTTGATGACACCAAGGTCCAGGGCTCAACCCCTGTACTGGCCACCAGCAAAAAAAAAAAAAAGGTACAGGGTGAGAGCCACTCAGGAGGGGAGGGACGATGGGGAAGAGAAACCTTGAGAAGTGGGCACAGAGGGGCTACAGGAGGAGCGCCTGGTCCATCTCAGGCAGGAAAGAGACTTTTGCCAGTTGATGGGGAAGAAAGGACGTCAGAGGGCTCAGCCATTAAGGGGGACAGAGCGTCTCCATGTGCACTGTCATCTCTAGCCCACATCATGCATCAGTGGGGACGCCTCTGTGACATCAGTGGGGAGGCCTCTGTGACATCAGTTTACATGAAGGAGCTGGAGGTAAGCGCCCCTGCAGGCAGCCTCTTGACCACCTCCCATGCTGGGGGTTGGGTGCCCCGCTGCCAGCTGAGACAGCCACCACCCCACCCCTAATTATTTCTCTATCTCCCCCCATACCCCCTCCAGCTCCTCCTCTCTGCATGTGCCTAGAGCCAGGGCCTAGATCTGGCAGTAGCCTGGGACTCCAGCTACGGAGAAAACAAATGTCGAAGGAGCATGATCCAGGAATTGGTAAGAGTCCAGTGGGGTCCCCTGCTTCCACGCTGCCAATCCTGGGCTCCAATTTCCCCTTGGGGCTCTGAAGAAAAGGGCTGGGAGCCCCTGGTGCCAAGGGAGAATGGGGTGCTGGGGGCCTAGGCCTCAGCGGGAGGGACCCCAGACCATGCAGCATGGCTGTTTCTGTTGCTGCCCTGTCTGCTGACTCTCTCTTCTCCAGACACCCCTGCTTGAGTCCTCACCACACGTGGCCTGGGCTGTCCCCCTGCTGGAAACACTAGACTGACTGTTGTCAGAAGTCCTGTGTTCCTGTGTCAGAACCCTGATTTAGTTCCTGCTTTGCTTTGCCTTTGGTTTTGGACAAGCCACCTCTCTTGCCTGGGCTTGAGTGTCCTGCGATAGAATTAGAGGGTGTCAAAGGTCCCTTTCAGCTCTAAGGATGAAAGATTTCTAGGCACACTTGAAACCTCAGGGAAACAGGGATCTTGCCTGTCCTTTTAATTCCTGGATCCCTGTTCTTAGGAACAGTCCCTGTCCCGTAGCATGTGGCTCATGGTGAATACATGCACCCTTGTGAATCACAAGCTGGGAGAAGGGTAGTCTTTCCTTTCTCAGCCTCCATTTCTAGAGGTTTCTGTGGCTGTCCTTCAAAGAGAATCCAGACTCAGACATTCAGCTCTGTAGCTGTGAGTAAAAACCAACAAAGTCCCAAATTCTCTTTCCTCTGGAGTTCGAGGAGAGTTTTTCAATTTGCGTCCCCATAGGGTCTGAGAGCTTTTCCTTGAAAATCCATTCCTGTCCCCTGCCCACCTCTCTGCTCTGGGGAATGGAGCTGAGGGGACAACCTCAGTCACTTTCCTGTGATTCTCCACACAGAAAAAACAGCAGCAGGAGAATCTGGTCTCACTGGTGGGCCTGTCCTGGGCCATTGGTGGCATTCCTGGGGCCTGTCCCTTGCTGCTGCATCTCTGCCTCCCTGGTAAGAGATGTTTCTTTCCTCTTCCTACTGCAGGAGAGTAGGTGTCAGCAGGTGAACTCCCTGCAGGAACAACTGCAGGTGAGTGGACTGTATGGCATCCCTCATGTCCCCTGGAGAACCTTCCTTTCCCTCTCTCAGCACCCATTTGGCTTTTCTCCCAAAGGCTCAGATTCGGACCACTGATGTCTCAATGTCTGAAAAGGCACAGTTAGAGAGAGCCCTGGCCAGTGCTCACCATGTGGTCTGGCAGAAAGCAGGTGTGGATCTGGGCACCCTTCCTCCCTCAACCTGGTGCCTTGGCAGGCCTTTGGGGGAGTCCTTTGGGCTCCATCTTGACCTCTGTCATTCCAGGGCAGTGTGAGCATCTGGTGAGCTGCCTGTGCTCACGTGAGTGCAGATAAAAGAGCTGCAGCGGAGTCTGACCACTGTCTCTGCACAACAGAAGGAGGCGGGGAGGGTGAGTCCAGCCACCTGCCCTCACACTTGCACCTCCGCCCCCTGGGGGAAAATGGCCTTAGAGAATTAGATAGACCCGGATGTTCACATCCCAGCTGTAAGTGATCTTAGCACTTAACCGAATGGTTGCTGTACATGTTCATGTTCGTGTGCCCCAACTACATCTTCCCCCTGCCCAACCCTGACTTCACCTTTCTGCATTTGCAGTCCTACCGTGACCTGAAGAAAGAGCGAGATGCTCTCCACCTGCACTTGGAGGACAAGTAGGAGGGGGACGGTGGATGGCAGGTCTGGGGGTCTCAGCGCGGTCGATGTGGTGGGAGGTGGGAGGGTACAGGTGAGCACGATGTGGGGGACGCCCAGGTTTGGACATGTGCAGAGCCAAGCTCTGGCCCCAGCTGTGCCGGTGACTCGTGTGTGGCCTCAGGCAATTCATGTCCACTCTCCGGACTGGCACTTGTGACTCTTGGTTCCTGGGGTCCCCTTCCCATGCCATGGTCCTCTGGTTGTGTGGCAAAGTCAGTGCATTGATCACCAGAGTGGTCCTTTCTGTTCCTCATTCTTTCCATTCTCCACCACATCTGGCCACAGGAGCAACTATGAGGACTGCAAGTGTCACCAGTCCCAACTGAAGGGGAAGCTTCAGGTCCTTGTGATGGAGAAGGCAGCCTTGCAGCTCCAGATGAAAAAGCTCAAGACATGCAAGCTCCTGCCACAACAAGTGAGTGGCTGCAGCCCAGGGTTTTGGTTTTATGGGGGTGGGGTAGAGAGGGAGGTGACAGCCTGTCCGTTCTGCAGCCGCTCCCTCCATGGCTCACCTCCTGTGCTCTGGGCAGGTGCACACTTCGAGGGAGGAGCAGGGCCTGGGTCAGTTCCAGGAGCCAGAGACCTGCTTGGCTGATGTAAGCAGGTGGACAGGTAAGCTGGGGCTGGGGTGGCCTGGGAGCAGGTGGGGTGAGAGAAAGAGGTGTGCGCCAGCAGACGGCAAGTCTGCTCATCTAAGCCTCAGTGTCCCTGTCTGCAAAGGGGTGGGGTGCCCATTGTCAGCCACCCACAGTTGTCTTGAGCACAAGAATCTGAAGAATTCTATTTGAAATTGGTTTGAATGATTGACCATCATCTGGGCATGAGGAATGATTAGACAGGAAGCCATGGTCTGGGGCGAGGCTGAATTAGGAGCTGTGGGTCAGGAAGAGGGTTTTGTGCAGCTCCAGAAGCCAGAATCCCTCATCATCTGTTTCCTTTCTCAGCTGAGCCTCCACCCCTGGTGCCTCCAGCGGGGCCCAGCGAGGAAGAACGGGGGCTGCAGGTGGAGGCTGAGCAGCTGCAGAAGCAGCTGGAGAGCCTGGCAGGAGGGTCTGAGCCACCTGAACTGGGAGCAGGAGGAGCAGCTGCTAGAGCTGGGCAGTTGCTGGGCTCTGAGGCAAGCAGCACAGGCAGGTGCTGGAGGGCACGCAGTGCCACCATGACACCACCAGCTTGTGCTGACCCAGGCCCGTGAGCTCCAGAAGCAGCTGGCTGAGCTATAGACTGGCTTCAGCAGCCTGATGTGCCACCCGCCCTGCCGGCCTGCTTCCACACTCGCACCCTGGGCCTTTGTTTCCCCACCTGTAAACTGGGGTGCTAGAGACCTCATATGAAATGGTACGTGGGAAGGCACATGTAAGCCAGTGCCCTGTGCCCCCCTGCCCTGTGCCGTGGGCCTCCAGCTGCATCAGGTGGCTGCTTATTGCTTCTCTCCATCCAGACCGATTAGGACATGGAGGTCCCCAGTGCTGCAATCGGGGCAGCATGTGACAGTGGAGCTGGCTGAGAAGTTGGTCCAGAAAAGATAAAAACAAAATAAGAAAAAAAAAAAAAGAAGAAGAAGAAGAAGATGATGAAAACACCAAGAAGGAGAGAACACTAAGATGGAGAAAACACCCCTAAAAGGAAGAAAACACCCAGAAGAAGAAGAAAACAACTCATAAAAGGAAGAAAACCCCAAACAGAAGAAAACACACCAAATAGGAAAACACCCCAAAGAGGAAGAAAACACCTCAAAAATGAGGGAAACACCCCAAAGAAGTAGGAAACACCCAGAAGAAGAAAAAGCACCCAAAACAGGAAAACCCCAACAAAAAGAAGAGAACCACAACATAAAGAAAGCCCCAAAGAAAACCCTAACAAAAAGAAAACTCCCATAAAAGAAAAAAAAAAAAAAAACCCAAATAGAACAAAAGCCCAATGAAAAGAAAATTCTAACAGAAAGAAGAAAAGCCCCCCAAAAGAAAAATATACCCCCATGAAGACAAGAAAAACTCAGGGCCACCCCATGGCTCACTTGGGAGAGTGCGGTGCTGACAACACGAAGGCCACAGGTTTGGATCCCTATATAGGGATGGCCGGTTAGCTCATTTGGGAGAACATGGTGCTGACAACACTAAATTGAGGGTTAAAATCCCCTTACTGGTCATCTTTAAAAAAAAAATAACCTAGAAAAACTCCAAATCCAAAAAAGCCCCAAAAGAAGAAAACTACCACAAAAGAAAACCCCAACAAAAACAAGAAACCCTCCAAAAACAAAACCTTAACAAAAAGAAGAAACCCTCCAAAAGCAAAACCCTAATGAAATAAGACACCCATAAAAGAAGAGAAAAAACCAAATAGAACAAAAGCCCAATGAAAAGAAAATTCTAACAGAAAGAAAACCCCCCATGAAAAGAAGAAAAGCCCCCTGAAAAGAAGACTATACCCCCATGAAAATAAGAAACACTCCAAAAAAGCCCCAATAGAAGAAAACCCCCACAAAAGAAAACCCCAACAAAAACCAAAATGAGTGCCAAAAAAAGGAGAAAATTTTTAAAAAGAGGGCAGAAAAGCACAAAAAGCAAACAAAAAAATGCAACAAAATACAAAGAAGAAAAATAGTAAAAAAAAAAAAAAAAAAAAGAGAGAGAGAAAAGCAAACAAGAAGAAAAAAAGCCATAAAAGAAAAACCAAAAAAAGACAACAACAAAAACAATAAAAAAAAAGAAAGAAAAGAAAGAAAGAAAGAAAGAAAGAAAGAAAGAAAGAAAGAAAGAAAGAAAGAAAGAAAAAAGAAAGCAGCAGTGTGCCCTTACCAGTAGTCCAGTCTCAGGGGCCTGTAGGGGAAGACCAGTGCAATTGGTCCCCTGGGCAGGCTAGGACAGTGGGCCCTAGGATCAGGCAAGGCCAGGGGAGTCTTAGAGCCAGGCCAGGCCAGGCCAGGGGGAGCCTTAGCATGAACACAGGCCAACGAGTCCCTGGACAGGCCAGTCAAGGGCACCCTTAGGGCACTGTGTGGTCCCCTTAGAAGCAGGGTGGCCCTTATGCCAGTGGTCCCCTAGGGGTAGACCAGTAAAGGGGGGCCGTGTGGCATGCCAGGCCAGTGGGTTCCTTGGGCAGGACAGGACAGGCTGGCCCTTAGCTGTAAAAGGCCCTTGGCAGCATGACTGGCCTGGGCAGCTCTTAGTGGCAGGTGAGGGCCCAAGGGCCCTAGGGACAGGTCAGGCCATGGGAGCACTTAGTGGAAGGCAAGCCAGTCAGGGGCACACTTAGCACCAGTCCAGGACAGAGGTGGCCATAGTTCCAGGCCAGGACAGGCCAGCAGGGCCCTAGGACAGCCCAGGAAAGGCCAGGCAGGTCCTTGGCTCTGGGCCAGGCTGGGCCAGGCAGGACCATAGTGCCAGGCCAGGCCTGCAGGATCCCAGGGATAGGCCAGGCCAGGCCAGGGTGGCTCTGAGGCAGTGGGTCTCTGGTGTACGCCTGGCCAGGCCCACCCTTAAGTGGCAGTGGGGCCATTAAAAGGCCTGGGCAGGGAAGCCCTTAGTGGCAGGCCAGGAAACGCCAGAGGTGCCCTTAGTGACAGGACGGGTGAGGCCAGGGGCTCTCTTAGAGGAAGACCAGGCCAGGCCAAGGGGACCCTAGGGGGGCTCTTTCTTTTTCTTCCTTCCTCCCACCCTCCTCCCTTCACTAACCTTCACTAACCTTCAGTAACCTTCACTAACCTTCCCTTGACCTTCTATTGACCTTCCATTTACCTTCCCTTGACCTTCCCTTCCCTCCCCTCTCTTCCCCGCCCCTTTCCTTCCTTCCTTCCTTCTTTCCTTCCTTCCTTCCTTCTTTCCTTCCTTCCTTCCTTCCTTCCTTCCTTCTTTCCTTCCTTCCTTCCTTCCTTCCTTCCTTCCTTTCCTTCCTTCCTTCCTTCTTTCCTTCCTTCCTTCCTTCCTTCCTTCTTTCCTTCCTTCCTTCCTTCCTTCCTTCCTTCCTTCCTTCCTTTCCTTCCTTCCTTCCTTCTTTCCTTCCTTCCTTCCTTCCTTCTTTCTTTCCTTCCTTCCTTCCTTCCTCTCCTTCCTTCCTTCCTTCCTCTCCTTCCTTCCTTCCTTCCTCTCCTTCCTTCCTTCCTTCTTTCCTTCCTTCCTTCCTTCTTTCCTTCCTTCCTTCCTTCTTTCCTTCCTTCCTTCCTTTCCTTCCTTCCTTCCTTCCTTGCTTCTTTCTTTCCTTCCTTCCTTTTTTTTTTTAATTTAAAAATTTTATTTTATCGATATACATTGTGGCTGATTATTGCTCCCCATCACCAAAACCTCCCTCCCTTCTCCCTCCCCCTTCAACAAAAAAAGATGGTTAGATGCCACGAAGTAGGTGGCAATGCCTTAACCGTACGCGTGTTGTTAGGCCCGAGGGCCTCTTCCATCCTTGTCAAGGGGAGTGCTAACCTTCTCTTCTTTCATACAACACTTTCCTTCCTTCCTTCCTTCTTTCTTTCCTTCCTTCTTTCTTTCCTTCCTTCCTTCCTTCCTTCTTTCTTTCCTTCCTTCCTTCCTTTCTGTCTCTCTGTCTCTGTCTCTCTCTCTCTCTCTTTCTTTCTTGGCAGCCTTAGGGGACACCAGTCCAGGGTAGCCCTTACTGGAAGGCCAGGCCAAGCAAGGCCAGAAGAGGGGACGAGTTAGAGGCAGGTCAGTCCAGGCCAGGAGGGCCTGGGGAGCTCTTTTCTTCTCTTCCTTCCTTCCTTCCCTCCTTTTTTCCCTGCCTTCCCTTCCCACCATCCCTTCCCACCTTTAAAAAAAAAAATAACCTAGAAAAACTCCAAATCCAAAAAAGCCCCAAAAGAAGAAAACTACCACGAAAGAAAACCCCAACAAAAACAAGAAACCCTCCAAAAACAAAACCTTAACAAAAAGAAGAAACCCTCCAAAAGCAAAACCCTATCAAGAAGAAACCCTCCAAAAACAAACCCTTCCCACCTTCCCTTCTCTCCTTTCCTTCTCTCCCTTCCTGCCTTCCTTCCCTTCCTTCTGTTCTTGCCTTTTCTTCCTTCCTTTCCTTCTTTTTTTTTCTTGGAGGATCTTACTTTCTTTCATTCTTTCCTTTCTTTTCTTCCTTCCTTCTTTCTTCAGGGTCTGTTTCTCTCTCTTTCCTTCCTTCCTTCCTTCTTTCCATCTCCTTGTTTCCTCTAGCCCACCTATGTCCCTCCTGGCCTGCCCTGCCACTAACAGGTAGGAGGCCCTGGCCTGATCTCCCCTTGGGCCCCCAAGAAAGAAAGACCCCCCCATGGCACCCCCAGGCTGACCTGCCTCCAAGAGACACTCTGGCCTCGCCTGGCTTGTCCTGCCACTAACAGTGCCCCTGGACTTTCCTGGCCTGCCACTAACGGTCCCTGGCCAGGCCTGCTAAGGGCCCCACTGACAATATGGGTGAGCCTGACCAGATGTAGAGAAGAGACCCACTGGTTGTGCCTGCCTCAGGTCTGCCCTGGCCTGACCTGTCCTGTCTGTAAGAGACCCCCCAGGTCAGGCCATGCCAGTCCAGGGGTCTCTGACAGGCAGGCAGGTGAGGACAGGGGCCATACCACTAAGCAGGCCAAGGGGGCCATGAGGCAGGCCATGCAAAGAGGGCTCTTACTGGCAGGGCAAGCCAGGCCAGGCGATCTCTTAGAGGCAGGCCAGGGGGGATCTTAACACGAAGACAGGCCAAAGGGGCACAGGGACAGGCCAGTCAAGGAGGGCACTTAGTAGTAGGAGGCCCTTGGCATCATGCCCGTTCAGGGCAGTCCTTAGTGGCAGGTGAGGGCCTAGGGGACCTAGGGGCAGCCCAGGCCATTGGTGCCCTTGGTGGCAGACCAGTCCAGGACAGAGGTAGCCCACAGTGCCAGGCCAAAACAGGCCAGCAGGGTCCTCAGAACAGCCCAGGAGAAGTCAGGAGAGTCCTTGTCTCTGAGCCGGGCCAGCAGGGTCCTACAGACAGTCTAGGCCAGGCTAGGGAAGCCCTAGGGGCAGGCCAGGCAGGGACAGGACTTCCTTAGGAGCAGTCCAGGCCATGTGAGGGGCACTTGGGGTAGGCCTGACCATGGTAGACCTAGTGGCAGGCCAAGCTGGTCTGGGGGGCCCTAGGAGTTGGCTGGGCCAGTCTATGGGGTTCTTATGGGCAGGTAAGTCCAGTGTGGCTCTTAGTTCCAGGCCAGGCCAGGCCAGGCCAGGGAGGCCATAGGGGAAGGCCAGAGAGGGGACCCCTTAATGCTAGGCCAGACCAAGGAAGCACTTGGGGCAGGCCTGGGGGGTCCTTAGCATAAGGGGGGCTGTTAACAGCAGCGGGGCCCTGAATACTAGGCCTGGCCATGGAGGCTCTTAGTGCCAAGTATTCTATTATAGCCACACAAAATGGGCTAAAACAGAAAATTGGTAACAGGAGTGCGGTGTGCATTATAGCGGACACTTGAAAATGTGGAAATGGCTTTGGAACTGGGTGTTGAGGAGAGTTTGGAGGAATTTGGAGGGCTAAGAAGTAGAGCAAAAGATTAGGGAGAGTTTGGAATGTCTTAGAGACCCATTAAGTGGTGGTGAGCAGAATGCTTATGGAAATATGGACTGTAAAGACCATTCAAAGGAGGTCTCAGACAGAAATAACAAGTTTATTGGAAACTGGGACAAATGCACCCTTGCTGCGAACTGACAAAGAACTTGGCTGCATTGTGCCCTAGGACTTTGTGGAAGTTGGAACTTAAGAATTGTGAACCAGAGTATTGGGTGGAAGAAGTTTCTAAGCAGCAGAGCATGAAGGAAGCTGCATGGATACTTGTAAGAGCCTGCTCTGAGTTACGGCAGCAAAGGCATGACATAAAGCCAGAATTGAAAAGGGAAGCAGAGTGTAAGGATTTGTAAAATTTGCAGCCTGGCCGTGTGGTAGAGAAGCAAAGAGCATTCTCAGAAGGAAATTCCATGGTACTAAGAAGATTAACAAAAGAATGGGATTATCAAGAGATAAATGCCCTGAAGGCATTGCAGAAGCCTCTGGGGCCAACTCTTCCATTCCAGGCCCAAAGATCTAGGGAGACAGAATTGCCTTGGGGAACTGGCTTGAGGAGCCCTCCACGGGCTCACTGCTCAGGGCCACCTGAGGAAACTGCTTCAAAGCACCCCGGCTGCTTTGGCTGCTCCAGCTTTGGCTAAATTGGCCCCAGGTGTGGCTGGACCCATAGATTTGGAAAAAACAAGCCAGAAGCCTTGGTGAGTCCATGTGGTGTTAGGTCTTCAGGCTCACAGAATGCCAGAGCTTGGAAGGCTTGGGAGCTCCAACCAGATTTCAAAGGATGCATGGAAAAGTCTGGGGGCCCAGGAAGAGATCTGTCACAGGGCTGGAGTCACCAGACAGCCTTCACTAGATCAATGCTAAATAGAAATGTGGGGTCAGAGTTGCAGCAGAGAAACCCCATCAGCACCATGTCTAGTGGAGCCATGAGAGCAGGCCTGCCATGGAGACCCCAGACGTGTGGAGCTACAGAGTGGAACGACAGCCTGGGATTGCTGAAGTGTGGCCTGTGACCAGGAAAACCGTAGGAGCAGAGTGGCCTGAGGACTTGGGGACCCAGCCCCACACCAGCACGCAGAGCATGTGGAACGTGAACTCGAAGTACATGATTCACCATCTTCGACATTTGACGCCTGCCCTGCTGGATTTCATTCTTGCTTAGGACCTGATACCCCTTTCTTTGGGCCTATTTCTCCCGTTTGGAATGGGATTATGTACCCCATGTTTGTCCCACCACTGCATGTTAGAAGTAGATTACTTGTGTTGATTTCACAGATGGGAGTTTGAACTTTGGACTCTCGAGTTGAAACGACTGTGGGGATGAAATGAATGTGTTTGCATGTGGAAAGGACATGAGTCTGGGGAACCAAGGGCAGAATGTAGTGGATTGAATTATGTGTCCCCTGCATTTTATGTGTTAGAAACACAGCTCCACTGTGACTGTTAAGACGGTGGAAAATCCTATTATGGTAATTGGAAGGTGGAGCTTTGAAGAGGTGATTGGATTGTAGGACCGTGCAGGACTGAATGGATTAAAAATAGTGGTCAGGGGTGTGGTTCTGAGGGTTTTCAAAGAGGAGCACATGAGAGCCTCTCTCTCTCTGCCCTCTCTGCTCCCATCATCTTGCAAAGTGAGACGCATGCTGGTGTTTGAGACTCTGTGTCATCCAACCGACCCATCCATTCCAATGCTTATAACGTTTGGGCTGTTTCAAGTTTATTTTTTGATCTTATGAAAATGCTGCTCCTATAATTCATGCTTCTTTCCAAATGCCCACATATAACAAATTTTACCTGTTGGAGAGAAATTACTGGGTTGTAGATTATGTGTAATTTCAAACTTATAGGAAATGCCCATGAGTGTGTGAATAGACCCGCCACCTCTGCATGTGATACTTTATTTCGCAAGATCAACAACGTTGGAACTGCCTCAATTAGTAATTTTTGCCTATCAGTGTACATGCAATAGGATTTCCGTGTGATTTTTATATTGCTTTTTTTAATTACCAATGAGATTGAGCATTTTTCACATATGATATTTTGTTTCCTACAAAATATTTATCAGTTATTTTAATTCATTTGTATGTTTATTGGTTTCTTATGATTTCCTTATCTACCCTGCACACTGATCTTTTTCATTTATAGGCACCACAAATATTTGCTCCCAGATAGTGGTTTATCTTTGCACTCTCTTTATTCTACATTTTAACAAGCTGTTAATTTAAATAGAATTGAATTTCTCAACCTCTTACTTTGTAACATGCTGTTTTTTCTTATATAAGGAAACGTTCCCTATTCTGAAGTGTCAAAGGACAAAATTACAACAAATTTAAAGATCTCATTGTGATTCTACAATCAGGCAACAGGTCATTTCGTGAAAATAAGTTCCAGTGAGCCAAGCAGAGGAGGTTGGTTTTATGAACAGAAAAGTCTGAAGAAAGCAGAGACAAAGAACAAAAGCTGGACTGGTCATTTCAAAGTCACTTTCATTGTAAGGTGCAGACAGGAGGACAGAACAATAGAAAAACAATTGACGATTTGACATCAGGTTACTTCTGGCTGCCCTTTTTTGTAGGAATTACAGCAGAGGGAACTTCATTCTTACACCTAGAAGATCAAACTGACCTGTTTGGGAATTTGACCTGATTGATTTCTCAGGAGGTCAGACCACAACTTGGTTTAGATTTGGTGACGTGGAACTTAGTAGGGGTGACCCCAGTTTGATTTTTAGGCTGGTCTTTCGGAACCTAGTGCAGGAACCTCATCTGAACCAATGGCCTCATAATTTTATTTACAGAAGTTATTAAAACACTTGCTGCATCTTCTAAGAGTGTTGTAGTTTCTCCTTCACATGTAAACAATAAGTTAATTATTGTACATGGAGTTGGTAGGAGGGAATTCATTATTCCGCTGTAGATGACCAGTTGTCACTGTCCCATGTGTCAATGTGTCTATCACTTCTACCACTTCGCAGCAATACCTCATCTGTCATCATCATTGCTTGACCTTGATTCACTGAAATTTGGCAAAAGCAGTGTTTGGGGAAAAAGAGGATGAGGGGTTAGTGTGGTGAGACTTTGGCGCCTGGGTGGCTGTGGTGTCATCCACGTTATGAAACAGCAGCTGAGCTACTGTCTGACGGCTAAAAGTTGATGGAGGGAAAGATGACAGATCCAGCTGCAGGAGGGGACACACTGGCAGCGCTGGCCAAGTGAGAGAGAACGGTGAGACCTGAGCCTGGTTCATGCACTTGGCCTCTGGTCTCTCCACCAGGCCAGAGGAGAAAGGGCCCCCATGTTCCCAAAGGTGAGCTTGGAATGGGCAGAAAATGTTCCAAGTCTGCATGGCATTGGGAGGGGAGAAGAAAGTTAAATCAGTTCCCAGGGCCGGAGCAAACTTTTAGACAAAACAGGGGTCGGGGGCACTCCAGCCTCTTTTCAACCTGCCGCTGGTGCTGCCAGAGCTCCTGACCAGTCAAGATCTCCCCTGGCACTTGTAATGTTGTCCCCGAAATGCCAAATTTACTGCCAGGGCTTGGTTGTGGGTTGTACTGAGTTCCCCCAGAAAGACACGCCCATGTCCTCACCCCTGGTTCCTGGGAGTGTGACCTTATTTGTAAATAAGGTTTTTGCAGATATAATCAACTTAGGAGGAGGTCATGAGGGTGGGCCCTAATCTAATATGACTGGTGTCCTTGTAAGAAGCAGAAAATGCCACATGAAGACACTCACGGAAGATGGCCATGCGAAGACGGAGGCAGAGATTGGAATTATGCTGCCACAAGCAAAAGGACACCTGGGGCCCCCAGAAACTCCAAGGGACAAGGGACACTACTGCACCTGCACACGTGATGAAAAGGAAGAAAATGTCACACGCCTGTGGTTTTACAAATGCTGCAGGGATCCTCTCAATCCACTTGGCATTGCCCTAGTGGGGCTCTCTGTGGTGGCTCTGCACGTGTGACAAGTCTCTGACTGGGTCCTCAGGCTGTCAGTGAAAGCTCTGAAAGCCAGGTGGAGATTTCCCTGGTCCTCTTATATGTAAAAATCTAGACTCCCCCTCTTGCCACCCCATGATCCTTCTCCTTTAATTGATTTCATGTTTTCCATAGCAGGCACAACACCTGGCTTGTTGTCAATTTTTTGGTTGTTTGGGTAAGCCCTTTCAGGCAAATTTTAGGTAGAAACAAAGATAGATGGAGCCCTAGTTTTATTTATTGCTGAATTGCTGGAATTTACAATGCCTAGAATATAATAGATACTAAGTAAATTTGTCAATAAGTTAATTAAGCTATTTGTACTCTATCCTATTTCAGTAGTGTTCTGTAAAACCATGTGCAAAATGATAATTTAAATAGACTTAAATTCTCCATTAATTTACATTTTGATTTCAGAAACATGTTTCTCTGGATAATAAAGTGATCTTAATTAAACACACTTTAGGTATCTAACATCTATTTTTAAGAACATTTTCTATTTGTCAGCCTGTACCCTGGCCACACCAATTTCTCCCACTTCCACTAAAGAGATATTTAAATGTCCAGGTAATTCTCAACCATTCAAGCAGAATTATGGACATTTTCTTTTTGTTAGAATTTATACTGCAAATAAGTGGTTTGCATTTTGACATTAAATTATATTGTAAAGTTTTTGTTCACATTAGTTCCCAAGTTAGAAAATATTTATAAAACTGATGGATTTCACAAAGCATTATTTTCATTTCTAAGATTTTTAATTTATTTTTTACACATGCAATCAGAATTTTAAAAGATGAGGTGGCAAGAGTTACCAGCCTTAAAATACTTGTTTATAGTATCGTTTACACACACATGTATATCTACACACGTGTGCATGTGCGCGTGTGTGTATTCTGTACCTTTTTGGTACTACTGCCGCACTGCTACATTGTATCAAAATTGGACTTCTTACGTATCTATCTTCAGCACACACTCTGAGCCCCATGAGAAAACGTGAGGCTTATTTCCTTATCTATCTCTGCATTTGCAAAACCTAGGTCAGTACCTGACATGTAATATCTGGTCAATAAATGTCACGTTGTTTTTTTCTATTGAATTGTAATTGCACTTAGCAAGATGTTCACAAACTGCTTTCAGAGGTGTACGCGTTCTGCAACATGGGAGTGGTGCTGTAGGCGTCCATACACGGAGTGCTCCGAATATCAAACCAACCTTCATGCTGTAATGCTCAGTAACTTAATTAAACTCTCCAAGAAACTAATAATCACCAGAAATAACTCTTTTTTCCCCAACATTTTCTTTTCTCTCCCCTGATGTCCCTACACCCCAATTTTAGAAGCAGATCGTGTTATGACAAATACAAAATTACTAGAGTATCATTTGTCTTAAACCGAGGTTGAGAATGTCATGAATCTACTTTACACGTCAAGTTCAGTTCAGGACGTGGATATGACTCTTTCCTGAGAGCTTGCAATTTCATACAGCAGATAAGTTATACACAAAAAATATGTGAAAAAATAGAGAATTGTGGCTTAAATGTATAAAGAATTTATAGGATTTCTGTGCATGAAGTGACAATGGTCATTTTGTCCCTGAAACATTCAGGAAAAATTTGAAAAGAAACGGTCCGTGAAATTATTCTGCTTGCTATAATCTCAGTATGAACACTCTTTATTTATGAGTTTTCTTTCTTTCTTTCTTTTTTTTTTGGTCCTTTTCGTGACCGGCACTCAGCCAGTGAGTGCACCGGCCAGTCCTATATAGGATCCGAACCCGCGGCGGGAGCGTCACCGCGCTCCCAGCGCCGCACTCTCCCGAGTGTGCCATGGGCTCGGCCCTATTTGTGAGTTTTTTTATCGTGGCAGACAGGAAGACAATATTATAAATATGCCAATTCTCTCCGTTAATCCGTATTTAGGCTAATGTAAAATGAAACAGTAAATCAATAGTGTGTTTGAACTAGAGAAGCTTATTTTAGAGTGTTTATGGTCAAATAAGTGTTCAAGAATAATCGGAGGAATTCTGTTGCAGTGAGGGAAGACTAGTTCTGTAAACTGTTAAAACACATGCTGATGTCTCAGGACATAAAACGTGCACTGGAACTGGTACCAAGAAACGACACCAAATGCCTATGGAATATTAGTGTACATAGGAAATGATGGGAATGCAAAAAAGGGGAGAAATTTAGCACAATTCCAAGAATATCAAAGGTTTAAGTGAAGTGGTAGCAATTGAAATCGTAAATATAAATTTAAATACAGAAAAAATTAAAGGTGGAGTCAAAATGGATATGCAGAGCACTCAAGGCAAGAATCAACCAAAACTTGCAGGTGAAGACAAATGTTTGGGGGCAGGATGAAGAAAATGGCATTAAAACTGGTTTTAACTGGGGGAAAACAATGTGTAAAAGTGAAGGAAACCTGGGGCTATCATATGCACAATGCAGAAACTGGTTTTTGTCTAAGAAAAGGTATGTGTTTATTTGCACGAAGGAGCCTGAGATTATATGTAGTTGCAGAGGGAAAAGAGCTGTAAAGAATGAGGTTTTGGCGGTATGCACTGAAAAGATGCAACAGGGTGGAGAGTAACTTGACGTTCTAGATTGGGCATGTGGAGACCTCCAGGGATAAGGTAGTTAAAGAATGTGTTAGGTAGTGGAGGAGCCTGGAGAAACTTACGCTGAGTGAAACAAGCAAAGCACAGAGCGATCAATACCGCATGTGCTCGTAAGTGGGAGCTAAGACTGGAGGAAGGAAGGAAGGAAAGACCTCAGCGGTGTGCTGGGCTTGCAGAGGACAGAGCAGACCCAGGGATACAAAGTGGAGTGGGGGAGAGGGGGAGGGGGGGAGGGAGGTTGGGGATCATTGGGTGGGGACACGGGGTACAATTGCAATCTGTGGTAATGGGCATGCTGCCAGTATGATCTGGGCTTCACATCCCGGGCACAAGGGGTGACAATCAGCTTTGTATCTCAAGAATATTCTTAAGAGTGCGGTTTGAGTTGGGAGAACAGGAAGCTCTCAGTGTGGACGCAGAGTGGGTTTTCCTGGTGACTGGGTGAAGGAGGCCGGGTGTCGTGTAGTGGCTGCCTCGGGGGTGTCCTGTCCTGGAAGAAGCTTCTGTAAGGAAATGTGGTAACTGGAGGAGCCTTGCTGAGGCCTGGAAGCAGCTCACCAGAGCTCTGGGGGAGGCTTTGGAAGGACACCCAGCTGCTGGCCGTCCAGCATGCCGAGGAGCTGGAGGTGGGCGCCCCAGGCACTCGGGGGCTGGGGACAACCCACGCAGAGACCTGGCAGTAGAGAGGGGGCTCGCGACCTTCCCACCACCCCATGTGTAGGGCCCTTGTGATGGACTTTAGGTGTCAGTGTGATTAAGGACTGCATGGAGAGCTGGTAAAGCACTGTGGGTGCCACCTCAGGTGGGGGCTGTGATGACCTCTTTTGCAGCCCCAGCCCCCTGCTTAGGCCACAGGGGTTCAGGCAGTAACTGCTGGGTAAGTCTTCTGGAAACACGAAGTATGTTGCCTGCAGGCACACGTAGTTCATAAACACACACGCGTACGCTGTACTGTCAGTAAACTGCTGAGAAACACGTAAGGACATCTAGGAAGAGGATTTGGTTTTCTTTCTCACTGTCCATAGACAGAAAAGAATGTGAGAAGAGATTTTATTTTTCTAGCTGGATATTTGTAAAGATGTGAAGTCACCCTGCAGAATCAAAGAGCTGAGTTTGCCTAGATGTTCTATTCTAGATAGTGTTGCAGATCTGACCCTCTCTGCTGCAGACGGGAGCTCGCATTGCTCCCTCTCACCATAGAACTGGGTGCCCTATTCCTGCCCCCACATCCCACCCACACTGTCCAGTCTCGCCTCTTCCTCCTAGGCTGTCCCGTCTGGTGGCTTTTTTCTGTGTCCCAGACGATGGACCCCCTGGCCTCGGTGCCTCCTCTGTCTGGAATTCCTCTCCCTTCCCTTTATCCAAATCCCACAGAACCTTCCAGGCATGCCCATGTGCACCCCCACTCAGCCTGCGGTTCGTTTTGAGGGTCATTTTGGGGGGCATGAAACACGTTTCTTCCCCACCCTCGGTCTTCCTCTGGACTATCAGTGCAACATGTCAGTCTCTCCCCAGATAGTTGCTGACTGAGCGGAAACCTCAGGCACACACAGTTCCAACGGGCCCCGGCGGGTACGGCAAAATTATGCTGGGGGCACCTTTTGTCTCTCAGACGGCAGCAGAGCCAAATTTCTGGTGTCTCAAGTAATGGAGAAAGACGGTGCCTACATGTGGTCTCCAGAAGGTTCCAAACGCTCCTGCCCACCAGGCCGTTCCGGCCCCACGCCCCCCCATCTCTTGTATCTCACTTAGTTTCCTTAGAACTGTGGCTCGAAATTCCTTGTCAGTCATTTCAAGGACTTCCTGATCGACAGGATTTTCCTTGGGTGGTGACGTGCTTTCTTGATTTTTCATATTTCTGGTGTCTTTCCTTTGGTGTTTAGTCATTGTGGCAGGGGGTATCACGGTCCACTCGTTCCAGCCTGGATCCTGAAGGGACTTCCAATTCTGGGCAGTGGGAACTGGCCTGGGCTGGGGGTCCCACGGCACCTGCCTGTCCCGGCGCGGCCGACTCCCCCACATCTCAATCCAAATTGCTAAGTAATGGTCAGTGTTACTCTCCTGGACACACTTGTGGGGTTGTTCAAATGTAGGTATTTCACAAGGCATTGGAAGAACTCTGCCAGCTGCAGGAGAGCTGGAGAGCCCGGCAAGCGGTAAACAGATCGACAGACTTCAAAAACTTCAAAACCGTGAAAATATTTGGCCCCTGCTTGAGAGCACAGGGTCCTGGGCCGAGTGCCCAGGGCTGACACCAGGTGGGTAGAGAGGAGCAGCGTGACCTGGGGCAGGCTGGCCTGTGACCTGGAGCAGGCTAGTGCTTCAATCACAGGCTTCCCCAGCGGCTGTAAAAGGCAAATGGGTTTAAGGGCTTGGCCAGGTGCCCGGCACGTCACAAACAGTCCCCAAATGGTAACGATCATCGTTACAAGTATGAATAAAGAACAGGATGGCACAGCAGTAAGAGGTGAATGCGTTTAACAGCGTGATAAACAGCCCACCCCGGGGGTCCTCACCCCCAGTCCCATCTGTCCCGCAGACACCCAGAAAGACGGCAGCCGCCACCAGAGAGCATTATCTATAAAGTATCTTCTCTTTATTTAAGTTAAACAATTTTCAAGGATGGTTTCCATCTATAAAATGGACAAGGTACAAGCACTGTACAGCAGTTCTTTTTAAAAATCAACTGGAAAAGAAAATTACCAAACTATATTCTGAATCTGCAAAACATACTCACAGAAATCATCACTGCAGCTTTGATGAAGACAGAGGAAAGACCGCCACAGGGCAGACAACCCGCTTGGCCACGCTTTGCCCCAAGTGCTCTTAGTAAGGAAGGTTTTAGTTTTAAAAACAGGAGGGGAGGGTGGGACAGTCCTGATGACTAGAAAACGATGCAACCGCAGTGGGTCACTTTGGCACGCTGCGTCATGTAAACATAGCTCGCCGCGAAGACCCCCTCCCCGCCTTCCTCCGCTTGTGACGCCCACACCAGCCAAAGCCACCCGCCAGCTCAGGGACGGGCTGCAGCCCCCAGGCCGTGGCCAGCACCGGGGACTGGGTAGACCTGTCCCAGTGGTACCCAGGTTGATGAGACTCCTGGGTGGGTGGAGGACTCATCAGAAAACATGACTGAAATCAAGCCAGGATTGTTCTGCGTCTGTATCTTCTCCTCTAACAGTAGTAGCAGCTCATGGGTGACAGGATCTGACGGCAGAGGCCGGGGCTGGGGCTGAGCCTACAGTGCAGACCCTGTCCTGCCTGTGCTCGACAGCCCTGCGCACGTGTCTGCGTGTGACCTTTCTTAGACCCTTCCCTGACGTCCACCTTGAAAGACAGAGCCTACGGCCACGCTGCCAGTGGAAAACCCTCCTGGCTGCTTGGCAGAGTGAGAAACAGGACCTAGGACAGACACCCTGCCAGGCCCCCACGTAGTCCCACTGATGTAAAGGGCACATGTGGGGCTTCTGCAATGAAGGAAGAGAGACCAGCAACGGTCCCTCCCCAGAAGACAAGGGCAGCAAGGAGAGGGCATGGCGGGGTCTGCCGGGGCCACTCCTGACCCCATGACCTCTGCAGTCCACAAGAGGGGCTTGAACATGTGCCCTGAACACGCTCCTCACACCACGAGGCAGCTTGCAGGCTGCCTGGCCTGCAAGCCTCTTTGAGACTGGGTGTCTGTGGGGATGGGAGGGGGCGGGCAGTGGCCACGGGGTGACAAAAGACCCATCCCGCAGCGCTGGGGCACGGCCGAGGCAAGGGCTCCCAGGCCAAAACCTGGGCATCTCTTCCTACGGCCACTTCTGGTTCATGCCTGTCCTGTGGTTCATGCAAGACCTCAGGCTCCCATCTCACCCCGAAAGCTCAGTGTAAAAGAGCATTGTTGGGTTCTGACCCTTCCTAATTCTTTACCCCAAATCCCCGAAGCAGTCACCTCCTCCTGGTGGGTGTGGGAGGGAGTAGAGGGCAAGGCAGGACATGCTGCCTGGCTGGAGCACAGCAGGACGTGGTCACACAGGGCTGTGACCCTGGTCTGTGTTCAGGCTGACAGGCTGCCAGCAGCTCAGTTAACTCCGAAGGCCCAGCGTGCAGGGGCTGAGGATCTCAGCCCTGTGCTAGCCGGTGACAGCTGCCTACAGCCATCGGTCTGCCCTGTCACAGATGCTGGGAGCTGTGGGGTTGGTTTGTTTTCCCTAGAGAAAGAAATTTAATCTAAAAAGAGACCCAAAGCTGTATTTGTCAAAATAAGGAACCCATCCAGGTTTACAGATACCAACAGCACGCAAAGCAGATTCCAACACACAGCAGTGACTCCCAAGCTGAAGCCACACACAGCTGTGGGCCAGGCTGGTGGTCCGGGGTAAGCCCCTGAGCTGGCTGCACGGCACCTGCTGGCTAATCAGGCTCCAGGGGACAAAAGAGGCCACTTTCTCCCCCTGAGGGAACCAGAGCTTTGTGGGCAATTCACAGGAGGACGACGGCCTACAGAAACCATAGGGAACTAACCGAGTGTTCTTTCTATATACTTGTACTTAGTGTCCCACCATAGAAAAGTTCATATGCAAATACAGCAAGGACATCAGGTGGCAGCGGCCCGGGCTAGGAAGACGGTCGGGGACGGAGGACCAGAGGAAGGAGATAACTACGGAAACCTGTAGAACGACACGAGTCGGTTTTCTGGAAGCCACACGTGATGTCGATGGGATCAAACATGGAGATTCAGAAAGATGTCCCCCGCTGCCAGGGCACCTGCAGAGCGTCCCCTCCCTGTCCTCCAGCACATCCACGTGGCCCGCGTCGGTCACGGCTGGGGTGCTCCTCAGCTGCAGAGCAAGCGGGGGGCAGAGGCTGGCAGTGGGGACGGGCTGTTCTCTGTGGCCACCGGTGCCAGTCTGCACGGTCCCCGGGGCCTTGCTGAAGTTCTCTGACTTTCGGACCATGATGGAACACTGAGGTATATAGTTTCGCGGAAAGTTTGAGAAACCTAATCGAGAACGTGATCACCGAGCTCAGCCTGACGGTGCGGGCGACAGGCGGCGGGGCCACGGGCTCCTACGGCTGCAGGTTCAGCGAGAACTTCCACTGCTGGGACAGGGCCGGGCCACACACCTCCACGCTCAGGCCGCCGCTCTTGGCCGTGCGGCTGTCCAGGCACAGGTTGCTGCCCACGTGCCGCAGCTTGGAGTTGCCCTCGATCTGCTCCCATTTCTGCAAAAGACAGGAGACACCGCTCAGAGTGAGCATGCACGGGACAACACGGGACACAGCCACCTTCGGGGTCTTCCGGTGGCATTAAAAACAGACACAGACTTCTGCCTGGTCCTGAAGGCTGGGAGTCAGCAGGGCCCCACGCAAAGCAGCCACAGGGCTGAAGAGGGACTGGGAAGGACGGGGCGCTCTCTGCCTCGGTTCCAAACTCAGACCTCCCCTCCGCCCCACCCTTGGGTGTCCCCTCGTCCAGCGCCCTGAGCACCCGCCCATGTCAGTAGCACAGGGACCTGGTGAGGAGGAAGCGCGTTCATTCACAAGCAGACCCGATCCAGCCACGTCTCACCCCAGGAAAGGAGCCTCAGGAGCCCGAGCTGGAGGCCAGCCCTGCCCGAGGCCCCGGGCCGGGCACCTCCACACTCCTGCTGAGGGTCTGACGCCGGGCTGAGCCAGGGCAGAGGGGACGAGAGGCTGTGTGAGCCCATGTCATGCTGAGGACCCCGTGCTGTGCGAGGTGGGGGCTGGGCGGTGTCTGCCGAGTCCTGGACGTGCCACGCACGAAGCACGCAGCATCATGTCCCCTGCTCGAGCTCACACGCTGGAGCCAAACCAACAGCCAGACTCGTCCACGCCACCCACCAACCGAGCCAGGAAACAAAGCCCACAACTCGGCCTCAGCAAACCTGAGGGGCCCTGGCCTCGCGGTTCAGCAAGTAACAAACACCCGCATTTAAAACCTCTAATGTTTGTTCTTAAAAACAAAACAAAAAACACGCTTTTTCCTCCCCAAAGTGCTCCCTTCATCAACATACTCGTGGTTCTGATTTTTACACCACGTGCGCTGAAGCTCCTTCACGCGAGCACGTCTGCAGATCCTTTCCACACTGGGGGATCACATTTCCTCACTCTCGCCCCCTTTCCCCTTGACTCTGCAAATGCACACGTGTCACCAACACATGACGTGCCCAGAAACCAAATATCCCAGTGGGCAAGATGGTGCAGCTCCAGGTAATGTCCACTGTGGAGCCTCCTCGACGGGCAAATGAGCGAGGCAGGGGGTCAGGGCGGGCAACAGAGCCTGTGCCCGGGACCTGGATGCCCACGCAGAGCCCTGGAGCACGTGCGCAGCTGACCTGGCCACCTGCCCCCCGGAGCTCTGCCAACAGTGACAGTCAGCAGTCAGGGACCCTCTCCGTTCATTTCCGTGCCTCCCTGGTCACCGCCCATCCACTGTTCCTCACTGTCATGTAAAGTGTGTGCTCAGGCAGCCCTGTCACTCAGAGCGCCAGGAGTCTCCCCACAAAGACTGTGAAATGAGCTTGATTCTGGCCCCTGGAGGCCTCTGCCTGTCAAGTGTCGAAGCACCAACTGCAGGCAGGATGTGAGAGACACGAGCAGAGCCCAGCTCTGCCGCTGGAAGGTGGGACAGGGCAGGCTTCTGTGTCGCCGGACTCCCCTGAAACAGCCCCCACGCCCTCCTAACAGGCGAGTCGGGGTCTTCCACGTCTGTCCGCCTCGCATCCAGAATCGCTGCTGTTTGCAGGCCTTTTCACGTCACGCAGAGGCGACACGGGCTGTCAGTCTGGCTCCCAAGAACTGGGACTGTGCTGGAATACCTGCCAGCCCTGGACATGAAGCAGGGTGACGGCAATGATCTGCTTTTGAATCGGGTCTCGGGAACAGTGGGTGCCAGCACCGCCTCACCCATCCACTCCCGAGGACACCTGCCCGTGACACCCAGGAAAGTGTGCATGAGTGTCGAGCTGGGCGTGCCCCCCACTGGGGGTCTCTCTTACTCACCAGGTTTTAAGTGAGCCATAAAACCACACTATCCACACGAACGGACACGTACAGACAATGACAACAGGGGACCCCCCATGTGGCACCATGCGGGGTGTGCCGAGTGGATGGGGGGACACCCTGACACGGTGTGGGGCTGAGACAGACGGACGAGAGCGGGCCCTCTGCAAGCACTCCCCTGACAACCGGGGTCCGAGCAGGTGATGCTGGGGGGACACTGCTTCTCTGGTCCTCAGTTTTCCCCTCTATGAGATGCATGTTGGACTAGAAGCCTGTGTAGGCTCTTGGCTCCAGCAGGCGCTGTGCCTCAGTTTCCCTACACTCCATCTATCTCCTAAGGAGGGACTGTGAGAAGGTGAGCCAGCACTCCACGTACGGGCACACGGGAAGGTCCTTCTGTGCTTGCACTTCTATCCCTGACACTGACCATCACCCCACAGCTCAAGAAAGGGGGCCTCCAAGTTTCCACGGTGAACTGTCAGCGAAAAGCAGCGGACGAGGAAACGCACCCGCTCTGAGCTGTCAGGAAAAGGGACGTGTGTGCTCGTGTCTACTGCACGTGTGCATAAAGCCTCATCCACGCGAACTCCAGTCACTGGAATTTCCGCAGATTTAGAGGAAAACGGTTCACTAGTGAACATAAACACGCCACTTCTCTTTAGAGTGTTTGGTGGCATGCAGAGGAGGAGGACACATCAGAGACCAGCAGCGCCGGCCTCGGGCGTAAGCGGATGGGCGGTGTTGCCCGGCGGTGCTCGCGGCTTGGGGACCGTACCTGTCTGCTGTCGTTCTCCCGGCAGCCCTGCAGCCTCACGAGCGAGCCGGGCGCGCGGTCCACCACGGTGAGACACAGGTCCATGTGCTTCACCGCCTTCTCCTTGGTCAGGGCCCACTCCTGGAACACAAAACTGAAGTCAGCGGCAGCCACGCACGGCTGCGACAGGAACGCAGACGGGTCACGTGAGGGCTGAGAGGTGACCCCTGAGCCAACTCAGACCAAGCTGCTTTTTGCCTGTAATTAAACGTGAACTGTGAAAACAGCAGCTCCGGCTGGGTCACCCACGAGGTGGACTGGCAGGAGTCTGCGTTGACACGCACATACGCACGACACAGCTAAACGTGACCCGGTGCCTGCATGTGCCAGGCTCTACTCTAAGCCCTTGATACCGCAGCCCCACGAGGGACTGTTATTCTCATTTTACAGATGAGAAGCCTGGGCCAGACTGTGTTTAAATAACTTGCCTGTGACTTTTTTTTTTTTTTTTTTAAAGATGACCGGTAAGGGGATCTTAACCCTTGACTTAGGATCCCCCCCCATATGGGATCCGAACCCGTGGCCTTGGTGTTATCAGCACCACACTCTCCCGAGTGAGCCACGGGCTGGCCCTTGCCTATGATTTTTAAAAATACAAACACACACGCGCACATTAATGGCTATGCCTTGGGTTGAGGGTCCCCTCAAAACTCAGTCACCCCTATGACAGTATAAAGAGGGCAGGAAGTCCTATTATGATAATTGAAAGGTGGGGCCTTGAAGAGGTGCTTAGACTGTGGCACTGACCATGTGGAGGGACTGGATTAATAACGGTGGTCAGGGCATGGTTCTGAGGGCTTTAAAAGGAGAGCACATGAGGGTGAGTCTCTCTCTGCTCTGCTGTTTTCTGCCACGTGAGACCCCTGCATTGCCACCACCAAAGAAGACCCTCAGCAGATGTGTTCCCTGGACTGTGGACTTGCCAGCCCCTGAAACTGGCAATAAATTTCATTTTCTTACAAATCACCCCGTTCCATGTACTTTACTATAAGCAACAGATATGGACTAATACAGGCTGAGACAGGCCTTAGTATTCGGAATACTAAACGAGACCATCTGAAAGGGCAGGAAGCCCGAGATCAGAGAAGGGTGGACGTGGTCACAGGCAGCAGAGGGGCCGGAGCCTGCTCTGGGCAGGGCCACAGCGGAGCAGGCAGGTGAGGTTTCCAACCATCACCCTGGGACTGGACCCTCGAAGGGAAAAGCACCCACCTAAACCCTTCAGGACCCAGAGCAGCGAGGCCTCTTCCCACTCAGAATCCCACAGGCACACACATCGTCCCCCAGCCCCCTCTGCTCTAGGCCAGGCAGCGGCTGTGGCCCCTCACTTCCCACCTGCCCGGCGACCACCTGCCGCACACAGCCGCGTGACTCAGGTGCGCTCACAGTGCCCAGCTCGCTGTCTAGTACCTAAATCACACTGGAACAAGTGGTCTGTGATTAGAAACACATTAAAACCTGAAGCCTCCCGTGTCAGGCCCTACCCCACCACGGATGGGGTGCACTGTCTCCGGCTCCCGCAGGAGCCTGTGGGGGAGACATCTGGGAATCAGGGAAGCCACCTTCCCTGTCTGCAGGCTTCCTCGTCCCCCAGCAGGTAGTGACGCAAGTGTCACCTCCGTGGGCTTCAATCTTCTCCCCTTCTAACGAGTGTTTCTCACGTTCTACTACCAAAAATCAGTTCTAGGTCACATCAAATTTGGGAAACACTGGACGTGTGCCACGTTTCTCTTTTGAAAATGCAGCTATTAAAGGCTCTGAAAAGTCCTGGAGAGAAAAACCTGCTTGGCCTGTGGACTGCACGGATGCACGTGGGAGAGGCGAACCCGGACATTCCAGGACGCTGTCATCGTGCATGGCTGAGCTACAGAGGGCTCTTCCAGGTCACTCATGCTTTGGACGGTGTCACATAATAAATATGTATCTGGTCTCTGCCCCCGGGTTCCTGGCAGAATGCACGCCTCAGCACTGTAATTTCCCGAGCTACGGGGGCGCTACGTTAGGAGATCTTTTGTTCGAGGGTTTGGATTTTGACTCTGATTCCTGGCACAAAGCTCCCAACCCCTTGGAATTTCCCAGGTGACAGGAATGTCTTCTGTCCTAAGGAGGCGTGTCTTGGTGGTTCCTGGGTGGGGCTGGCCGCCAGAAAGACCAGGCCACGATGAGACGCCTGGGACGCACAGTTCCACCCTGCATCCTCCAGGAAAGCAGCAGGGCTGGAGACTGGGCTTGTGACTGATTGTGCCTATGTGATGAAACCTCCGTAAAAACCCCTGAACTAGGGGTTGGGGAACACATGGAGGTGCAGGGAGGGTGGGGAGTCCAGGGAAGGCGTGGGAGCTCCGTGTCCCCACCCCACTCCCAGGCCCCATCCTGTGCCATGTCTTCCTGAGTTGTACCCTTTCACTAGCAAATGACTGAACCCAGAGGGAGTCGTGGGAACCCCGACTCACAGCCTGCTGGTTAGAAGCACAGGTGACAACCGGGACTCGGGACTGGTGTCTGCGGTGAGGGCATCTTGTGTGACTGAGCCCTTCACCTGTGGGGTCTGTGCTAACTCCGGGTGGTTAGTGTTGGCACTGAACTGACTTGTAGGACCCCAGCTGTGTCTGCAAAGTACGAGAACGGCTTGGTCTGGGGAAAACCCCATACGTCTGGCGTCGGAAGTGAAGGTTTGTGTGAGTCTAGAGCAGGAAACGCACTTTGGTTTTCCTGTTCGTTTGGTTGCAGAAACGCTGGAGTGTTGAGCAGAGAGGAAGGTGTGTGTGCTTTCCTGGGTGCAGACAGCCTTCCGGACAAAGAGGTCTGGGAAGAAGCGTCCCTGCTCCCGTCACTCGGGACAGGTGCCGGTCACACCCTTGCACGTGTGTGTGAAGCCACGGCACAGTGACGCTCTCGCGGGTGGCAGGCGAGCCGTGCATGTGGAGGAGACTGTCCTTGGTGCTGGGGTGGGGGAAGGTTTGCTGACAGCAGAGATGACATCTGAGCTCCTCCGCCACCTTCTTGCCATCGTGTGCTTTGTCATAGTAAAGCACACTTTACGCCGAATTCCCCAGAAACAGACTCCCCTGCGCAAAAGACAGCTGCCTGCCACTCTGTTCCTCTGTCGCATTTCAATGATCTGAATTTGTAAAATATGGCTCATAAGTATCTAAGAAGTGCTTTCCTGAGCTGCCACTCTTAAAAGCACGTTCATTAGTGTGTCTGCTGAGGCTCTGCCAGAAACCAGATAACAGACCTCACTCTTCCCGAGCACTGTGCCCTGTTGCAGGCAGGAAATACTAATTTCTCTCTCATTTCTCATCCATACGGCACATGACCCCAAAATGTGTCCCTTTCCCTCAGTTCACAGAGGGCTCACTCGGGTGGGCTCAGGAGCCGGAAAGTCCACACAGCAGCAAGCGAGTCTCTGCCTGCTGTCACCTCCAGAACCACAGTAACAAACAGCCGGCAGCCACATGTGGCCAATCACATGACATTCGTTAAAATTAAATAAAATTAGAAATTTAATGTCACTCCCCTGGCCACAGGCAGGGGCCACTCTGGACAGTACAATCTAGTGCATCTGTCACAGCACACGGACCTACTGGGCAGCACTTGTTAGAAAGACGCTTGCTGGCCTCTAGTGGGTCCGTGGAGGGAGTTGTCCCCAGGTGAGTGGTAAGGTCATCATGTCACACCCGCTGCAGAACCCTTGCTGCCCATTCAGAATCACTTGGGGACTCTTCAAGACTAGGTGCCCTCCGACCTCAGACAAATTAAATCAGGCTCTCTGGGCAGGGGACCTGGTTGGCATTTTGCAGAAGCTCTCGGGGTGGTTCTGCACACAGGCACCAGAGGAGGGTGGGGTACGACCACCCTGGAGGGGGCAGCACACTTGCAGGAAGCGGGGAAAGCCCCGTGACAACAGCAGCAAGGACCCTGCAGTGAGGCTTTGTTGGCAGACTGAGGCCTGGACTCTGGCCGCCACCCAGCACTGTCCCCTCTCCTGGGAGCAGCCAGCCCTGGGAGGCCTCCCATGCTGTCCCCATCTGTTTCCTCCCCAAAAGGGCATCCTGAGAGCGGCTCGTCACCAGTGAGCTCCATGCCCATAATTTCCTGTCCAAACCACGACATCCTGCGACTGAAACGGGGAACGAGTAAAAAGTAAAGTCATGGGGGGCACGAGGTGCAAGCTGGCAACATGCTGGCAGCCCAGGACACATGGTCCCCCACCTCCGGGCCTGCAGAGAAGAATGCCCAAGACCACCATGGGCACCCCTGGGAGGCCAGGGCCGGAGGAATAAAGGACTTGCTCCTGGAGAGGTGGGGTTGTCATAGCTGCACGGCACAAGCCAAGTCTCTGTCTCCTGCTGAGCCACCACCGCAGGGCCCAATGCCATGTTTCTAGCCATGGGATAAAAGTCACACACACCCACTCCCTGACGACCCACTCCCCACGCTGAGGGGACTGAGCCTGTCATAGGGCCCAGGGAAGACACTCTGGCCAGGAGGTCCTCCAGGAGGAGCCTGGACACGCTTCTTCCCAAATGCTCTGTGGATGAAGACGTATCCCTCCCAGTGGAGCTGCGCAGACAGGCAGGCTTGACCCCGCCGACGCCACGCGATCGCAGAGCCTGACAGCATGGCCAGGGAACCCCCACAGTCACACGCACAGGACAGGCCAGTGGGGGAGAGCGGAAAGCCCGAGAACACAGACGGGGCCGGATCTGGGGGCACCCTGTCCATCCTCTTGTACCCACAGACCCAAGGGGAGCTCTGCCCACCCCAGGAAACCACCCCAGTGTCTGCATTTGGTGAGATCTGAATGAAGGCCGTGCTGCCGAACCCCGAAGCCCCCCTCTCTCTCCTGGGTTCAGCGCAGCTTCCAGAGAACTCGGTCCACCGCGTCCCCTTCCTCACGAGACTTCGCTTTTCTGAGGGCATTTCAGTACTTTTTTGCGATGGCTTTGCATGGAAACAGACAAAAATTCTCTCCCTGTGCTTTCCCTGCCTCAGCCTGAAGCCCAAAGCGAGGAAAGAAACACAGTCGTGGTCAGTGCAGGGGCAGAGCAGGTCCCACACTCCCTCCTGTCCCGCCGCCAGCAGCACAAGAACAGAACCGCCGCTGCCACATGGGCCCACATGGCCACCAGGAACATGAGACCCTGAGGGTGTCGCTGGGCCCCCCAGCCCCAGCCGTAAGTGGAACCACATTCAACGTCATGGCCTTGGACAGAGGAGTGACCGAGGACACAAACGCATGTGGTGGGACTGCACTTTCTCTTCCGCCTTCGCCTACCCCACAGTCACAGACTCCCCTTGACTTGTGATGGAGTTACACCCCTAGAAACCCATTGCAAGTCAAAAATAGCACAAGTTGAAATGCATTTAATACACATAACCTACCCAACATCACAATACGGTTTCTACTGAATGTGTGTCTCTTTCACACTATTGTGAGGTTGGGCCATCGTGAGTCAGGCCACTGTGAGTTGGGCCATTGTGAGGTTGGGACAGCATGTGTTGGGCCATTGTGAAGTCAAGATATTGTGAGTCAGCCCATTGTGAAGTTGGGCCACTGTGAGTTGGGCCATCGTGAGTCAGGCCATAGTGAAGTCTAGCCACTGTAAGTCGAGCCATCGTGAACCAGGCACATCATGAGTTGGGGACCAACTGCACCAGCTGGCTCTTGGCCCCACTTCTCTCACTTCCTTGCTCTTTCCTCCCCTATCCTTTCCTTCCTTCCTCTTCATGGGTTCCTCCACGGGGACCCCATGCCATAGGATTAAATACTTAAAACCTGAAAATCAAGCGATGCCCAGAGGCTGGCCCTTGCACTCCCCACGGCCTGTAGCCTGTTCCCTGCAGAGCATCCTCAAGACCTAGAGGCTAAGAGCAGAGGCCAGACCCCGGAGGCCTGGGAATGGCATGTGTGCTGAGGCGGGGCAGGGCCAGGCCCTAACACCTGCCCCATGCTGATGGGGACCGGTCCAGTCCAGCCCAAGACAGGACGTTCTCTTCCCTTGCCTAATCCAGGGTGTCTGGACCATTCCACACAACCACTAACTAAAACCACATCACCAAGTGCCCAGAAAGGGGCCAAAGTATTTGGGGACTGTGCTGTTCCCTGACAGTCGCTTTGGAGAACTTGGAACAGCAAACGTCACATGCAAGCAGGAGCCCTCTGGCAAAAATGCTTCTCGTTAAGAAGGTTCTGGGTCAACCATTGTTTTCTGAACCGCAGGCCCTCTTGGTGCCAGGCAAGTCTTCCAGAAGGAGACGAGAGCACACAGCTCTGCCCAACTTCGTTGTGCATGACGCTCGTGTTTTACCCAAACACCTGTTATCATCTCGTGGGAAAACCACCTGGGAACACACAGGTCACGGCCAGGCCCCCCAAGCCTCCCCGGACCTCTCTCCTTTCCAGTGACAGGGGAAGGTGGGGGTTTTACGCTTCCAGGAAACGATGTGTGCGTGTCTCACACTGAAGTGACTGCTAACATCTCACACCCGAGCCACCGGTACCTGACAGGCGGTGATGACGCGGCTCTAGCAGCAGCAGCAGCCACAGTGCCTGCGGCTGAGCACCTGTTACGTGGCGCACGAGGCAGGTGTGGAGGCCACACTCGAGGCCAGTCACAGACACAGAATGGGCGCGTTGGGGTGAGGACAGGGCAGGGAGGACAGAGCTGGCAGGAAGAAGGAAGCAGGAGACGGCCCGTGCCACTGTCCTGCAGCTGTGCCTGGACAAGGAGGCCTGGCCGAGGGGCTGAAGTCAGCTTCAACCAGCTCACCCCTTGCCACTGCCGCAGAGACTGGCCCGAGAGGCTGTGACCAGCAGGAACTGCCCGCCCAGGAGGAAGGTGGCAGCCCGGACAGGGGTGGAGTCCACCCACACGTACCTGGTTCCCCCCGGCATTGTGACATTCATACACTCCAACGACACCATCGGCAAAGTGGCCCAGCGTGTCGAGGCAGTTGGTTCCCTGCTGCAAGGCCCCAAATGCGATATCCTGATGGTCTGGCACCCTGGAAAGCAACGCGAGAATCCTGCTTAATTCCACATGACCGCCAGCTCCTGTCCACCAACCCTGTGCCCGGTGACCTCCTCCCAGGCAGCAGGAACAAGGGAGAGGCCAGCGCCGGGCAGGGGACGTCCCCCACCACAGGCAGGGGTGTCCGTGACCCGGCACTTCTCTGAGCCTCTGGAGGATTCTTTCTACTCTGAATCAGGCAGTTTTTCCAGAAAGCTCCCGGCCCTCCCCAGTGTCTGCTGGAAGTCAGTGAGAAATTAATCAATGTGGTCCGATCCTGCTGCCTTGGACTTCTCAAGAGACTTGGGATCTGACCTTACCGACTGCAGGGGAGACCATGAGGGGGTTTGTCAGCGGCCTAAACAAGGAACGGAGACCAGCAGGGAAGAGCAGCGTGCTCGAGACTCAGTCTCCCTCCGCAGGTGCCAGCTGCGTGCAGATGCGAGCTCTAAACCCCAGTGCACTCTCCTGTCTACACCTGCTAAGCAGGTCTGCTGCAAATGTCACCTAAGACACTTCACAGACAGCATTTCAGCCCCAAGTAGCAATGGTCACAGACACAGTAAAACCCGAAGCTGGTGTCCCCTCGCCCTGCAGGGACGGGGAGGCCCATTCACAGCAGTGGTTCTGAATGCCTCAGTTGGGGTCTTAGGTGGGTGCAAGGCCTGGGGTTGCCCCAAATCACAGATGACTTCAGTGAGAAACTACATTTAATGTCACTCTGTCCGGCTTCGTCACCCACCCAGCCACAGCCAGCTGGGACAGCCGAGGCAGAGCCGGTGCCATCGTGGGGTGACATCCACTGCTGGGAAGCCCCTCCACTGCCGGGGGGAGACCAGGACCAGGCTTCCCCCTGGAGACCATCCTTGCTCTCAGTCCCCTGCAAATGCCACACCCTGGAGGGAAACCGAGGCAGGAGGACCCTACTCCCTCCTGCTCCTCCTGGGGCACAGCCACCCAGCATCTTACATGTTACTGTGAAAGCAGAGGACACAGTTCCAAAAGCCATTGAGCAAGCACTGTGAGCCAGGGTGATGGTGGCAGCCCATATGCACAGTGGCTGTGTGGGAGACACAGGAGCCTGGAACCTGCTCCAGGGCTATTAGGTAAGGACGTGCCTCATGAGGAGAGGAAGTTCGGCCACCTCCCAAACCTGGCGGGCCTGCGCATCTCCTGCAGGACATGGAGCCCACGGGAGCTTAAAACAAGCGGCCGGTGAAGAGACGAGGCCAGGAGGGCGCTTCTGTGTCACTGGCCACACGGTCAGACCAGCCCAGATGAGCAGTCCCATGTCAGGTCCCTGTGCCCTGAGCCTCGCTGGGGCCGCTTCCTGCCAGCCCACTGGAGGGACAGCAGTGCCCCATGGGCTGCAGCAAGGCAGGGAGGGATGGGCTGACGCTCATGGGCAAGGGCAGAGGAGGGACACATGAGACAGCCGGTCAGGCAGACCACAGAGGCCAGGAGGGCATCGAGGGCACCTGACGAGGCTGCTGGAAAACTGTCCCCTGGGTCACCTGCCCATCATCCCACCAATGGGGAACAAGCTAAAACAAGGTGATGCTCGGGGATGGCCTCCAGGTCCAGGAAGAACAGGGGGATGGCTCTGCAGAGGAAGGGGCGGGAGGCCACAGGGACACCTGGGGACAGCCATGGGGCCAGGACACTGCTCTTACCGCCTGCAGCTCAACTTCTGAAGGCCTCTGCCATGTCTCTGACCTTTTTTTTTTTGACGGTTGGCTGGTACAGGGGGAATCCAAACGCTTGGCCTTGACTCTGACCTTTGCTTCTAAGCCCTCACGAGGTGAAACGTGGGGTCCCGGGACTCACCTTAGTTCTGGATAGACATTTTCAAGGTACCACTTGAAAGGCTTGCAGCCGAGTTTCTTCCTAAGCTCCAGTCTGCTCTGAATGCTGCAGGACAGGGAAACGGGACCGCCTTACACACTGGAAGAACGACGGGCTCTCTCTACAGTGAACCTGAAAATCTGCCGGTGAGCACAGCCCGGCCCCCGCCCACCTCGGGCCCCGTCCAACCTCCACCCGGGAGCTGTTCTCAACTCTGGCCGCAGCCCCCAGCCTACCCACACAAGGACCCCCAAGTGAGCAGGAGAAGGCAGACGTGACACTCACTTTCCATAAGGAACGTTCCTGGCAGAAGGCACTGCTGCGTAATAGAAGTTCTTGTATTGATCCATCCAGACCTCTGCAGCCCGGCGGGTGTTGCTAGAAACAAAGTAAATCTTCTGAGGAGCAATCCGCTTTCTAACTGTCAGCATCCCTCCATCGCCCTGTCTACTGGGAGTGCCACAAGAGGGTCCCCAGGTGCACAGCAGCTCCACTGGGATGCGCAGCTCCGGGCAGAGCAGGCTGCCCCACCGAGCACCCCAGCTGCCCACGCTGCTGCACTGGTGGGCAGCCGGAGCTCAGCGGGGTGAACCAAACAAACGCAGCCGCTTTCTTGTCTTTCACGGCACAGATATTATCAAAGAGCAGAAGTCAAAGCCAGAACTATGGCACAGGCAGGAATTTTAAAGAAGGGACTGGAGCTGTACGGTAAAGGAGGACAGAAGAGAGCTACTCTTTTAGCAACTCGGATGAGGTGTCCACAGAGGGCCAGGGCCAGAGACCCTGGCAAGGGAGCCTTGGTCTCTGCAGCCTCTCATGTTGTGAAGACAGCTCTGGGGAAAGGTAGGACTAGAGAAGAGACACTGCTGGAATCACTCTCTTTTCTGCCGACCAGAGCTGAGAGTGTCCTGTGTGGACCAGGAAGAGTGACAGGAAGGGGCAGCAGCTTCGTGCCCCATGCTGGGCTCCTCTGCACCCTGCTCGAGCACAGACAGAGCAGGCCTTTCGAGAAGGAGGGAAACCAGTGCTTACGCCTCAGTCATGGAGACACCCACGCTTCATGCAAACAGGCCCTGGGACAAGCTGCTTTTGGGTGTGATGTGTGCTGATGGGACCACACAAGCAGTCACATCTGTGGACGATTCTTTCAAAGGGCCCATGGAGCAGTTAACACAGCAAGCTCCTGGCTTCCCTCTCCTGACCCGGCTCCAAGGCAGGCCCACACTCAGGGACCCACAGAGGAGGTATCTGTTCTCCCAAAATAAGAGTGGCAGGGAGGCAGCACTCCCTTTTTAAAATAATTCCTTCTCTCTACCAGACAGGTCTCTGTTAGACGGTGAGCCTTTCTAATGGTCTGAGCTGCAACTATTCAAATAACTTCTGCTCAGGGTCTGCACCGTGCACGTGCAGTGATGTTATAGCTTTCATCTCTCAATGGCGAGGAGACGGGGAAGTGGTTTAGAACGCCCTTGCACGAACGCACCCCTCCCCAGCCCTGGGGTTCTGCTCCCAGACATCTGCCCCAGGAAACAACCAAACAGGAATGAAAATGCGTATGTGGAAGTAGGTTCACTCCAGCACCATTTACAATGGCAAAAAAAAGAAAAAGAGAAACTATATGACCAAATAAAAGGAACAATCCATGACCGTTACAGATACAGGTGTGTGTGCTGACGTGAAGGATGTCCTCGACTTGTTGGGTGAAAATAAGACAGAGCGCCAAAGAGCGCGCGGTGGACACGTGCGTGGAGAGGGAAGGTGGGGGAGAGAGAGACTCATCCAGCAAACGAGAAGATGCGGCTCAATTTGGTTTGGTAATGACATGGACGATTTTTTACTCTCTCTGTAAAAACAATACGGAGACACAGTAATGAGGACTTGAAGTGCTGGGGACCCTGCGTCCTAACTGCTACGTCTCACAGAGCCATTAAATACTCCTGTGGGATGTTAGAGTCCCGCCAAGTGACCTGTATCTTCATCTATGCCCGGTCTCTACCCGGAGCTGTGACTTCAGCCCTCGGGCACCTGGATTTCCCCATCCGGAGAATGAAAAGATTTGACTCAAAGATGTCCTACGTTCCTGTGGGCCCTAACGGTTTGCAGGCATCATGAACTCCAAGCACAGAGCGCTTTTAAGTCACTTAAGTTCCTAAATGCAAAGCTTCTCTTTTCTGCCTACTTAATAGAAAAAGATATCTAGGCGGCCTCGAAGAATGCACTACAGGAGCTACTCTGTGCTGGTTTCTTCCCTTCTTTCTCCCCCTCCTTGTACTTATATTTATTCGGTACTTGTATTTATTTTTCTATTTATTTGGTCCCTACTGTCCACCAAACAGTCTTCCACGTGCTGCAGATACAGGGGCGCTGAGGGGCCTTGCCTTTATCCAGGTCCTCCTTGCTTTTGCAAGTATTTAGATTTTGCAGGTATTCACTGCCACATATTATAGGAAATTAAGAGAAGCTGGTGCTAGAAAGGGACCTCAGAAATAATATAATTTCATCTCTTTATCTTTTAGGGGAGTCAACTGAGGCAGAGGGCAGCCTGCTGAAGGTCACAGCAGGACTTTTTTATAACAGATCCAGGCTGCTACCAAATCTCAGATCCCAGGGTCAGTTTCTCCAAATCTCAAGCACACAGACTCCTGGGCCGTGAAACAGAATCAAAAAAGGTTCTCTTCTAACCAAGAGTGCTTTTTTAAAAAGCGAATAAAGCACTGTCTCGTGTATTTTAATTTACCGTTTTCTGAAACCCCACTGTCTGCGGGTAGATATGAATGGCTTTGACTTGGGGTGTCTGATATGTCTATACAGGAGGTTTCTGGAAAAAAATCTCATGTTGCCCCAGAGAAAAAGCATCCAGTACAGACCAATGTTTGTTTGATTTTGCAATGCTCACTGTATGAGACTACTTTTGCTTTTAATAAAAAACAGAAATAAAGTTTAGACAACATTTGTGAAAAGGTATACATTTTGAAAGTAATTTGGTCAGTAGCATTATTGGTTATTTTGGCTTCTGTTAAAGCTTCCTCAGATTCTCTATGCTAAAAACTCAACTTCTGTACGGCACCCGTGAACAGTGTAATCTGGATTTAATAAAAGTTTTAAGATACTATATAAAAGACGGGCTAGGTTGGCCCGTTAGCTCGGTTGGTTAGAGCACGGTGTCATAACACCGAGGTCAACGGTTCAGATGGCTGTGCTGGAAAGCTGCCCCCCCCCAAAAAAGATAAACTCGTCACCACCTGCCCAGCCGTCCTATCTCAGTAGGGGCGTCACATCAGCACGGTTCTGTGTGTCACCTCACTCTTGATTCCCCGCCCTGCCACACCATTGGCAAACAGTGCCTGCCTCACAGGGAGCTGAATGCGACCCCCACTCCAGGTGACCCGAGGGGTGTGGCTCCTCGTCTCTGGCCTGGGCTGCTGCAGGTCTCACGACCCCTGCCTCCGACCCCGCAGAGTGGAGGGAAGGGGACACTCCACCACCACCTCGTCACCTCTCACCACCTCTGCCCAGAGGCCAGAAGGACCTTCCAAAGCATAAAACAGGGGGGTCAGGCACCTGCTTAAAACCCCGTGGTCCCCGAGCATCAAACAACATCACAGTTTCCTACGACCTGTCCAGCCCTCCCTCCCCGTCCACAGTCCCCTCTTCTGCAGGCTCCAGCCCCCTCTGGCCCTTCTCTCAGCAGCCTGCACCTGCTCCTCCCGCAGGGCCAGCTCCTCGAGTGACCTCAGCCTCACCTTTCAGGTCTGAACACACGTGCCACCCACCCAGGGGTCCCTCCTGGGCTTGTGCCCCACGAGCCGCTCTCCCCGCCTGTCTCGGTCACACGCTTTACCTTCTCCACAGGGGCGCAGACAGCACTGACCAGAGTTTGCAATGATCTCACCCAGCCATGCACGTGTGGTGCTGCCCACACCCACGAGAGGTGACCTCCCGAGGCCTGGTCTGCACGCCGTCTATCTGCTATGACTAAGGGAAGTCCCTGGAAAGAACTTGGTCTGACAAGATGGCGATTTGTGACTTTTCTTCAGAAAGCTCTTCGTTTGGCATCTTTGTGTTTACTAGAATCTACCTACCATCCACCGCAAATCGCTTCTGAATAGCGGGGTGGCTTTTTGGTATGATTTTGGGGTGGCTTGAACGTCTGTCCCCTCCAACACTCACGTTGAAATCGAACAGCTGTTGTCACAGGAGGAAGAGGGGGACCTGCCCAAGGTGGGACGGCCAGGAGGGGTGGGATGGGGCTGCTATAGAAGGGGGCTGACCCCCTGTGCTCTCTGGCCTGTCACATGAGGACGCAGCAGGAGGCCCCCCCAGATGCCAGCGCCTCAGCTGTGAGCCAATAAATGTCTGTTCATCGTAAATAACCCAGTCTGCGTCGTTCTGTTAGAGCAGCACAGACGGACTGAGATAACACTGTTTTTAACTGTATCTTGAATGGTAATATAAGAAAGTGTTTTCTTCTTTAAGATGTTTTCCCATAACATTCTTTGGGGCTGTACAGCTCCAAGAGCGTTCACACGCGTGTAGGTTTACGCAGCTGCTGCCACAATCGGGATGCCAGACACCCCCCATCCCCAGCGCTGCCACTGTGGTCACTCCCTCACCCTAACCCCCAAGGCCGCTGTTCCGTCCCCCTCTCTTAGAGCCGTGTCTTTCTGAGCCCGTCGTGGAAGTGGAGTCCTGTGCGCAGCCGTGTGACACCAGCTCGTCCTCTCATGCAGCCCATGGCATGTGCCACCGGGCATGCTAGTGTGTGTTCCTCGCCACTGCTGAGTGGCGTCATGTCGTGTGCCCATGCCATGACTGTGAGGGACACCTGCTTCTACACGAAGCAAGGTCAGTCCTGTCTCAATGGCGATCCCCTACATCCTGTCCCCGCTCAGCCTCCTGCTACTTACCGGGCAAAGACGGTGCCGCTGCCCCCTGGGAAGGTGTAGGGGTGCTGCTTCCGGAACACGTGTCCCACGCGGCTGCATGGGATGATCTCCAGGCTGCCACCACACTGCCACACACGGAACGAGATCTCTGAAGGGTGAGAGACTCGGGTGACCGAGGGAGCCAGGGGGGCCTCTGCAGCCACCGCTGTCCCCTGCAGGGCGGGGAGCCCCCCGCCAACCCCAGCCCGGGCCCTCTGTGCTCTCAACTGCTGACGGAGACCCAGGGAGGGGCTGCGTCTTTCCAGAACACAGTCTGGAACTTTCTATAGTGGAGACGTCGACACACCCTGAATCTTCAGGTTCAAGAAAGTCTGTTCACAGGAAACGTTTCTCAGATTCGGATCAGAAGTCTTGAGACAAGCATGAGTCTTGGTCTATTCTGGATACAGATGTAAATTCTCTGCCAAGACCACACGTGTCCCAGCAGCACCGTCATTATCCACCGGTGACATGCTCCCCCTGGACTTCTCACGAGCTGTGCACTTGCGTCGTGTCCACACCCACAGTTCAGCTCTAACGTCAGATCTAACGGGCACCAGGCACGTCACCTGCCTCTAAACTTAAGCTGACAGAGCACCAGGACACGCCAGGGCTTTTCCATCCAGAAAAAAAAAAATCCCTCTCCTTAAACTGTAAAAATTATGGTAGTCCTTGTACATAAGCAGGCCTCAGCCACCTGGTACACTTCGCAGGCACTGTATGTGCCATGGCAGGGACCAAGGTGGTCAAGTGACAGATGATACCTCACGGCTGCCCACAGACTCTCCAGCCTGCAACCAACTGGCCCACGTGGGAACCCCCGGGAAGGTACCGTTCACCAGCTTCCACACGGAATATACCTGCAGGATGATGGGACCTGCAGTGCCTGGCACCACCCATGCCAACATGTGTGTGCATGTGCACACACACACATGCATGATACACATATGCACACAATATGCACACGTACACATATAACACACACATACACACAATACATACACATATGCACATACAATACACCACCCGGACTCATCATGTGCTCACACACACACACACATGCACACAAGCACATACACAATACACACATGTATGCAATAGACACGTGTGTACACATGCACACACATACATGCTATACCTACACACACACACACACACATATACAATTCATACATACATCACACATATACACAGCACACACATACACACGCACAGACACACACACACACACACACACACACACACACACACACGACCCTCTGCATCCACACGTGGGATAGGCATGGTGCGCAGCCGGCTCTTAGTCCCTCTTGTGACACAGACACACCTTCTGACCAGGCACTTCCCTGATCACCCTGGCCAGTTGAAGGACTGGAGTCACATTCCCAACTAAATGCAAGAGACCGAGGTTACACAGAAAAATTAAGACAATACTCGAAAAGCTAAGTTATTTTTTTCTAAAAGACTTCATCAGGTGTGTTTAAAAGGGCATTTCCTCTGTGTCTTCTAAGACCCCTATGGACACGTTGGGAGGTGAGACAGAACTGCAGTTAGCAGTCACATCTGCCAGGGCAGACAGACCAGAAACCAGGGGAGGGGACGTCTGCATCTGTGTCCATCATACGAGCGCCCTGGTGGCAGCAGCAGGTGCCCAGACTGCACAGCCTGAGGACCAAAACACCACGCAGGGTCAGGACTGTGTGCATTTTTACTGGGGTCCAGCAACCTGACATAGGAAAACCTCGCTCACTGGGGATGGGTGGGCCACGCTGCCATACGGGACGTGACTAACCAGCTCCCTGCAGCAATAAAAAATGTTGTCACACCACCCGTGCAAAGGTTGTGGAATGGTTCTGACTTCTCTTTACAGCATCCAACAAAACCTTACGTAAGAAGGTCTCTGTATTTCAGGAAATAAAATTTAAATATTCTTCCGTGCTGTGGTTTGAATGTGTCCTCCAGATGTCAAGCATGGGAAAGTTAATCCCAAATTCTTACATTGACTGGCGGTGGGGCCTTTGGGAGGCACTTAGGATGAGATGAGGTCATCAGGGTGGGGTCTCCACGATGGTTATCAGTGACTTTGTTTGAAGAGGAAGGAGACCTGCGGGAGGCCTGAGCTGGCACGCATGTGACATCCTCCACCGCGTTATGAGACAGCCAGAAGGCCCTCTCCAGATGGCGGTGCCTGCTCCTGGACTTCCCAGCCTCCAGAGCTGTGAGCTAAGTAAATTTTGTTTCTTTATACATTACCCAGTCTGTGGTGTTCAGGCGTTCAGTTATAGCAATGGAAAGTGGACTAAGGAAATTTACCTTATGGGAAGATTCAAAATCGGGGGCCATGAAGGCCCCCCGCTTTCTCCATGGGGAGACTGTGGAGCCAACAAGGGAACCACTCAGAGAGCTGGTGGGAGACTGTCGGGTAGAAGAGCCACTACCACTCTCCAACTATGATTTCACTTAGAGTCCTACACTTGAGGACGATGGCTTAGTACAGCTTAGTGGTTCTCTAATGAGGCAGTGGGGTGCACCCTGGCTCTGCTGGTGGCTGCTCTGAGACCCCATGCGGTGCACACCCTCTGCAGACCTCAGTCCTTCAAGAAAACACGCACTGAGATAACTGCACAAGAAATACACAGCACCCACCCCAATGCTGTGGGGACGTGCCAGAAGGGACAAAACTGGAAGGTCACCGAGGAAGGAGATGCTAGCCAGACAAAGGTAGAAAAGGATGATTTATTAGCAAGAAGACCTGACGGGCTGAGCCGAGAAAAATGGTGTCAGCACTGAGAAGCAGTGGGTGTTGTTTTTATAGGGATGGATTGGCATCTGTCCGAGCCTAGGAGGACAGTGACAATGTCCTACTCCGGATACGGCCTGCTCATGGGAACAGATCTGGGGAGACAGAAACCTCGGGCCGGTGGGGAAGCAATTACATGGTGACACTCCAGGCACAGCCTGCCCAGCCTGCTGTGGGGCACAGCCCTTGAAGAATGAAACTTAGAGACATGAACGCGAAGGGCGGGGGCAGTTCCAGGGACCTAACAAGAACGACCCCAAGGAGCTGTGCCCCACATCTTGTAGGGGCTCAGGGGTGGGGGGGTCTTCATCCCTCCTTGCAATTGTTTCAGTTACGTAAGGACTCACATTATTGGTTAGGGCCACAGGACGCCCTAGTTGTCTAGGTGGTGGTTTTGGATTTCACTTGGGTAACCCTGCACCCACCTCTCCCAACACACACCCACAAGAGCCACTCAGGCTGGACGATGGCTGGGGTGTCCACAGCACCGAGAAAAAGAAGCCAGAAGCAGTGCTGAAAAGAGAGAAAGCCTTACTTGGTGGCCTCCCCATGGCCAAACCCTCTGCCTGCTGAACCACCAAGTGGGAGTCCCCAACCTTGCAGAGTCTCTCTGGGAAGGAAGACGCCCAGACCATCGGGCAGGGACGTGCCAGCCCCCAGACACTGCCTGCCCCCGGGCCAGCCTCGCAGGCCCTTACCTAGAACCTCACACACGGCACAGCTGCACGAACACTCATATAACAACCAGACCAACAACAAGCCAGCTCATTACAGCAAATTCTCTCCCTTCCTCTGGTCTTGGGGTGAAGAGTCTCCTTAGACATGTGAGTCCACGCTGTCTGCACGGTGCTGGCTGATGTCTGCCTAGCCCTGCTCTCAGCTAATAGCATGCACGCTCCTGAAAGCCACACTGTGCTTCTGAGAAACAGCCACCTACGCGAGGCCCCGTCCTGTGGGGTGGCCCAGGCTGGCTGGATTTCCACTAAGCCACCAGGGGAAGGCCCTGGAGCAAGGGTGGCTCAGAATCCTCTTCCGAAGGTTATCAATTGCGAAGCCCTCTGTGCTCAAACGACTTCCATCTGAGCCTACCTAAAGGTCAACGCGCCACTAAAAAAAAAACCCCCAAAGGAGTCTGACTCACGGTCTCCCACCTGTGGTGAAGTCCCTGAAGCTAAAGAGGCTTTCAGTACCAAACGTCCAGAGAGGAGCTGTTGTCACCAACTCGATAACAGAAAACAACAGAAAAACCTCAGGCTGGGCTAGTCCTTCCTTTAAACTAATGGAAACCATCAAGGTCACTGTTACAAGTAAAGACGACTAAAAATGACAACAGCATCGTTCTTTCCTCCCTTTCTTGACCCTGTCCCTTTCAGGGTACACCCACCCGAGGACAACTGCAGTTTAACAAAACTCAGCAGCCGAGCTGGACGAGCTCAGGATTCCAAGCTCCGGAAACTAGAGGCTGAGTGAAACGAGCAAACAAACAAACAAACAAACAAACAAAACCCCCTAACAAAAACACCCACACCTAAGCAAAGGACTAAACAAAAGCAGAGTCTCTGTACTTTTTATGCACTAAATATGAGGCTGCTACCAACCTAGAGCTCAGTCTGTAAAATCGCATTGCCCCTAAGCCCGGGTAAAAATGATCTGCATGCGTCATTAAAAAAAAAAAAAAATCAAACCAAATAATCAACCATCCACAGAAGGGGTCCAGAAGGGACTAAATGCCACCCCCTCTGATTTCCACGATCACAATTCAGTCGACCCCCAGCCTCCCAGGGCTCACGTGCACGCCGCGGCTGAACACAGAGGCTCGCACCTGGACCCTTCCCATTTCCACAAGTTTGCACCCAAGGCCACCAGAGGGTGTGTGCTGTCCTTCAGAGACTATCTGCACCCTAACATTTAACGCTGGGGCCACATTCCAATGGCCAACCCAGAGATATGCGGGGACCGGTCGTGCCCAGTGGATGGCCACCGTGACGCCTTCCACGTCTCCTCCCATCCCGAGGCGCCAGGCGTGCACGTACCCAGGTTCTCTCCTCCCCACACGTCCATCATCATGTCGTACTTCCCAAGCTCCTCGAAATAGGACTTGTCCATCACGAACAGCCCGCCAGCGATCATGGGGGTTCTGCAGAGGCAGAGAGAGGGTGGAGGTCAAGGTGAGGGCACGGCACTCTTCTGCCAAGGCCACGCCCACTCCCTAAACGCGAGATAACCTTCGGAACAGCGCAGAGACCCCGCTCCCTGCCGTCCCCAGATGCCACACCCAGTCCCTGCCTGGATGCTCTCACCGTGCCAGGGGCTGCGCCCAGCCTCCCAAGAGGGAGTGACTGCTGGGGCTGGACCACTGGCTGACAGGACGCCTTGGGCAAGGTACTTGGCCTTTCTGTGCCTCAGTTTCCTGATGGGGTAACTATAAGGATTACAGAAATAGCAGGCATAATGCCGCTGGCACACTCGGGACATGCCGACAGTGTCAGGATCAGGTTCCTGCTCTGTGACAGGGGACCGTCAAGGTCCCCGCCTACCGGTCCCCTGGGAAGGGTCAGCTACACAACACTGACTGAGTTCTTGCTCCATTCCCAGCAGAGATGCCGTGAGAATTAGGCTGGAAGCGTCTAGAGCACGAGCAGGTGTCGGGCACATGTCACAATGCACCTCGGTGCTAGATGCTCTGTGCCCACCTCCTCACGCAACTGTGCACCCCCTCTGAGCTGCTGTCCCTTCCCCCCAGGCACTCATGGCACAGCCCGAGGATCTAAAGCGAGGTGCCGACGCGCACAAGGCGTCCAGGCAGGCGGGACACCACGCGACCCACCGCCCTCCCTGGTCCTGGTGCCCACTCTGCCACAGAAAACGCTCTGCATGATCGACGTGGAGGAACGCTCAGAACTGGCAGATCCGCCTTGAAAACATACGCGAGGCTCCATCTGAGGAAGAGAAGTTGTGAAGGACTCCGTTCTGTCACCTGGTGCAGGCTCTCGCCTCGGGCTGAGACGAGGGACAGGGCGGAAGAGAGGGCCGGAGCCTGGGGTCGCACCTGCGAGGGGCACGTGAGGATGCCCGGCACTTACTTGATGGGGGCGACCGGGTTCCCCTGCCGGGACCGTCTCTGCTCAGGCGTCATGTAATCCCACTTGAACACCAAGTTCCAATCAAAACCTGCAGCAGGAAATGACAGGGCACTGATGAGTGACCGCGGTGGCTCCTGTCACCTCCACCCTCGCGGCCAAAAACTTTGATATTGGGACAGGAAAACCCAAACAAAGCAAAACAATGAGGACTACGTGCAGGAAAGAGAGAGCGCCTGGGGGAACGGAGGTGGGGACACGCTGAAATCCCCTCTGCACCCCAAAAAATGCAGGTCGGGCTGGTTTAACAGTAAAATGCGTAGAGACAACTGTGAAGTGTAGGGACCAGGGTCTGCGCGGCGACACCACCGTGTCCAGGCCCTATGGAGGCGAGCAGGACTGTGTCCCCGTGGAAACCGGCCCCGTCCTCCTGCGCGGGAGGGGACAGGCAGGACCGTGAGAACTTCCAGGTGAACACGAGCCACAGGAAGCTGCAGAACTGGGCGGACAAGCTGTGATTTCTGGCAACCTGGCACCTGTCCCACTTCATTTTCAGAACCCACAGGCCACTAAGGATGTCAGACCTGGCTCCAGGCATCTGCAGGGTGCAGGCCCACAGCTGCCACAAGGGAACTGCAGCGTGCCACCTGGGGGCCACACGCCAGCCCGCTGAGCTCCCCTGCTGCACCAGGAGACCACTTCTTGGCAGACACGTGGCATGGAGTGCACTTCCAATTCCAAGGGTCTGATGGCCAACCCTAATTACTCCAGGGCTTTCTATCCTTCAACCCTGTCCTCGTAAGCTCTCTGCCAGTGGGCTTTTTGTCAACAGGGCTTTTGCAATGCCCAAGCATGGATTTCTTGTCCACATGCTCTGGATTCAGTCTTTCTGCCCTGATAGCCGTGGTGACTGCAGGACAGAAGGTGGGGGCTCGGAGTCTCCGGGGCCAGGTCGGCATACTTCACAGCTGGACCACAGGCCCTGGACCAAACAAGTCTGCCGGCTCCCAGCTCCCTCACTGCAGAGTGCAGTGGGCCGGGCAGGACGGCGGGGTGTCTGGGGGCCAGGCAGCAGGGACAGTACCGCACAGAGAGGAAGCCAGTGCAGGCCCCGACCCACCCGGCTCCCCTGAACACAACAAATCCAACCAGAAAACCAGCGTCCCGGCTGTTTTATCAGCAGGAAATGTTAAAGCCCAATCGACCTAATATCTTCATTTTTTGGATGTTTATTATTTTTATTATTTATTTTATTAATTTGGTCCAAAGAGACAAGCTGTATTAGATTCAAAATCTGCTAGGAATGTCATCCTTTATTTTGTTTTTTCCCTAACATGATTTGGCAAAATGCCCTTAGAGAAAATGTGGCCCGTCCTTCTGAGCCACGCAGAGCCTCTGGCCGTCCCCGCCCCTGCCCTGACCTCAGCAGCTGCTCCAGGAGAAACAGCCCATCAGTCCCAGCTCTTCCAAATGCACAAGACATTCTGAACGTGCAGGGCCTTCCTGCCATCTAAGGCTCCTTCCTCTTTCAATCCCTAAACATTGTACTTCTCACCACTTGCTACAAATCTGGGGTTCTGAGCAGTCAAAGAATCTACCGATCTCAGGTAAAGAGTCAGTAGTTCCGGGGGAGGGAACACAACCTTCTAACGAATACCTTACAAAAGCGTGAGGTGAAGACGCGGACGTCTCCCAGCTGCTCAGAGCAGCCTCTGGGCCTTCTTGGCTCTTGGCCTAGGCCTCGCGGGCCAGGCAGCCAACTTCAGAGCTGCAGTGCTCGTTACCGGGAGGCATTAGAGCCCGCTGGGGCACAGGCCGTCTCTGCCCACCCGGTCGTGGTGCACAGGGATGTAAGGGCCAGACTGGGCACCCCGATGGCTCCTTGCAGAGTGGGAGCGTGATGCCGGGCCACCATCAGCAGCGCTTCGTGATGGCAGTCTCCTGGGGGTGGTCCAGGAAGTCCTGGGGGGCCCAGACCCTGTCAGGGAGCTCGTGACATCAAAACTACTTTTATCCCAATACAAGACCTTACCAGCCCGCTTCAATCTCACTCCCTCGGAAGTGCACGCTGGAGGCTGCAGCTGACCCGCCATGTGCCCCCTTCAGCTGTTCTAGCAACTTCTCGGCTTTACACAGAACGCAGCAAATGTCGGTGCCCAACCCACACCACCAACCGCTCTGTGGCCTTCGAAAATTTTTAAGAGGGTGATTTGGATTAACTGTATCCCCCAAAGTCCATGTATTAGAAACTTAACCCCCATTGTGACAGTGTTAGGAGGGTGGGGAATCCTATCACGGTAACTGAAAGGTGGGGCCTTGAGGACGTGGCTGGATTGTGAGGACTGTGCTCCTGTGAAAGGACTGACCCATGCACGGAGGGACGGGCGTGGTTCTGGTGGCTTCATAAGGAGAGAAAGTGAGCAGGTCAGCTCTCTTCTCAGCCCATTCTTGCCACGTGACACCTGCATTGCTGTGAAGAGTCACCCACCACCGAGGCACTCACCAGACTTGTTCCCTGAACTTTGGACTTCCCAGCCTCCAAGACTGTAAGTAATAAATATTGTTTCCTTATAAACTATCCAGTTTCAGGTATTTCTGTTATAAGCAACAGAAATGGACTAATACAGAGGGTAAAGAGCATTTCAGACAGGACACTCCTGGGGCTCCGTGGGGGGTGGGTTTGAGGGGTCCCTACGGGACACTGGGGGGTCATTCAGACAAGAGGTTACCCAGGTGCAGGCGGGACCTGGTGGGTGGGTAGGGAGCAGGGTCAGCCAGGCTGGGCAACCTGGGTCAGACACAGGCTGCAGAGCCAGGGTGGGGAGGGCCTCGTGAAAACTGCAGCCCCTTCATCTCCACAAACCCTGCTCTGTGGAGCTGCTGGCCCCAGACCCCAACAGGGGGCTTCGTCATCTATGACCATAAAGGACACAATTGTTCACGGAGCCCCATGGCTCACACACGCCGCAGAGGGTCCAGGAGATAAGAGCAGAACGGGAAGCCCAGGCAGCTCTCTAAGGACACAGGGCCACTTGCTCTGTCTTTATGAAGTCCTCTTGTGAGTGCACGTGTGGTGTGGACACTGCCATGACCGTCACTCCTACAACAGAGGGGGCGACGGTCCCACACTGTGCAGACAGTGCAAGCCGGGCAGGAGGACTGTGGTGGACACCTACCGCCCTTCAGGTCAGCAGATGCCCCCACGTACTGGAAGTTGTCCATGTTGATGACGTCAATGATGGGGGAGACGACCCGTGTCCTGTCCTGAAACAGGGAAAACGGGAGAGCAGTCATGGGAATCCCAGCAGAACAAAAAGCCCCACACACCTGGAGAAGGCATCTGTGCCAGGTGCTCATGGCACAAAGCCGGCTGCCTCTCCCCACCCACCACCTGCTCCACGAGGACCCCAGCCTCCCCGCCAGGACGGCCCGCTCACAGCCTGCACACAGGGGTGCCCTGGGGTGGGCACGTGGAGGGTAGGAATGGTTCCATGGGAGGAGACACCACGGCCAGGGCACACGTCAGCCATTTGTCCTCCCAGCAAGGGCAAAGCCCATGCCAGTGTGCCCCGGGGTCCTGTTCTCTCTTCTCGAAGATCAGAATTTCAACAAGGGTGGTTTCACTCTTGCAGCACCTAAGCTGAGCTGTATCTAACATGGGTAATTCGTGAGCTGCGATAAACCTCAGGGATGGACTCATCTCTAAAACGTCCACACAAGTCAGGAACACACTCCTGTGGACGTGCGTGGTACGTGTGCAGGATGTGGAGGGGAGGGCCAGTACTGTCACAGCAGAAGGGACACCAGATCACAAGAGGATGCCAGATTCTGAGCCTGCCCCACCTATGATTCTGCCAAAAAGAAGACACTCCCTCTAGACGGGGCCATTTCTTTATGCCACATCATTTGTGAACATGAGGCCTTTGAAGCTGTCTGCCCTCTCTACACCCATGTGACAGACACCGCAGGAAGGAAGGTCAGTACAACATGCAGAAGGCAAGAGAAATGACAAAGGCCAAACTTGACATTAGTGACGTTTCCAGAAGGCAGCAGATGAGTGACATGCGGCCCCAGATTCCCCCTGGCCCTGCCAGTCACTGTGCGGGCCCCACCTACCTGCTCCTCTGTGAGCCTGGAAGCCCGGCGGGTGGGTAGGCCTGTCGGTGGGCGAGCTGTGCCCTCCCTGGGCACAGACAGGCCCCTCAGACTAGCCAGGCACCAGGCGGGCGTGACCGCCCTGCCTGCTCAAGCCAGGGGAGATGCTCCTAAGGAAAGGGTGGTCTTACCTGTCCCTGACGTGCCCAGCAACCGCCCCCCTACTGATGGAGTCCTGCAGCCGATGAAACACTCTTTGGACAATACCCAGGGCGCGCCCTCCGTCCTCGGCCCGGGCCTCACCTCGGCCACCCTCTCCAGCAGCGGCTCCAGCCAGCGCTCGTTGCACTCACAGTGACTGTCCAGGAAGGTCAGCACCTTGGCGTGGGCGGCATCGGCCCCCCGGACCCGCGAGCGCATCAGGCCTGCGAAGTGAGTTCAGATGCCCGTCAGGGGGACAACCTGCAGGGTGGGAGAGGAAGGCGACGGGCGACACCGCCCATCCACCACGCCTGCCACAGCCACCCACAGGGCACTCAGGTCATTGCAAACTCGCCTGGTAGGATCCATACTGCCTCGTGGTAACCAAGACAGATTTCCATCAGCCTTTTTGTTTCTAACAGTTAACTGGCTCACTGGCAAGACAACTTTCTCAGAACCACCGTCTGCAGGGAAAGGCCTTTGCATAATCAAACTCTCCTTTACCAACAGCCGAAGCGTGGAAATTTGAAAACTACCTGCCTCTGACACAGCAAGTTTTCTAATAAACTAGGCCAAAGCAGGTGTCACCCAGACATCTCAGGTGCCAATGGTGCAGACTTTAATAGTGACACTATTTCTAACAGTGTTGCAAACCTCTGTCTTCTAGGACTCATCATAAACCAAAGAACAAAAATGATTAAGCTCTGCTGTCTAGTTTTTACACAAAATAAGATACACTATTGGTCTAATTATACGATGTATACACTTGTGTTCTGTTAATAATATGTATTCTTCATTATGACACAAAGCCTAATTATAAATAGTGCGTGTGTCCCTGGATGCTCTGGTCATAAATGGCCTTTGCTACATATGCTGGCCTTTGTATATGAAAATGACGTTACTCTTCTCAACCAGTGAGCGCGACGATAAGTTTAACAGTCTCTCTCTATTCGAATCTTAATTTCTTTAAAAGTAATTACTAGAAAAAGTAGACCCAAACACGGATAAGGACTGAAATATCTGAGTGTTAATGAGATCTCGATCTAATTAATACACATGGAACAACATACCCCACACTGCGGAATCCACACACTTCCCATTGCACCTGCAACATATCTTCATATCTTAGGCCATAAGACATTTCAAGTTTTCAAGAGATTAAAATCCTATAGAGTACATTCTCTGAATACATGGAATTCAATTAGAAATCAATAGCCAAAAGATATCTTTAAAAGCTCAAATATTTGGAAAACGAAGAGCAAAAAAAAATTCATGAGTCAAAGAAGAAATTATAAGGAAAATTAAAAAATATTTCAAACTTTAAATGATAATAAAAATACAGCATATGAAAATTTGTGGAATGCAGCTGAAGCTTTAAATGTTTATATTTGAGAAGGTTACCAGCAACCTAAATTTCTACTTTAAGAAGCTAGAAAAAGCAAATAATAGGATAATAGACATAATAAGAAAATGATAAAAATAAAAGCAGAAATGAACAAAACAAAAAAAACCCAGAAAAAGACAACAAAAAAGAAAATCACCAAAACCAAATGTTGGTGCTTTTAGAAGATTAACAAAGTTGGTGAACCTCTAGCAGACAGATCAAGAAAATGAGAAACTATCAACTACCAAAATACATCATGAAAGAGGGAGTATTAACACTAATTCTACAAACATGGAGGAATATCACAAACATTTTGGCGTCAATGAATATGAAAACTTTGATGAAATGGAAAATGTCTTGAAAGACACCAATTACCAAAATGAACACAAAAAGAACCAGAAAATCTGAATGAGCCTGCATCCACTCAAAAGACTGAATTAGTTACCAAAAACCTTTCCACGAGAAAATTCCTGGTCCAGACTGGTTAATTCTTTCAAATATTTAAGGAAGAAATAATTAAAATCTTACACAAATTCTTTCAGGAAATACGACAGGAGAGAACACTTTCCATCTTGTTTTATGAGGCCAGGGTAACCCTGATGCCAAAACCTGAGAAATACACTGTAAGAAAACTATAGATCAATGTTTCTGATGAACGCAGATGAAAAATCCTTAACAAAGTACTGCAAAATGCAAAATAGCAACACACAGAAAGATGCTACACCATGACCACATGGGGCTCATGCTAGAGGGCAAGGTTGCTTTGACATCTGAAAGTCAACCATGTGTGTTTCACCATATTAACAGATCGAAAAAGACACACCATCGGATTATCTCCATAAATGAGAAAAAAAGGCTTAACTCTGATTACGAACATGGCTTTGGCCCTACCCCATCACTAAAATAGCTGCACGACCTTGAGAAAGCCACTTAACCTTTCTGGGATTTAATATTTCCATCTGTAAAACAAGAGAGAAGGGCTATGTTCTCAACTTCTGATGTACATCAGGATCATTTAAGCAGCTTTAAAAATGCACATGCCCAGCTTTACCCTCAGAAATACAGAAATTTTTAGTTAATTGTGGGTGGGGTCAAGGCATGGTCTTAAATTCCCCAGGGGCATTTAATAAATAGCACAATGAAACCCCCAGCACTGATACCAATCCTTCGCTACTGTAAATATTTTATGCAACTAATTTACCGTCACCAGCTAGCATCCACATGAGCATGTGTGTGTGTGCTTAAGCATATGGGGTGTAAACATACTCACATGTTTACAAGCACGTGTGTGTGTGTACGTACTTGCACACTGAGCTGTCACACGCTTCAGTTATCCCATGGAGGCCGACCATCACCTGGCTTCCCCTTCTCAACCCTTCCCCAAAACAACACATGAAAATGGGTTCTCACCCAAACACACACCCGAATTTAAAGCATTGAGAGTTAACATTTAGAGGCATCGTCCTGATTTCTATGCAGGTTAAAGGCGCTCTCTGATAAGGCCAGCAAACCTCTGATAAACCATGACACGAAACATAATTTCATCTCTCTCTCTCTCTCCTCCTCCTTCCAGCATCTCCGCTTTGCCTTCTTTTTCTATTTTTCTAGCCTGTACCAGCTGCATCCCTCTTTAGGTGACGGGGTGGGGTGGCAGACACTGTGGGCTTAAATTCAAAACCTTATTTTGTAGGTGGTTTAGGGGGAAAAACAACACAGCAGACTGCAAGATTTTGGGCTTACTCTTGGCCTCGGGATGGATGTGGGTACAGCCTGTACAGCTTGTGTGGGGAAAGGCTGATCCCGCTGTTTACGATCTTGAACGTCTTGGCTGATGACCTTAGATGGTTAAAATACGGTGCCAACTGCATGGCTCAATTATTGGCTGGTTAGATTCTTGCTAACAAAAGCTTCCTTCCTTGACTCCAGCTGAACTGCACAGGGAACTAGAGTTTGTACTGATCAAAGGAATACAACCAGCACTGCCCGATCAAGAGTCATCCTCAAACAACACAAGTGGCGTGTGTTTCAAAGCTCTGTGATTTTCCTATATTGACAGATCTCTCCAGACTGTGGAGGAGCCTGGAATCCAGCTGCCAGGCTCCCTAACAGCCCTGGTGCACCGACGTTAATCACACTGTGATTGGAACCTTTCCAGACACTCCAAAGCAATGCCTTCCCCCTCTGGACTCTCTGAACTGCCAGGAAAGCAGACCGTGAGCTCAGCTCCAGCACAGAGGAGACTGACAGCAGGGTTTGAGGCTGGCATCTGCAAAATCGCATGAGCACAGCCTCAAAATCTCTCCCTGTCTGGATGGTTCACCTTCACCAGACTGTCAAACACGAATCCACTTATGTTATCAGATGCCCAGAGCGTGGAGCCATGAAATGTCTCATGGCTATGTTTTTGTTTTTCTACACTCTTGTACTCAAGGGACTGATAAGACTTCCTAGGCTGTGAAAGAAAAGAAGCCACTTTTCTAAATATATAAATAAAAATGTTATTTGAACTCGTGCCCGTGTATACAAACAATTCTAACCAGTTAAGCATTTAAAGTCCTTCCCGTGCCTGCTGAGAGCAGCTCCCAAGTGACTGTGGCAGAGGGAGACAGAAAGCCCAGGCGGTTCATGGCTCTGTCAGCTGAGGGCTTCTTCAAGCTGCGACTGGGCTCAGGAAAAGAACTCAAGGGTCTCGGTACCGAGTGAGGGGAAGGCTCTTACCTTCCCGCCGATTGTTCCGAAGAACCCGCACTTTCTCAATTTTCCCCAAGAGAGCCCCGTCCTCGGCTAGGAGGAGAAAAGAAGACAGCACTTTGAACTTGACCTTACAAGGGCTCCCTGTGCCCGCACAGTAGTTCTCGGTCATCTGAGGACCGTGGTCTCCCCGGGGCGTCCCAGAGCTGCCCCCCTCGCAGGCCCTGATCTCTGGCCCGCTCGCTCCTCTGCAGGAGGCTGGTGCCGGGCAGGAGGTCAGGGTGTGGGCGAACTCGGTCTCAGTACTTACGGTCACTGCTGTAGTCGTCCACCAAGATGATTTCTTTTATGAGATGGGGCGGGCTTTTCTTAAGCACACTGAGGAAAGACAAGAGGGTACAGGTCATGGCTCTTTCTGGGGGAGGGGTGGGGAATTCCCACACCTTGGCCCTGATCCTTGGCTGGGGGAGCCACCGGCCACTACCTGAGCTAAGCAGGCAGGTGACCCTGTCTGCAGCCCCCCGACAGCACCCGGGATGCAGCTCATGTCTGGTGGCCCTGACGGGTCCCACCTCCCATACGATGTGACAGGTGAGGTTGGGGGGCGCCTCCTGGCCTCACCTGACCACTGTCCTCAGCAGGGCTGACCTGGCTTCATTGTGAAATGTGATCACCACGCTGGTGGCCGGGAGGTCCACCCGCCACTGCTTCCGCTGACACCTGAAGAAGAGAAAGACCGTCCTCTGAACAACGGACACAGACCAGCCAGGGCTTGCTCCCCTGAAAGGACACACAGACCAACCTGCGAGATTAACTTGTGACCCGCGGCAGCTACTGGCCTGTTCTGAGATAAAGAACTAACAGGACATCAGGAAACAGAAAAACACAAGCCGAGTGATGCAGTAAGAGACTGAAAGATTTCGGTACAAACTAACATATTGAGAACATCTTTCTAACATGTTTTTAAAAAGTATGTTTTGAAACAGTGCGATCCCGTTTCCAGGCGCGTGCACACGCACCTCTAGAGATGTGCTTTTCACAGTTCCACGGTTATCCCCGCCACCAGTGCCAACTGTGGCTGGTCTTTTCTTGTTTTCCGCGTCCCCTGCAGCAGGCATGTGGTCCTTCTGTGATCTTTGGAACCTGCTCGTGCTCAGAACAGCAGGCCCGACTGCCCGTCCTCACCCTGGACAGCAGAGACACATGTCCCTCGCCGGCCAGGCCGTCTCCACACAACCCCTGTGTCTGGGGCACAGGCTGAAGCGGGGTGGGCGTATGATCGATGGGAACCTGAGCCTCTCCGTTTCCTTCGGGCTGCAGTGAAAGAACCCTGGGGTTTCCTCTGAAACTAGCAGACTCAGGGCCAGGCCTAACAAAGCCCAGTGGATTCAACAAGACACTTCTCATGTTTGGGCTCAATAGACAGACATGAGACCAAAGGGCACTGAATGGCCATTTTTAAAAATAGGACTCTGATAGCTCCGGGTAGAAGATGTTAAAGGATCATACCCTAGAAATAACCAGGAAAGGTGGGACCAGGCCCAGCAGAATCCATCCCGAGGAGCCCTGCAAGGCAGGAGCATGGACGTGAAGAACCTTCCAGTACAGAGCGATGCTCCCAGAGGGTCCCGTGGCGACAGTCCATCTGGGCAGGGTGCGTGGCTCATGAGCACGGTGGGGACAGTCTGATTGTGGTCTGAGTGCATGCAGAGCCACTAAATGGGTGACACTATGATGCCAGCCTGGAAACGAGGCTGGGGTAGGCAGCGAAAGCATGGCTGGCTTCAGGAGAACAGGTTTTGAACGAGTAGTCGTGAGGACAGAAGGGTGTCACCCGTGACCCAGCAGGAGGCGGCTGTTCGTCTGCCCTACACCGAGTTGCCTCCACAACGGTGTGTATTATTTGCAGAGCATTCCTGCAACTCTAGCAGTTAAACCCACTGCCACTGTGATTGAGGAAGGGGGGAAACCTCCCACGGGACTGGTGCATTTAAAAGAACTGTCTGACTCTAGCTCTTTACGTAGATTACCAGAGCCGTGAATCATCTCCCCAAATGAAAGATGCCATCCACCTTCAAAGGGAAATCAGTGGGAAAAGGAGACAGGTTTAAAATGTTGTCTTTGCAGCTCAACCATGGCTAAAACATTTAAGTGGTGAAGGACTGGACGCTCCAGCAGCTGTCGGCCAGCGGCTAGCGCGCCACATGAATGGGCGCACCTGCGGGAAAACGCCCGGCAGACAGAGACTGGGAAAACCACTCCAGAGAGGCAAATCTTAGAAACGAGCAAGGGAAGCACTACGATTAAAAAGCAATTAGGTCGGGATCACAAAATGGGCTTCTTGTGTTTATTTCAGTTACCACAGTGAGCTTGTTTTAAATAATCATGAGAAAACTGCGTGACATATTAGTCACTGTTGATGGGAGAACAAACACATTCCGGAATTGATTCTGTACCTCGTTAAAGCTCCCAACGGCTACATCTGCACTGACAAGTAGACGGGGAGGCTAGTTTTTCTCTTTTTTTTCAACTTTCAAATTAGCAGATTGTTAGATTAAGGAAGTGAGAATCTGCAAGGCTTCACCTGTAAGCAAGTGACCGTGGAATGTCATTCCCAAGAAGCCAATCTCTAATGCAAACGAAACAAGGAGGCGGCGTCACCTCTACAGCTGGGTCCCACGAAGGCAGCAGCTAGGGTGGAATGATTTACCGGGCATGGCTCGTGTGGCCACAGAGAATTAAGGGAGACATAAGACAGCATTTTTCATGCTCACATCGCCGTAAACTGAATGGATCTAATCACGTCCCATTCTCTCATTTTGCTTGTCTCTGCAGGAGGCCACATCTTCTATGAGCGTAAAATTCCCCTAAATATTCATAAGTCATCGAGTTGTGCAGGAATTGGCAATCAGGAAACTTAAAAGGGAACCCATTTTGAAGGCAAAGAGGGACAACAGGTAAAAACAGAAATATCTGACACCCCATGAGTTAGTGAGTGTGTGTGTCGTGTATGAATTCAATAGAAAGCCCTCACACTGAGCCCAGAAGGCGGGTGGGCTTGAAGAATTTCTTTAAAGAGAAAAAGAATACCTTGCATAACTCAAGAGCCCTATCCCTGAAATCACCCAACCCAGCGTCCGTCTCCTCGGGGACCAGCTGCCAGCCTCTGATGTACTTGAACTTTCTCTGGGAGCTGAGCAGAAACTGCAGTGTCTGAGGCCAGCAGCAGGGTGAGTTCATAGCTAGTCTTGTTCTCCTGGACGGTGCAAGCTGGAGGCAGAGTAATGCTGAGAAGAGGGGTGGGCTTTGGGACAGATGGTGGCTCAAGTTCACTCGAGTCTCCAAGTGTCAGGTACTGAAGAGTTATTCTGGAAACTTCCTGCCCGGTAATATGAGTCTTTAAAAACTGTACAAAGATTTTTTTTTTAATCCTTAGTTTAGTTTTAAATTTCTCTGAGACTAGATGGCTTATATCTGAACTCTTGTTTGGCTGGAAAAACTGGAAAATCCACATACAATGTGCTCCTGAGCCTCAGGGTGGAGGAAGGGCATTGTCTTTGCCGCAGATGTCACCCTTGGGGGCAAGGAAGACAGCCTGGGCAGCCAGGACTTCTGTCCAATAACATTGAAGCTGCTTCTGGCGTGGAGAGGAACACAGGAGGTCTCCTGCTCACCCCCAGCCCTGCCACCATGCCTGGCCGGGCTGGTGCTTCTACAAAGGGCCCGTGGAGACCCTGGCTTCCACATGTGTGATCTGAGGCAGCTCACTCACTCCTATCCGTGAAAACAGCCCTTACGCTATCACATGATTATTGCAACATCAAATAAAACATGTGGATAGGCCACTGCGATGAATGCAGGTCACAACTGGCATCGTGCGGAGCTTCTGCTGACCTGGACACGAGGCCAGTGCAATGGCTCTGGGACCCCCGCCCATGCCCACACCCGGTGCCTGCAAGAGGAGACCTGCAGCAGGTGAATCTGGGAGGGACTCCTGGGCCTGCAGGGCACTCGGGGATGGACAGGGGGGCACATGAAGACACACACCAAATGAGAAAGAGTGCAAGCCCCAGAACCCCCAGGGGGCCCACACCCCCCAAGAGACGCCACCAAGACCAAGTGGATGGTCACAGGAAGGAAGCATCACTGGGTGCACATGCCCCGTCCCCTGAGCTCACTCAACCCAGATTTGTAAGGAAAGCACCAGGCAACTTGAGTGACTAGCACTTCAGCACTGGTGCACGTTCACCCCAAGACAGGTGTCCGCTGTGGAAGAGCTGAGGACAGACCCGCTTCGGATGGTAAAACAGGCAAGTCAGAAGCAATTCCGAGCCTTTCTGCTTAGTCCCCCGCTGGAGCCGCAGCACCTCCCGTGGGGAGCCTCAGAGGGACGTGTGGAGACTAGGATCTGGAGTGCAAATCCGCAGGAGCAGATCAGCTGGCAATGGGGTCCGGGAAGCTCTGCCGCACGTCCACGAGCATCATTTACCTGCACGCGCACCTCTCCCCCTTTACATGATGCAGCCTGAGCGCTCTCCACGGCGCTGAGCCTGCTTCCCACCCGCCAATCACGGACCGTCCTGCTGCACGCTCACCATCCCCACAGCATCCCATTTTAACATTTTCCCAGCTACACTGGCTCGAAATAGCTTCTTACTAGTTTAGTTTTCATTCCCCTGATTATGAGAGAGGCCACACATCTTTTCATGTGCTTACGAGCCGACCGGGTGGTTTCTTCTGTGACTGCCCACACTGCTCTTTGTCCGCTTTTTGATGAGGGTTTACCTCATTATTTTTTGATTATAGGAATTTATAGATTCTGGATATCACCCTTTGTCAGCATGGCAAAAACCATCACCAAGTCTCTGGAAGACCCTTTAATCTTGTTCATGATGCTTTTGTCAAACACACTTTTAAATTCTGATTTTTCAAACTGTGGGTAAGGTTCAGGAAAAGCTTCCCTAACCTGAGGTCATTGATATATGAGTGCACTTCAAAAAATTTGTGGAAAAAAATAGAATTAAAAGATAATACGAATCTTTCCATGAACATTTTCAAGTACCCTCATATTAATGCAGATTTTCTTCCAAGTGTTTTAACCTTCACTAACGCTTTTGGCATTCCGGTTATGTCTGTCTACATACGTTTCCATGAATGCTATGACTAAGTAACCTCAGTTTTCTATGAGGACAATCTGCTGTCCCAGCATCACTTAACAGTTCCTTATTTCATCTCTGATTAGTAATGCCACTGCTGTGAGACCATGCTTTTGTGCGCATGCACACATATGCTCCTGTCCGTGTGTCTGTGTGACCTGCACCTGTGCCTTAACCATGGTGGCTTCGGAGTAAGCCTTCGTGTCTGACGCTCGGTCAGGACTGCCCTGTCCACTTGAGGCCATTTGCTTCTCATTACAAATTTAAGCATCAGCTCTTTAAGTTCCATGAAAAAACCCTGCATGACACTGCACTGAATTTACAAATTAATAAGAAGAGAATTAGTATCTTTATAATACTGAGCGTTCCTGAAACGTCCTTTGATCACGTTTTGTAACTTTCTGCACAAAAGACCTGCGTGCCTTCTGTGTATTACTCCTACGTACCTTGGAGTTCTGCTTGCTACAGTGAACGGCTCTCTTTGCTTGATGTGCTTCCTAACAGGCCAGCACTGGTGCTGATGCTGATGCATACAGTATGTGGACCCCGTAGTCAGCAACCTCACTGAGCTCTCTTACTAGTTGACGTAGGTTCTCCTGGGTTTTCCAGCAACCGATTCATCTGCATGTTGCCCGTCTTCCCACTCCTTACATATCCGACGATCCCTGACTTAATACAGCACTGGTTACGGCCTGTCACACGTCTACAGTTAAAAAGTAGAGAACACCCATGCGTTGATCCTATCTTTAAAGAACGCAACTAGGGCCGAGCCCGTGGCGCACTTGGGAGAGTGCAGCGCTGGGAGAGTGGCGACGCTCCTGCTGCGGGTTCAGATCCTATATAGGAATGGCCGGTGCACTCACTGGCTGAGTGCAGGTCACGAAAAAGACAAAAAAATAAATAAAAAATAAAAAAAATAAAGAACGCAACTAAACTTTTGTCATTATTGTTTGCTACTGATATTTTACAGATACCTTTCATCGTGTTAAGGAAATTCCCTTACGAGTGCAGAAGTCTATTGTTTTTTTCCCTTGCACGTACTAAGATGACCACATAGTTTTTCTCCTTTAATTCATTTAGAAGGTATACAGTATTAACACATTTTCTGATGTTCATTCTTGCATTTTAAAAATAAACTCTTCTTGGCTATAATTTTTTTAAAAATACGTTTTAGATTTGCTAGTATTTGGTTTAGGGTTTTTAAAAAATCTATAACAATAACTGTGACTGAACTGTCATTTTCTGCTTTCTTTTTGTTGTTTTTGGCAGCTGGTTGGTAAGGGGACCTGAACCCTGGACCCCGGTGTTATCAACACTGCACTCTAACCAACTGAGCTAACCAGCCAGCCTGATTTTCTGTTTTTATATAGCTGTTCAACTTATGATCGGGTTATGTCCCAATAAAGCCATCATCAGTTGACACCCAGGGTCCAGGCTAAGCCACTGGGAATGAGGGCCCTGCATGACCCGGCCCTGGAGAACAGTATCCACCCTGCACCGGAGTCTGGATCCACAAGGAGGAAGCACACTTGGAAAAAGGAGGAAAAAGAAAAAAGCGAGCTTGCTGTTGTACAGTGTTCATTTAATTAAAACACATGCTTAATAATCCTCCAAACAGTGATAATAGCATATATTCCACCTAATCAACTAATTTCTGATCAGTCCTAAGAGCTACAGAGCTCATTCTATGGAGGTCTTTTAAAACTAAGAGAACCAAATCCTAAGATATTTAAAAATCTCTGTAGGGCCCCTCTGAAATTAAGCTTCTTAAAAATCTGGTTGGCAGGAGATTTGAATAAGCCCCATGAATCACCTCACGTTTGCCTCCCTTGGAAATTATTAGTTGAAAACAGATTTGTCGCTCCTGAGGCTCTCGCGTCCCGCACTACACAGGACGCAGGAGCCGCGTCTCATTAATAGTCTGCACTGATGCAAAGTCCTTACCCTCCCTGTGACACGCTGGACCCTTTCTCATCTGCTGTGCTCCTTTGAAGTCCCCTGATGCCCTCAAGAAGCCAAGGGTTCTCCCCAGGCTTCAGCGCTGGCCACACGACCTGCCACCTCCACCCGGGTGGGGAGCACGCGTGCACGTGACGCCTCCGGCAGGCAAAGACATCACCGCCCTATACTGCCTCCACTGTTACAGGTGCTAGGTTTAACTGGAACCTTTTCAAAAGTCAAGAGCCATTGCTGCTCTCCTGTAACACCCTCCACGTGCACTTCCCTGTTCCTGCTCACCACCGGATGGTCACCTCAGACAGAGGGCTACTGTCCTCTACACTTGGCTCTCCAGATGCCAGGGGAAAGCTGCCCTCGATGGCTGGAAGCTCACGCTGCTTCTGGACCACAGAACACGCATCCCCTTCTCCCCCAGACCCGGGGCACCTATGTCCTGCCTAGCTACAGTAGCTCTGCCCCCGGGCCCATGGCTTCCCCGACAGGCGACCCAGCTTCCAAGCTGTGGGGGGTTTAGATTTTATCCCCCACTCTGTGGACAGACGCGCTCTCCCTTGATCTGCACCCCACTGTCTCAGCAGCTCACTCCCATGAGCACCTCTCTCAGAGGTTACCGGGCACCCGGCTTTCTTACCCACCCTACTCTTCCCACCCTACCCACAATCGGGCCAAATGATGGCGTTTGTGAGGCCACTGAGCAGCAGTTCCAACTGTTAAAAGTAGATGGGAGAAAAGCTTAAATCCTGGCCAGGATGAGGTCTCCGTGGACCGCCTTTCCACGGAGGCACTGACTTGCTTTGTTGTAACTCTACTGTGGCTGGTCATCGAAGGTCACACCGGATCCGTTTCCTTCCAAAGATGAAAGGTGAGCAGGTCGTCTAAAACTGGTTGACTATGAGAACGTAACCTCAAAGTGGAAGAGTCACTATTCTAACCCTCCTGTGACCCTAGCCCATCTGCATTCCGCATAAGAACAGGACAGACATGGCTGTGTCTTAGCAAACCCAGGTCCTTTGTCTGCAGCCCTTAAGCTCTGTGGTGTCAAATGTAACAGCATCCTTTTGGAATTCTGGACACAAAATCAGCTTCTCGCTGGCAACAGAACGGTATGTTGTGGTAACAAATGATAAGGTGTTAGACATATGTGTGGCATAATCCTGCCAATAATGCCAGTTGTGGTGGTCTACTAAGGCTACGGCTAATGTCTGGAAATCCTGCTCACAGCGCCAGTTGTAGCACCCTTAATCCTGTTCATGACGCCAATTGTAAAGCTACTCGACTACGCCGGTTGTGGGGCTCTTTTACCTGCTGGTAATCCTGCACCAACTGGGCCGATTGTCGAGCTAAGGCTGGGTCTGGAGCCCACAGACCCCTCAAGCCCATTCACAAACTGGGCCACAAACCCTTCATGTGCCAGGCTGGGTCCCCAGACCCCCTACACGCAGGTCTATGAGCTAGGTAACCGGCCACACGGTCCTTGGAGCTGTAGGTTGGAAAGCATGACTGCACCAGGTGGATGCCTGCCCCCCTGCTTCACTCTCTCTCTCTCTCTGAAGAACACAAGAACAACAACAAAACTAAAAAGACACATTGGCGTGCATGTGCACTAACTACGCGCGCGCACACGCGCGCACACACACACACACACACACACACACACACACACACACACAATTTGCTTACAAAGGATGCTGAACCACACCCAACTGACCCGAGGCGAGGGCCCTGACCAAACTATTCTATTTTCCCAACAATATGGCTCCCAAACACTGAGCGTCCCTGTACACGTTCAATGCTTCCAGTCCACGGTGCCATGGAGTGCCCTGTGTCCACACTGAGAAAGGGCACCCTTCTTGCAGATTTCGTTTAGAGTGAACAGCCAAGCCCCAGGGGAGAGTCCTGACCGGCCTAAGACAAACCCACTTCCTCTGCCTCCCCCACGGCCACAGGCAGCTGTGTCTTAGCTGTTCCCGTGGATTCCAACAGAAAGTGTGCTGGGGACGTGCAGGAGAGATGCACTTTGCTGGTGAAAGTCAAGAACCTTAGGGAAAAGGCCATTTCTGGCTGCTCTGCGTCCTGCCTTGAAAGCAATCGCATGCACAGAGCTACAGCAGCCTTCCTGCAACCATAAAATGCAAGAAGACTGCAGCCGCAAGACCAAAATGCTGGACTGTGCTGAGGAACGTCAGAACGAGCCCCCTGAGACGGTCACCTCCAGGCTTCTGGTGAAACAGTTTAATAAAACGTCTTTTTTGCTTAAAGTATCCTAACGGATATAATAAATGACCAGAATCAGGAAGCCTTCAGGCTTCTCCTCGACAATACCAAAACGATAACAAGGAAACAACACATACAATTTGAAAGGGAATGAAAAAAGATAGCGCACAAGAATTTCGGTATTTGAATTTTCCGTTCTTGTAAAGGGAATGGAAAGAACTGATCAGGTGAGCAAAGGCTCAGAACGTATGTCCGTGACACAGGCCTCCTGGAAAGCCTCTTGCAGATCTGCTCTCAAAAAAAAATGATAGAATTCAACTTGTGCCATAAAATAGTAGGAAGCATTTAAACTATTTCAGCAGCACAGTCTGATAGACTTGTGCAAATAGTTATGCAAATGAAAACTCTTAAAAGAAGATAATTAGACTTTAATACTGAACGACAATCTGTGTTTAATCCCAGACAATATCAACAAAACCAGGAAGCGGGTGGGAGAAAGTAAGAGCGTCTTAATTCCTCATCTTGGAGATCGTACTGCTTTATTCTTGCTGCGAAACACTGGTTTAACTCCTCGTCAGTTTTCTTGCTGAATTTTCATAAAAAAACATAAAAAATTGTAACTAGCTGAATTAGAAGTATGGAACAAACTTTCTTCACCCCTGAAGAACAGAGTCCATAACAAAACGCAGACCAACACACTGAAACATGTTGTCCACATTCGTGAGAACCACGGAAAGAGTGAAGCAGTGTGGAAAAAAACAGAACAAACACGAACAATCCCTTAAACTTCAGACCACCAAGTTGGCTTAAAAATCAATATACAATATTGTGTTGCTTACAAAAAACAAACCTTAAACAAAACAGCACCCAGAAAATGAAAACTAACGCAAGACAAAAATATACCTGGAACAAGTGAAATAAAGTGGGCGATTAACATCTACACAAAGTAAAATGCATGGAAAAGCAAAAACAAAAAATCCAACAACATTAAATGCAATGCAAGGGGGTTTATTATAAGGGGGAATAATCTGCAAATATATACCTCTTATACCCAAATCATAGTGATACAGGAAGGGCTCAGTGTCCCTGGGCTGGGGTTTCAGGACAGGCCTCTGGGTTTCCAGCCACTCTCTGAGGTCTCAGGTCCCCTCCTCTGGGTTCTCTCCTGGGGGACAGTTACTGTTGCCAGTTAGACCTGTTTTAACACCAACAAGGGGAAAATGAGACCACAATGGGACTGGCTTCTGCAAACCCAGTGGCTGGGCAGGCTCAGTAGAGAGCACAGAGCATTCTCGAATGTGCCTGGTGCATGTGATAGGGTCTGACCAGTGAACGTGCTCCAGGAAGAGACTGACTGAGCATGTGCAAGATGAAATGTTACACAACTGGGAGCCACCCCCTTAATTGAATATTCATTAGAGAAACTATAAATGCCGAATCCCAGGTGAAGGCGGGGTTGTCCCTCACGTTCCTGGAGGCAGCTGCGCTTTGCTGGCGGGGTTGTGAGCGTCAGTTTGTATCAGATTTACTTTCAGCAGCAGCTGTTCACTCTCGAGCCAGCCCGTGCTCTGTACTGAGCTAAGAAACTGCGTTTCTTGCTTTTGTGTTAGACTCGACGTCTGCACTGAATTTGCTTTTGTGTTAGACTCGACGTCTGCACTGAATTTGCTTTTGTGTTAGACTCGACGTCTGCACTGAATTTGCTTTTGTGTTAGACTCAACGTCTGCACTGAACCTGCTTTTGTGTTAGACTCGACGTCTGCACTGAACGTACTTTTGTGTTAGACTCTCGGTGTCTGCACTGAACTTACTTTTGTGATAAACTCTTGGTGTCTGCAATAAACGTACTTTTGTGTTAGACTCGATCTCTGCACTGAACTTACTTTTGTGTTAGACTCAACGTCTGCACTGAACCTGCTTTTGTGTTAGACTCGATGTCTGCACTGAAAGTACTTTTGTGTTAGACTCGACATCTGTACTGAACTTACTTTTGTGTTAGACTCGACGTCTGCACTGAACCTGCTTTTGTGTTAGACTCGACGTCTGCACTGAACTTGCTTTTGTGTTAGACTCTCGGTGTCTGCACTGAACTTGCTTTTGTGTTAGACTTGATGTTGCACTGAACGTACTTTTGTGTTAGACTCGACATCTGCACTGAACTTACTTTTCTGTTAGACTCTCGGTGTCTGCACTGAACTTGCTTTTGTGTTAGACTCGACGTCTGCACTGAACTTGCTTTTGTGTTGGACTTGACGTCTGCACTGAACCTGCTTTTGTGTTACTCTCGGTGTCTGCACTGAACGTGCTTTTGCGTGAGACTTGCTGTGGGCCCTGCTCAGTCTCTGGAGCTTGCCACGCTCTCGCCGTGGAACCTGCATTTCTTCTCTGTTATATTAAACCTGTTCTCACTTTCTGCTGTGACTCTGCCCCTGAATTCTTTCCTGTGGTGGGGTCAAGAACCTGGTAAGAGGACGGGGTGGGCTGAGGCCGTCTCCGAGACCCTACCTCCAACATCCATAGGACGAAAACAGATCAAGCAAACACTCTTAGATATAAGCAGAAACGCCCGACATGGCAGCGGGGGCTTCCAACCTGTGTGGAAAGGACAATGGATAAGAATCAAGAGGTTTTGAATGGAGTTAACCAGGTTGGTTCAATGGGTATATTTTGAACTTTAAAGCAATTACAGACACTGCTGCCTTTTAAAAAATACCCATCAAGCATCAGTAGAAATGAAAGGCAAAGACAGCACTGCCGGAGACAGGCCACTGCCGGTCACAGCCATACGGCGTAGTGAGTCGCAGAGTGACACAGCCTCTTTACCCACAGAATCGTAGTGACAATAACAGGACCTGCCTCACCGAGCTGTTGCGGAGACAAAAACCCCAATTAAAGGCAGCTACTGTTGGTGTCACAAACACCTGCCACAAATAAAGCCCTCTGTGTGTGTAAAAGAGTAAAACTACGAAGTTGTAATGTCTTCAATACACGGCAACAAAGTGAGGAAAACCACCCATGACCCAAGTTTAAACACATACAAAGAAAGTCAGTTTCTTACAGTTTCGAAACTCTTTCTTACATAAGTATTGGATTAAAGAAAGAAACCCAAGGTGGAATTCCAGACCAGTGAGAAATAACCATATCTTTGTCATTTAAAAGTTTGCTCAAGAATAACAAAAATTATAAGACTCCATTTCATAACATGCAAGACTCAGCCAAAGCTGCACTCAGAAGAATTAAACAGACATAAAGTAAACACTACACGTCCAATTCTCGGGGCAGAGGGCAGGAAACGCTACGACACAGGCGGAGCTGGACGCACCAGGAGCCGGGTAGTCATGAGGCTTTGTGTCTAATCCCAGCACTTGGATCTCCAGGATGGAAGGAAGAGAGAAAACAGGAGCAGGAGACACCTGAGACCAACCGCTGGCATTTCGAAGGAGGAAAGACATTTATAATTAATAAGATTTAAGTGCACGTACACACAAACACCATGGCCAGTAAGTCTGAATATCGGAACACAATGTATGATCTTCGGGGAGGACGTGAATGATCTAAGTTAATTTAAGGAAGGCGGAGAAAAACTTATCATATGCCAATGTCCATGGAAGAATTTTAAAAGTCATCAAAGGGTTACTTTGTTTTAAAATGAAAACAGCTCTAGGTTTAGATAATTTTTGCAGGTGAATTTGGAGAAACAAAGAGTTGCTTTGCAAATAATTTTTCCTAAGCACCTAGATTTAGGCATTTGTTGTAAATTCATTTTACAAAGTCAGCGTAATGACGAAATCAAAGCCAGATGAGGGATTGGGGAGGCAGGGAGGGCAGGCTGTCTGTCCACAGGTATTTCCATTACAAATATTAATTCAAAAGTGAACACAGAGCAAAAGCCAAACTGAGCACTCATACTGAATACATTCCGGTAATTCTCAGAACCAAATAATACGCTGTCATTTCACATGATGTTTCCTTTCAAATGAGTGAGCGAAGGGATAATTGAAAAACATTCATGTCCACAATGTGGCATTAAAAAAAGAAACGAACTCCAGATCCATCGCCAGAGAACTAGATAAATAAACACGAAGTGGAGCAGATAAAGCTATTAAAAATGAAAACTGTACGTAACAACCACAGAAAATGCTTCCTATGGCTCAGTGCTGATAACAGTCGTCGGGGGAAACAGCAAATATAGTGTTTATGTAAAATATAAGAGTGTGTATATAAAATATTGTTTAACACCAGGATCATGGGTTCTGATCCCCCTATTGAGCAGCCGTAATACACAAAGAAATAAATAAAATCTTACATGTATAAAATTACATACATCTAACAATCAAAGGATGTAACAGGTCAGGAAGGACATTCACAAGAAGAGATATACATTAAGCTCCTTTTAACTTTTTGGTGTGGTTTCCTTTTTTTTCTTTTCTTGTATACAACAAATTTGTATCCCTGTAGGTAGGTTTAAAAAGCTACTTTCAAAAGAAAAAAACAAAAACAAAAAAACACCAAAAAACCAGGTTAAGAAATTGGGTGTATTTACAGAAAGGAAGACACTTGGGGAGGGTCTACACAAGGTGGACGAGACACCGTGTGGACCACCGATGTTTAGATGAAACAGACACTCAGACTTTAACTAATATTTGCCTGAGATAAGCATTGCCAACAGTGAAAAGGCATAGCATTGTGTTGTCACCATTTCCTCAGGGACGGTGCTGCTTGAGCCCAGGAAGGGAACAACCCTGAGAGGCTTTTCCCTCCAGGAGGTCATGGAGCAGGTGCCCTCCACTGATGACCCACCAGGCGCTGGCCTCCAGGGGTGCCCCTTTTCAACGCTAGTTGATTTAGTCAGTGGGGGTAACTGGGTCACTTCCTAAAAGCAGCCACTTGTAGAAAAAATATAACTTTAACATGCTTAATTTGCTTCTGTATTTAATGCTTGCTAAAGATGAGAAAACATAACTAACACCATTTTAAGTAAGGCAGGCCCAGACACGTTAAATTCCAGTAAGGGAGTAAAACACCACCCGGTTCCAGGAACTGACTGACCAGTTCCTTATCTAAAAGCCACCTGGAAGATAAACGATTGAGAAGTGCACTGTTCCTTATCGGGGTGCCAGCTCGCTAGAGCCCACCAATAAATCTAAAGGCACCTCAGATAACAAGTAAGCAGTACACAACTCATCCTGTTGTGAAAGTCTGTCTAAAAAACTGTATAAAAAGCTCTTGTGTTTAAGGCTCAGGGTTGCTTCTGTCCAGGAGACTAAGTGACCCCAGCATGCTGGAATAAACTCCTCTTGCTTGATTGTAGTGGTCTCTGTCTCATGGTCTTTGTGGAGTGAGCCATCCCTGTGTGTGGGATTTGTGCACGGTGCACGGGTCTTACAACACCAAGAGACCCAGCTTGGCCCAGGCGGCAAGTGGAGAACAGCGAGTGGGTGACAAAGTATGCCAGGGGCTACATAAGGTGCCAACAAGTCTAAAGGGCATCCCCTGAACCTTCCAGGAGGTGGAGCTGAAGACCACGAGGGGGTTTCAACTCCCTGATGACCTCTCCCCACCACCTGCTACACCTGGAGCTAACTCGGGTGCCTCCATCTAAACCCTGGTGACCCAGAGGCGGGCGCTGGTCCCTCCAGGTCTAGCTATTCATCACGCAGCGTTAGAGTGAACACGACTCTTTATTTACTTGGCAAGGGTCCATCATTCCTAATCAACAATTCCAAAATTTAAAAAAAAAAAAAACCTGGGGAAAAAAAAATCTGTATCATATTTGCTGGTACAACCTGAACCTACCTGAGTCATTGGCAGTAAAACTTTCCTGAACTGAAGTCTAGTATCTTTATTTATCCCACGTGCTGTGAATATTCATACATTTTGCTGCAAAAATATTAGTGTGTTTGAGTAACCCCAGGATTAAGGATATTATTTAATAAAAGGAAGACAAAAGCCCTGTTTCTTCTCAATTTCCCAGGGCCCCGTGGGCATGTGGTTAGCTGGGAATGCTGCCTCCCTCGGGACTCCAGCTGCAAGTTACCAACACCGACCTCTTCCTGTTCTAGATGCGTCCAGGCCTGACGCCTAAAATCCATGAGTATAAAGATGCTCTGGTATGGAGGGTACAGAGCTCTGGGCAGAGGGTCCAGGCACAGAGTGCCCACCCCTCCACTAGTGGCCTTGGTCCACATCTGTGCCCAGCCTCATCACCTGCCTCTCGATGCAAGATCAAGCTTCATGGCTCAATCCTGTGAAATCCCACTGCCTGCCCAGGGGACAAGGGCTCTCTATGTATAAAATGGTACCTTGAGAGGCCAGGGATATGCCAAATGCTGCCAATCCCTAAATAAGTTCCTATTGACAACGTAAGAAAGGGGAAAAGCCACCTCTGCTCTGCACACCCAGGCTACATCCCGCCGAGTCTGATTCCTGGAAGTGGGGTCTGGGTTCAAGGATTCAGGGGCTTCTGGGAACTGGCACATGATGTCATCGTGCAGATAACTGCCTACCCACCTAACAGGAGCGGATGCAGAGTCAATACAATTAATGCGCATAAAATAAAAGGCTGAGCACAGGCCCTGACACTGATAAAATACTGAATAAATGTTTTGTTAGTATCATTACCAAACACACACTTGAGCCTCGCTGTTATGCCACAGCCAACTGCCCACCTGCCCCACTGGCCACAAGTGCCAATAGGGCCAGGCCACCTACACCTAGAGAAGTGCCCTGAGCCACGTGCCACCTCTGCCACCGTGATCCTGCACGGAGTTGGAGCTGGGTCTGCAAATCAACGCTGCAGGGGCGGGTGCTCAGGCCAGCCCTGCCACCAAGCAGCCAGCCTCCTTCACCGAAATAACAGGAGGCCAGTCACGCATGTTTACGAGACGCTGCGAGCTGCCAGGGAGACAAGTGTGGAGTAAGGACAGAGCTCCAGGCCCCAAGACCCCTCGTGCTCCCCTAGGGGGCCTGGCTGCTCCCCGTTTCCGCAGGTCTTCTGCCACTCCTACCCCCCAAAAGAAAACTCCACACCCCATAATAATTGCCTTAACCAAAGCTTCCCTCCAAGCTGCTGAGTTTACATTGAAACTTCTTGGCTTCAGCACTGTTTACTCTTCCAGAGTAACAAGGAGATGTCTGGGGGGTGTCTGTCCCCACAATCCTTAATTCCGATCAGCCACGCTCTTAAAACAATGGACGTCAACGCGGACATTCCAGCGAGAAGAAGCATGACCCAGTCCTTCCGTGAGGGCCCCCCCCCGAAATGTCCTTAAAAATAAATAAATGAATAACAACCCCCACCCCACCCCCACGACAGCTCTGACCTCTGGGCTGTCCTGAAGCCAGACGTTTTAAAAGCTTGTCAAAGCAGAGTTCTTTAGTGATTCTTCTGAACCAAACCAAACCAAAGTTGAGTCACCGAGACTTGCAAATTGCGTAAGAACAACGTATTGTTGATCTAAAGCCTGCCGGGTAGATCCGCGAGGCCTGTGACCTGGACAAACCCCTTTCCCAAAGAGACTCCTTTGTGGGGACATGGGTAGGGCAGCCCTGCGGTCAGGAGCAGCGTTTCAGCCTGAGACACAAAAATGCCTCAAAACCCCACATTTTTAATTTGGTGGAAAAAAGAAACGGCAGCCACATAGGAGACACGTTCTGCCGACTCAGCGTTTGAAACCTTTACCGAGCACTTCTTGTACTCAAGGGATTTGGTGAAATAAATGAAAAGCAATGACGGGGCCAGACGGAAACAAAGATGTTACTTATGTGAGTGACTCCAAAGCACACCCCGTCCAGCTCTCCCAGCAGAGTGACACTCCGCACACCTCCCGGCTCCACGCGCCTCCTACACGCCACCTCCACCAGCTGCATCTCCAGACAAAAGCCAACGCCCTCCTGGAGAGGGGTCTGGACCCGGAGGGGCTTCCTGGAAGAAATTATCTCCCAGACACAGCCTGCTCCAGAGGAGGGGGCTCCCGGGGGCTTGTGCACAGGGCAGGGCAGCAGAAAAGCTCGGGATGAAGAGGAGTCCTGTTCCCAAGCGGAAGGGAGTGGACGGCTGCCCTGCCCCTGGCCTTCCAGCTGAGAGGGACCAGTCCCACCCTGAGGGCTGCTTGGCTGCTGAGACGGAAGAGCACGGGGTGGGCGGCTTCCACAGCACACACTGGGTTGTCACAGTTCTGGAGGCTGGACGCCCGGGGCAGGTGCCGGCAGACTGGGTCCTGTGACCCTCTCTCCTGGCTCCTGGCTGGACCCTCTCTCCTGGCTCCTGGCTGTGACCCTCTCTCCTGGCTCCTGGCTGTGTCCTCACACAGCACAGAGAGTCTCTCTTCTTGTAAGGATGCCCACCGTGCTGGATCAGGGCCCCCTTAGGACCCCCTTTAACCCTCACCAACCCCATAAAGGCCCTATCTCCACATACACCCACACTGGGTTTGCAACTTCACTGTGTGAATTTTGGGGGCACACGATTGAGTCCACAGCACACTACGACTTCCACGTGGCTGCTGCAGAGGGACAGAGGGACTTCCGGTGGGGGCTGTGTGACCACAAAGCTCACGAGGGGACTGCTTCAGCACCGCCTGTGCGGTGGCGGGTGGAGAAGGCAGGTCTGAGCAGGAGGAATAAGAGAACGAGGTAAGGTCAACGTTCATTCTTATACCAGTGGGGTGGGGGGCACGCTTAAGTAAACGGGGGCTTGTCGGGAATCTCTGCTGGCGTTTGGGTAGGACCGTTTCTCCCTCGCATGGGACCACCCTGTGCTACACGCGACGTCAGGTCTCACTGGCCCCGGTGGTAAATGCCAGGAGCACCCCAGGGGGTTTCTCACAGCCCCAAAGCCCCCAGCCCCAAAGCTCCATCCTCGCTCTGGGTGGGTGACCCCACTTGGGGCTGAGAACTACTGCGTTACAAACCCCTCTGAGGCTCCTTTAGCTTCACTGCTGCACAGTTTCATGAAATTATACCCCAACCACGTGAACAGAGCCTCAGTCGTAAGTCATTGATGGTGTCAGACCGTCCCCAAGCGTGAGCCGCTGGCTTGAAGCCCACAGCCGAGGATCTCAGTGCTGGGGTCGTCCGGGGCCCAGGCTCTGGGCCTCTTCTCACATCCCCCTGCGTTCACTCCCTCGGCAATGACACCCCGTCTTGTGGTTTTAAACACGGTCCATACACTGAACACTTCCAAGTTTACATGCCTGCTAGGACCTTTCTCCTGCTTGGATACACCAGACACACACCCACCCACCCACAGGACAGGCCCACGTCCACGCGATGCGTTAACATGGCCAAGATCACGTCCTGGTTTCAAACCCACGCTGGCCCCACTCACGGCCTCCCCAACCCCCTGCCCCTGTTCCAGCCCCGTCCTCACATCCGTCCTGCGGCCACAGCCCTCCTCCCGCCCACGCGCAACACACCCCATCCGACCTGTCTCACCTGCTCCGACACTACGTCCCTCGACCTTGTGCCTGGAAGGTCACGACAGCGTCCCAGAGAAGAAACACGCGGCGCGAAAGGGCCCCTCCCGCGTGCCCGCTGGCTCAATCTGCTTTTCAGTCTGGAGGATTTATTTGAAATTTCAAGTAACATTAAGCAAGGAAGACACAAATTTTCAAGCTGAGAAACGGTGCCTTATAGAGAATACAATGGGCCACCGTTGTCGTAATGTCAAGAGGGCCTCATGAGTCCTGGATGTGACATTTAGTTCACTCGCGCCCGGCTTTGCTGTGCTTCCTGCACTTCCTGCCTCCGTGTAAACACTTCTTCTTGGGACAGTATCTTTTATACACTTAAAAAGGTAAATAAAACATACCCAAGAGCTTTCTGTGGGTGTGTTGTCTGCGAGGTTCTGAAAACGACGCCTCGCATCCATCCCTGAGACTAATGCGGTTGGACCGTGACCACATCGCCTGCAGTCCTGGGACAGAGGACACTAGCAGCGTCCTATCTGAGGTCCACTGTGAGTTCACTGCCCTCTGCCGCTTAAACATCTTCTTCCCGTTCCCCTCTACTCCCTCACGACTCCCGGTGGCATGAACGATTTACCGGGCACTCACTATATGCCAGGCAGGGCACTGGGCAACTCTGTATTGAGCTGAGTGCCAGGAGGTGTCTGAACAGCATTGCTGGCTACAACTATGCTGATGAATAAAAGCAGAGGAGGAAAAATAAGTGAGGCACGTGGTTTGTAGGTGGTGGTGAGGACAACGAGAGAGGCCAGGGTGTTCCAGGTGGGGACGGACACCTCGCTAAGCCTCAGGGGAGGAGCCAGGCCCCATCCACATTGGCACGGTCCTCGCAGGCAGCAGGTGGAGCCGGGTATGCCGCCTCCCAGATGGCAAACACCACAGAATTAAGACCTGGAGGGTGTGGGACTGCAAAACCTCGCTCTTAAGTAACCTCCGCTGTGTGCTTGCAGAGATAACACAACTGAAGGCTGTACTCTCCTGTGCAAGCATTTCCATAGACCTACACAAAGGCAGGTACTGCAGACAAAAAAGAAAAAGATTTTTATATAGAGAAGTCAAATTCTTTAATAACTACTCTCTATTAGATATATTGAGGGGAAAATTCAAAGAGGTAACGTGATCTCCTTAGCCTGACATTCAATAAGAATGGTTATTCTAGAGCTTGCACTTTGAGGATATTACATAGGTTCAATTTCAGGGGTCCAGTTGACTTTGGATAGACTTTAATTTAGCCAAAATTCAACACATGTGAAAGGCATTGCAGCTGCTCCTCTAACACATGCAAATGAACATCATCCATCGCTGGAACTAAAATTAAACCCTCCTCAAACGCGTCTCACTGTGGGATGAATATTCAAACATCTGTCTGGACAAATCCATATTTCAAAAACTTTGAAAAAAGTACATATATACAGTTTCAGGGACTCTGAAAGGACTCGAAGGGGGACTGCAGGTGGGAAAGCCAGCCCACGCGCTCTACAGAAAAGTACGGAGAGGCACAAGCTCGGTGGGAAACCAGGTCTTAACCCATTGGTGAAATGCAACTCCTCACACCACCTCAAGGACACGTAATCCCAAGCAGTTGACTGAAGTCACAGGAGAGATCTCTGTGCTAGATTCCTGAGTCTAGGTCAAGCCCCTCAGGAGAGCCATGCAGACGCTTTCTGGGCTCTGGACAGCAGCTCTCCATCCCTGGGCAGGTTACTGACATTCCAAGTGCCTCAGTTTCCTCTCTGTGAAATGAAAACAGCCTTCGAGTCAACCCAGATGGGATGTGGGGATCGTGAGCAGGTCCCGGAGAAGCATCTGGCACAGGCTGGGGAGGGAGCAGTGGGGACACACACCCCTGGGACCCTCTGAAAAAAGTGAGGGACCCTCTCCCCAGCAATGCATGCATGTGCACGCCTGTGATCAGGCACACAGCTCCAGCTGCTGGGCTTTCACAGAGCCCCAAAGCTCACGCGTGGCTCCCTGGGGGGTCCCTGGATCCCAGGTGAGCAACCCCTCTTTTAGATACAGTATTAGTTGGCCAAGCGACTTTAACAACAGGCACAGGATCAGGACAGAGTAAAGCAGCCTTTGAAAAAGAAATTATCAGTGACAGGAAACATTAAGCAAAGACAATCTTCTGGAGTGGATTTAGAAAAATGACGAGATTCTTACATTATGTATGCTATGTATGTTTACATGTGATCACATACCAACACACACACACACACACACACACACACACACACACACACACACACACACTCTCTCTCTCTCTCTCTCTCTCTTTTCCCTGGTCCTAGAGAACTGTAAAGCTACATACTTCTTTTTTTTTTTTTTAAAGATGACCAGTAAGGAGATCTTAACCCTTGACTTGGTGTTGTCAGCTCTACCAGTGAGCTAACCGGCCATCCCTATATGGGATCCGAACCCGGGGCCTTGTTGTTCTCAGCACCACACTCTCCTGAGTGAGCCACGGGCTGGCCCTAAAGCTACATACTTCTTAACTCCGAGCTGTTACAGGTGAACAGAGCTGACTAGCACCCAAAGAAAGCTGTTGAGAAAGGGATCTCCGGCAGGTAACTAGCACCTGCACACGAGTAAAGCCCTGAAATCAGGAGAGAAGACCCCTCTTTCAATGTGCTCTATTAAGTCATGACAGCACAGCACCAGCGTGTGTTAACGTGCCGCTTCCAGGAACCCACACTGCCTGGCACATCTCCCCACTTCCCTTCTTCCCGGACACCCCAGCCCCAGACTCACCCCTCTTGGGGCCTGTCCTGACCCTGCCACCTGCCCGAAAGTGTTGGCGCAAAGCAGATCGGCTGCCTGGTGCCGGGAGCCGTGTGCCCTCGCTTCTCAGGGCGCAGCATCCCTGTGGCTGGAACCCACCAGTCTGCTCTGGCTGGAGCCCAGGATCCGCGCAGAGGCTGCCGCAGGGGAGATGCGTGACCCACCTGCTGTCACCTGACGGATGAATGACTCTGAATAACTCAGGGAACAGGAAGACCTACCAAGCACCCAGGAAGACAGCCACCCTCAATCTGAAACAAGTCTAACCCACTGAGAATTCCAGTGGGAGTAACACCCCAATCGAGGTTCCTACCAGCAAACCTTAAAGGTGCCAGGTGACAATGAGGGCTGTGGTATCACTTCCCTGATAAGAGGTGACAAAATGTTCTTTAAAATGTCTGGAGACCCCTGAGCTGAGCCTGGTTGCACCCTCCACCCTCGACTCCCAGACCCTAAAGAATAAAAAGGAGGGTGTGGACAGGAGAATTTGCCATAGCACGTGATGGAGGGACGTCACCTGCCCCGTCCCGCGTTTCTGCTCCATTTGATGTCTACCCTGCTGGGCCGTTAAGTCCTCCTTTCTAGTCTCTCGAGTGTTTCCAACTTAAGCGGTCCCAATAAACAGGAATGTAGGTTTTCTTCTCCTGAGGCTGTGAACAATGGAAAGTTTTGTACTTTTGCGAGTGGGTTTTAAAAGCAACAAGAGATCAGTAAACAGGAGGCCAGTCACACGCTTCCTCCTTCTGAGTCCAGGCTCCGGCCAGCAACCCGCAGCCCCTGCACGCTGCCACAGGGCACCGGAAAACTGGGGCTGACCCTACAGGTGAGGTCGCATGCCACATGCCTCGGGAGTCTTCCTAGTGTTCCAACATGGGAAGACACAACACATGTTCAGTTTCCCAGAGACCCGGGCAAATTCCAGCCTCGCAAGTGCAGGGACGCCCTGGTCCTGTGAAGCCAGAGCAGCCGGGCGCGGTCAGACACTTACTGGTCGTGCCGGGTGTCAGGGATGGCTCTGTCCATCCGCAGCTTGTCACTCTCCACTTGGTTGAACTTGTTGCGGGCGTAGGGGTCCTGCCCGGAGCGGACCATTGTCCCTCCAACGTAAGCTTCCTGGTTAAAGTCTGGCCACCGCACTTTCCCTGAAAAGAGCAGAGGACAGGGTGTGGGACACGGGAAATGAGACCGAGCACTCACTGTGGAGACTCAAGAAACAGCATCCACGGCTTCTTCACATTATGTCATTTCATTCAACAAATTAGCTGCCAACAGCCTGAGCCTGCATCTCTATGTCTATGAGCCTGAGAGTGGAAAACCGAAGGCAGGCAGCTTGCAGCACGGGAGTTAAAGGCCTGGAGCGCAGGGATCCGCCCAGTGAACACAGTAACATCAAAGCATCCGTAATGATGGGGCCAGCAACGTCTCCTTATAAAGGAGGGATTCTCTGCTTGTCCTACTTTTGTAGGATTACAGCGATGCCAAAAAGCATCTCAGGCAAGGTGAGAAAGATAATGCATAAATTAAACATTTGTATCCCATCTGATAACATCAGGTAACACAAAAATAAATGTCGACACAAAAAATAACACACCCAAAAAAGAGAATATCAAAACACCCCTGGTGGAGACCTCCTCAGGGATCCTTCTTGCAGCTGTTACTACGCCTGAGCCATGGGGAGAGAGCAACAGCGTGGCTCTCAGAGGCGCCCCGGTGCACGGACGGACCTGGCTGTACCCAGCACGCAGGTGTCACCATGCTCCCCCTGGAGGAGTGAGGCCAGGCAGCGTGCCCGTCTGTGACACTCCTTCTGCAGCCACGTGCAGGTTCTCTAAGAACAGGCGCTGCACTGGGAGTCTGCACAGGGCCTGACTGCGGCAGGGTGGCGCTGGCAGTCGACGGGCATCTAAGGAAAGAGCACTGCAGGGCGGGTGAGCCCAGACAGCCCGGGTGAGCCCAGACAGCCCGGGTGAAGTCAGAGCAGAGCCAGAGAAAGTGGTGAAGGCAGGACGCTCCAACAGCACAGGAAAGGTAGAAGGAGAGTCGGACCCGGGGCAGAGAAAACTCACCACCCAGTGTCAACCCAGCTTCAACCACTGTCTACCACTCATCACCTATGCAACCTCGGACAAGTTATCTATTCCTTAAAGTAAACCTCCTACAAACTAAGTAAGTGAAATGGGAAAGGGTTTCTATGAGGACTTCATGGCCTGCATGTTCCAGTTCTGTCCATACAACAAACTCAAAAAAAAAAAGTAAAGAAACAGAATCACGACAGCCCTGCCCACATGAAGCCCACAAAGTTTCGAGAGGTTGTCGGGCCACGAAGACCCTGGGGCTGCTCAGGGAGCACGGGGGGCAGTGCTTTAGAGAGTGGTCTGGTGAGGCCTCCTAGCAGGATGGCACTGAGCAGACCCCGAACCCAGGGAGGAGCACGGTTCTGCAGTGCAAAGGCCCTGGGGTGGGCACGAGCTTGCCCAGTCAGGACGGCAGGAGGCCATGTGACCACGGAGCATGCACGGACGCAGAGCAGTCAGAGCCCAGGTTGGGGGATGTCGGGCCTTAAAAACTTACGCCACCTTAAGTGACATTACAAGCGGCGCCATTATGGGCCCACAAGGGTGTATTAACGTGGCAGCCTAAGAGGGTGCCGGGAGGAAGTAGGGTGGGGGTGTCTGCGGGAACCTTGCCTTAGCCCTTATTGGCCAAATACGTGCTTCTGTGCTCGTGAACACTGCATGGTTGCAACAGCTAGGCATTGAGACAGGATGCATGCTCTTGACCTTTAAGCTGATAAGATTATGTAAAAAACCTCCCTTCCCCATTTGCCTTTAAAAGCAAGTGCTTGTGTGATAATAAACGGAACTGCTCGACAGAACCCCCACCGCGTCTGAGTGTCCTTTAACCGGGCTGGGTTTGGGGCCGGAGGCTGAGCTCACCTCTCTTCATGGCTCTCTTCCCGTGTCTCCTTCCAAAGGGGACAGGAGGGAAAGAGGAATCCCGGGCCATTTGCTCACCCAGCAAAAGCAACGGGGCTAGGGCTGTTCGGGTCGGCCAGCGGCGGACCCGACAGCAGGAGGCAGAGCTGCTGACAGGTACGTAGGGACAGCGGGTGTGGGGGACAGGGCTCCCCACACATGTCCACCGTGGGCTGCTGGGTCAAGATCAACTGCACGGCTGTCGTCATGGCATGTGCACCTCACATGTGCTCTCCCTGCATGAGTCTTTGCACATAATCAGACGAGGAACAGATTCATTTCCACGAGCAAATTTTCTGCCTAAAAGCTCATGTGCTTCTCGTTGCAACTGTCCTGTGAAGTCAAGATGCCCATTTCACCACAGCTGCCACTGTGGGAGGGACACTTGGGGTCACAGGGTCGGCTGCTCAGATGGGAAATCACTCCCCAAACCCCCAGCCCAGCTATGGCAGCAGCACCGCAGCCTGACTTGTGTGGCTATGGGAGCCGGCCAAGTGCAGGTGTGTTGTTCAATCTAGAACACAAGGTTTTCATGACACTTTCTTAGAAACGTGCTTTCGATGCAGACAGCCCTAGAACTACTTGCTGATCCTCCGCTGTCGCATCCTCCTGCTTCACCCTCATTTATTTTCAAGGATGAGGAGAAAAAACACCCTCCTGTGCCACGGAGCATGCGGTCCCGGCTCCCAGCATGCTGAGTTTATGCTCTCACAGACAACCACGAACCCAGCTTTGAACCTTCACAAAAATCCACACCAGAGCTCCCAGACAGACTTCATGAGCTGCTTCTGACAAACTTGTTTTACGGCCCAAACAGGGAACCAGGGTGGCATCCCTGCATAGCCAGAGACCACCTCCCAGACATGTGATTCTGCAGACGTCTGCCCTGCGTTCCACTGGCCACCGGGGACAAGAGGTCTGAGTGCTCTGTCCGCTATGGGTCTGTATGCAGCAGAGCAGAGGACCTGGGACAAGGCCTCTCCTGCACTCTGGAACCTTCCCTCTCTTCCCCATCTGCACACCTTCCTGCTGGCAGACCCCCACCCATTTCAGGGATATGATGTAATTGCAGCAGAGGGTTTCGCAAGATATCTAGCACCAGTGGATGGTGGGCAACTCAGACCCAAGCCATCGGTGCGGACTAGGTGCTGACGATGAGCCAGGCCGACAGGCCAACGCCTGCCTGGTGGAGCTCACATTTTAGGAGGCGGGCTGGGGGTGGGGACAGATGACTACCAACGACAGTACTAACAAGTGTGTCCTTACAATCTGAGCTGGGCACTTGTTGCTGAGAAACGCAGTCCCACGGAAGCATCTAACAGAGCAGGGGATCAGGGAAGGTTTCCTGGAGGAAGGAACACAGAGCTGAGAGCGGAGTAGTGAGCTGGGGCACGCTGGGAGACGCCTGCTGAGATGTCACAGAAATGACATCCCCCTTCAACATCCAGAGACAGTGTGGGCCCACTCCATCGTACCCCACCCACCGCTCCTGTGGAACGTCCACGACAGGACCCTGGAGGGCCGGCCTTGCCTTGCGACAACTGATCTCCCCACGGCACCAACCTGTGGTGCTGGAGACAGACTACCAACGGTGCTTCTTTCAAGAGAGCTGAGGAATACGATAGAGTCCCACGGGGCCACACACATTTGACGATGACACACTTTACGCCTGGACGTCACACGGCCATCACACGCAGCTCGTACAACTCTCCCAACGCAAAACGTGCTCCCACTAATGTGACGAGCAGATATATTCTGTTTTTTTTTTTTTTAACGTGGGCGTCCCCCATGAAATTGGCTTCGCAATCTAATAATGGGTCATAACCTAACATTTGAAAAACACTGGGCTGAAGAACCGCTACAGAAATTGGTGATTTCCATATTATGGAGAATTGCTAGTGGTGAAGCCACCCTAGGTGGTCGAGGCAGAAGAAAGCGTACAGGACACGGTTTGCAGAGGGAACGTGCACCGAGCCCCGTGGAAGGAAAAGCGGACAGAGGCTCGAGTCACTAAGAGCTCACACCGGAGGCCAGAGGCTGGAGAGAAACCGTCAAAATCACCGACAAAATGGCCAGCTTTAAAAAAAATGACATTCACACATCAACCTGTGCTTGCATCGGCGTCTTAAAATCTGTATAACATTTGGGAAGTTAAAAAGTTTTAGAAAATAAAAAATACATGAAATCCAGTGCAAATGGACTTGGCCATTTTCTATCAGCAAATACATAAAATTTTACATGAGGAGGCAAGAAACTAGCTTCCTCACCAAAGACGACAGGAAAACGAAACGCGTATTCAAATAACGTGAAAAGACAGAGAGACCTCCGCCCGGGAAGGGCAGGCAAGTATTTGGGACATTTGTGTCCACTGCCTTCAGATGTGGTCTTCAAAGGTGAGGCAGGAACCGTGTGACCTACAACAATGGGACGCTCGCGGGACGTGACTCTGCAGACAGGAAGAGCACCTGTCTGCAGCCTCACCTGCCTGCCGGGGCTGCAGTGGGGACCGGCGCCACGTCCCAGCCAGGCCCTCGGCGGCCAGTCCAAGCCCTCCCTCCTCCAAGGCCGTGTCCTCGGAGAAGCACGCAGCCCTCGGGGGCTCGTCACGGCTCCCGGATGGCTCCAGTCCTCCCTTCCCGATTGCATGAGGATGGAGCTCCCCGTGGCACGGGCCAGCCTCTGTCTGGGTGTTGCTCCTCACCCACGGCACCGAGTGCCCCACACGCACGGTCACGTGCACCTGCCCTCTGCCTTACCACGGACGGTCACGTCCCAGGTCTAAGGAACCCGAAGCTGATGGTAAAAAGCAACCCAACCCCTGCACACGACTCGGGAGAAGCCAGCCTCAGGTCGGCTCTTACAGCTGTCATCATGGAGCTGCTGACACAGCCACATCGGGGCGCACTCCGGCCACCTGGACGGCCAGCCTGCACCTCGCTCCCTTTGTCTGCAGACGCCTCCCTCAGCCCACGCCTGGCCCCATGGTGTGGGGAGCAAGCCGATGGGCGCAGGGTGACGCCTCAGTCCTCACTGCTGCCTGTCGCTCCCAGGAAACACCAGGAAAAAGCAAAGATGACGTTATTCCCTGCTTGCTTCCAGCAGGGGAAAGTGAGGCAGGTCGCACTCGAGGTGGCGGGGAGAGGGGAGGATGTGCTCAGACGCCAGGCGTTGTCCACGGACAGAAAACTGTCAGGTGCCACCAGCCCACCCAAAGACAGAATGGGTTTCACCATTGGACACATGGGGATCAGTAAGGCCCCTAAGTTTCTCACATGAGCTGTTTTTAGAACGTCATAGCAGTACTAGCTCTGAGATCCCCGGGAGCGTGCACACACCCCCACCCCCCGCATGCCACGGGCACCTCTCTGGGCCCCTCCCCATCCCGAGGGCCACACGCCTGCAGGGGCTTCACACACAGCGGCCTTCTGCTCAGGAGGGGTCGGGAAAAACACCGACACCCCCATGTGTGCGGGACAGTGAGCATGGGGTCCTGCATCCCAGGTGGGACACTGGGACCAGACCCAGCCCTGCACAATCCTGGGGCCGGGAGAATCCACAGGGGACACATGCCATTTTGTTCTGCTGATGTGCAGTCCTGGGGGGCGCAGCATGAATCCATAAGGCAGCTGTTCAACTCTGGGCAAACCCACAGTCAGAAAGGACTTACTTTTGTAGGAAAAAACCCCACACCCCTCTGAACGCCACACAAAGTGACGATACCAGCCCTGAGCAAGCCCACACTGAGGAGGAGACGGGCGACTCTGCATCGGAGTCAAGGCTCCCACCTGCACTGGGCGGTTCAGAGTCTGGAGAGGGTGCGCCCAGGGTAGCTCTCCCGCCTCTGGGAGAGAAAGGCCAGGGCCTGAGGACACAGACCAGAGCCCACACGAGACCCTGCAGGAGAAGAGGGTCCCAAAGTCGGTGTCATGACAATGATTTGCTGCCAGTTGCACCTGCTGGTCCATTGTGCAGGACACAGCTGCCCGCTGGCCTGTCCCAGCCACCACCTGCCTACCACTCCCTGCACTCCAGACCCAGGCCCAGCAAGTTCTTTTCCTGTCTCTGACATACGTGGCAAACCTCCCACTGACGCATCTGCCGTCTACAAGGTTTCACAGGCTCACTTTCCCCTAATCCACCCACCAGACTCTTGAGTCACATCTGTCTTTTCCGAATCTTTTCCTTCCCAGTTCAGTTTGGGAATTGTCCCCACTGTACCCAGGCTGGTGGGCAGTACAGAAGCCCTCGAGCAGTGGGCAGCTGGTGGCTGTCACTGTGCATGGTCCACCATGCCCATCCTGTGGCCGATGCTGCTGTGAATGGAAACGTAGCAGGGCTGACTTGCGAGGGGTCCTTGGTGCACTCAGGACACCACGTCCATGGTAAAGTTTGCTCTCAGCTCCTAATGACCAGCCCTCAAATGAACTTGGGAAAAGAGGCTTTTATAATCGGCGACTGTTACATTTGGATGACCTAGTCCAGTACACTTTAATTTAAAATAATGCTACATTTCCAAACAGCGTCATTTCTTTCTTAAAATGTTTGTTTTTACCAAACCTCCTATTTGAAAAAAACAATGACATAAATCTATGACACTGAACTTTCAAAGAATAAACACCACGAAGCCCACAGAAACCCAGGCCCTTCGATGCACACACACATGGTCTCTAGATCAGAGGACCCCCGGGGACGACAGTCCTTGGGCAGGTAAGGACATCCTGACGTAAGTGCCTGAGGACAGACACACAGTCCACCGCCCACAGGTGAACGCGGGGAGGGAAGGGTCTTTCCGGGTGGGTCTGTGGGCAGGTAATTGAGTGTCCTGGGACTTGGGCTGCAGGAGACTGTGGGTTCTGCGCGGACGTCAGGGCCAGGCTGCAGCCCTGCACCCACATCCTCCCAGGACAGACGCACGCAACGCCACCCTGTGAAATCAGAGCAGCCTCTTCTGGGAACACGGCCAAGAACGCACTTTAAGACCAAAGGACAAGACGTGCAGATTTATTTTAACCTCTTCAGTGATTTCAAGTTGAATGTCATTTTTCAGTGCTTCAAAGAAAAGAATTCCTAACATTCACCCTCTAGAAGGTCACAACGCTACACCATGAAAGAGCGGGTCAGGACAACGCCAGGATTTCAGGCAAATACATCCACTGCCATCACAAAGGCAGGTACACAGCACCCTTCACCTGCCACCGGAGAGCTGTGTGACAGGGAATTTTGTGAGAAACTGTCTCCTGAAGTAAGGAATCCTGCACAATTCACCATTAAGGATAAAAAACTAGAAAATTCAAAGAAGCGATAAAAAGTAACATAAAGGAAAATCTAAGAAAATATCAGGTGTTATAAGACAAATACTCTTCATTTATTTAAAATCACTTCTGCTATCAAAATAACTTAAAAAATGCCATGAAATGGTGTCAGATAAAGCACCACAGATCTTCATATACAAGGGCGTGTCAGAAAGTTCACGGAAAAACAGAATTAAAAGATCACATGAATCTTCCCGTGAACTTTCTGAGGTGCCCTCGTATGAATCTTCATTTGTCTCTCCTCCAAATGTTCAATAAAAATTCGTCCTGTTTCCCCTGCGTGTTAAGCGTCTGACCCTAATAAATCCAGCTGGGTGTGCGCGGTCCGACCAGTGTCCTTTTTCATCCTAAGTACAGAGGAAAACACCGAAGAGAACGTGCTGTCGGGATCGATGACAACTCAGGGCAGGGCAGGAGCCAGAGGGCCTCTCGACAGTGGCGGCGAGCTCCGCGCTTCAGAGACGGGCTCCAGGCCACCGCACATCATAAAACACAGTGTCTGACTGTCCCTTCTATGCATTGAGACATGGAGGATCGGCAGCTAAACCTGGCCACCGCACCGCAGCATAAAACCATGGACCTGGGGCATGAGCCAAACCTGTGTTCCTTCCCCCATGCCTGACAGCTCACTTCCCAGTGGTACCGCTGAGGCGACCTTGCTCACCCTGCAGCGCCCCCCCGCCCAGCGCCCTTGCAGGTGGTGGTGCCGGCCAAGCCCAGCCTCCCCAGCCTGTCCCCAGTGCTGACGGGACTGAGCTCTGACTCTGAGAACACATGTTCCTCTGTCTGCAGAACACTGACATCACAGGTGGCTGGTGTCACAAGGAACCAGGCCTTATCCTCTCACACACGTGCAACAACCTCTTCCTGATGGCCTCTAACGTCCAGACACAGACTGAGAGGTGCTGACCACGGGGAGCCAGTCGTTCTGGACGGGAGCCTTCGCCAGGAGCTGACCCTCAGGAACGGGCTGGGGTCCCGGGGCCTCAGGTGCCTGCACCTCAGCGTGTCCGCGAGGATGCAGGGGAGACCCCAGTCTCAGCTGCGTGTGGAGAGCGCCCACCCAGGTACGGGGGCAGAGTCTGGAGCAATGCTCGGTGGGAGAGAAACGGTGGCTGTCTCTGGAGGTAGCGTTATGTGTGAATACAATTTCCTTGTTTTTGCTTATCTGATTTTCTTAAACTTTCTACCATAAACATATTGCTTGTTTTTTAAAGCATGCTTCCCTACAGCTTCTCAAAGCCACTTATTTTGCCCACAATGATACTGTAGACCGCAGGGCCTCAGGCCTGGGTGACAGCAACCCTTTTGGACTTCACCTTCCCACAGCTGTCCCATGGTTCTACCCCAGATGACACACCTCACAGGGCACATGGTTCACAGGGGCACAGCAAGGGAGTCCTGACACCTGCTGCAACACAGATCATCTTTGAGGGCAGAGTGAAACAGGACAGTCACAAAGGACAAACTCTGTGTGATTCCAGTTACGTGAGTCCTGAGAACTGTCGAGCTCATGGAGACGGAAAGTACAACGGGGGCTGCCCGGGGCTGGGGTGGGGGAGGGGGAGTTGGTGTTTAACGGGGACAAAGTTTCAGTTCTGAAAGACGGTGGTGATGGTCACGACAACGTGAATGTACTTAATGCCACTGAACTGTCCGCTTAAAATGGTGAAAACGGTGGCCTTTATGAGCGTTGTACCAAATTTAAAAGCAAAGCACACGATGCCAGAATGCCCTGACTCCCCTGGAGGAGAAGAGGTGGAGGGAGCGGGTCTCTGATGTGGCAGCGATGCCGGGCACGCACCAGCAGCTCACCTCATCTGCCCTCCGCAGGTGGCACAAAGAAAAGCTGACCCGTCTCCGTCCGGCTCCGCGGCAGCTCGCACCCTGGCTGCAAGTCCTGTCACACAGCTGGCCACTCCCATGCCATGCATCCACATGTGAACGCATGCAACTGCTGTTGGGAGGAATCGACTGTCTGGTAATGCAGCCGACGGGGAGAGCAGGCGGGACGGGGAGGGACGGAACAGAGAAGTCACATGTCACTAAGACTCTCCTTCCTCCAGTCTGTCCCTGCCGCGTCTCTGCTGAGCCTCACCCCTTCCCACGGGTTTACCAGCCAACGCTAAAACGGCACCAAGGTCTCATGGAGGCAGAGAGAAAACCTGCCACGCTCACCCACGGATGGGAACGCCCAAACCTCACCGACAGCTGTCCCCAGACACGGGCCTCGATGTCCAACCCGCGGCCTCAGTCCTTTACAGTCCTTCTGCCGCATCAGCCTCCCTCCAGCCGGCTGGTCAGTCAGACACAGAGATCCAAGAGGGACACTTACGGGGACAAATGATTTTTCAATCCACAGGGCTTTTTCCACACCAAGGGGGAAAATGAGATGCGATTCGTCTCCATCAGGTGCGTTTCCAAAACACAAAAACCTCACTAATAAATACTCTGTTGGAAGAGAACACTCTGAAAACCAGAACTGGAAAAAGAATCCAGGGCTGCCAACCGGGAAACGTGAGCTAAAGCTTGGAGCACGGAATTCAAGGGCAAAGCCCTCCCTGTGGAGCCGGCATGTGCTTGAGGGGTGGACCCCGGAGACACGCTGGTACAGCATCTGAGAGATGACGAAATCGGTGCTCCTAATCTGGGAACAGAGATGGACGAGGCACCGGAAGACAGAGGGCAGAATCCAGGAACCCGAGAACCAGAAAGTATCCCCCCTTCACAGGGAGGAGTGAAGCCTACGCACCCGCTGACGGAGAACGGGCGGCAGGGCTGAGCCCAGCGCTCCCGGGCCACAGTCCTGGGCACACGCCCTGCTCCTGGTTACTAGGCTGTCGGCCTCGGCCCAGATCCGTGACTCCCAGCCACTCTGGTGCCAACTTTACCCAAACTCCAGATTCTCCCCAAGAGTAGGGTGGGATGAGTTAGAACCATAACCAGGGCTTTTGTGGCCGTGGCAGCCCCAGAAGCAGAGGCCTCCACATGGCTGCACATGAGACAACCTTCTGCGGCACAGAGAAAGAACGGTACATTTTTAATCATTCTCCTCGTTATAATAGCTTATTTTAAATACAGGTTGAGTATCCCTTATCTGAAATTCTTGGGACCACAGTGTTTCAGATGTTGGATTGGGATTTTGGAAATTTGCACTATATGTCCTGGTTCAGCATGCCTCATCTGAAAATCCGAAATCCAAAATGCTCCAGGGAACACTGCCTTTGAGAGTCATGCTGGTGCTCAGAGAGCTTTGGATTTTGGAGCATTCTGGATTTTGGATTTTTGGATCAGGGATGCTCAGCCTGTGTGCTTTAGAATGTATCAACAGATTCCGGGCCGAGCCCGTGGCACACTTGGTAGAGTGCTGCGCTGGGAGCGCGGCGACGCTCCCACCGCGGGTTCGGATCCTATATAGGACTGACCGGTGCACTCACTGGCTGAGTGCCGGTCATGAAAAAAACGACCAAAAAAAAAAAAAAAAAGAATGTATCAACAGATTCCTACGGCAATATGTGTATAACTTACAAGTGAGTATCTTAATATGTATGTTGGACAAAGGGACTTAAGAATACTTTTGTTGATAGAATGTGGTCAAAAAGCTGGAGGCTGTGGCCTGGGACATCACTGCTGCCTTAGATCTGGCTCCGTCATCTGTCAGTGTGCCTGTGGCCACAAAAATATTCAGCTTCAAACCACTTCCTCCCTCTCAGCTGCACACAGCTGCTGTGCGTCCAGCACACAGAACACAGGAAATCACCGAACTTCTCCAACACCCCCCCCCGCCCATGCTGGAAATTGTGGCAGCTGGTGGTTCCTTGCAGACCATAAAATTCTAGGCATATCCATCATGCTCAGGGAACTTATATTTTTAAAAACAAAATGATTTCTAATGGAAAAAAAAACCATGTATATGCTGGTTTCATAAGAAAAATGGTTTCAACAACAACAAAAAAGAGAAAGTGCTTTTGTAGAGTATGCACAAAGCAAATGTACTTCACAGGGCCTGGTTTTCCAAGGCCTTGCAGTTTCAAATATTGACCTTACAAAAGCAGGAAATTTTCCCCAGGCTATTGAGTCTTTGCTGTAAGATAAGAATTGTAACACAGCAAGGTTGCTGGCTCACAGACAGACAGGTTACTGATTGATATGTAAAGACACTGGGAAATTGCTGTAAGAAGAGAATGTTTGCTAAAATCAAGCTTTTGTTAGTGGATCGACTTAATTGCATGTTACCAGCTTCTATTGTTAAAACTTGTTAAAACTTTTACCCCACCTATGTCTCTTCCTGTAACTTCCTGGGCTGGAAAATAAATGCAGGAAGAGAACCCCAATTCATGGTTAATTTCCCAAATGGAAGGAATGCCTTGCTCTTGAGGGTTCCGGGAGATTAACCCCTTTTCGGGTCTTCTCACTGCTCAGATGAGATGGGCTTTGAGTAATCTTTCGTGGCTCCATCACCCAGGGGAAAAGGGGTGACGAATCCATGGGAGGCAAAGCAACACCCTTTGGCAGAATAAAAGGACACAGGGCACTCATCAAAAATTATTAATAATAACTCAAAAAGAAACAAACCAGTACATTCCTATCTCTTTGAGGATAAGAAAACCAACTACATACAATCACTAAGAATTTAAAATCAGAGAGAACGCACACACTAAACTGATTTTACGTAACATGTGACGTCACGGTCACATCCTGAGTCCAGCAGATGGCTTCTCCTGCCCTCTCTCTGGACACTTGCAATCCATCACAACACTTGCTTTTCTACTAGAAGACAATCCACGGGAAGTCTCGTCAATCCACGCAGTAGAAGTGCATCCTAGTTTCCTGTGACAAACTACAGGGATGCTTATCAGCTACCGATTCTACACTGACGGCCCCCGCTGCATGGGAACTGCTTATGTTACATACAGAGGAACATGGCTTTGCGATGACTCCTCCTGTCTGTGTCCACTGCACACACACACACCCTGTCAGAATCCATGGAGAAGGTGGCAGCACACCCATGTCCAGGGTCACTGGAGCAATGAGTGGGAGGAGACAGATGAAGGAAGGGCCTGTGTGCCTGGCTGATGCTGTCCAGCCATGGCAAGAAACATGAACGTGCACATTTCCTCACCCCGATGCAGGCATTTCACATGGGGACTTCTGGTTTACCACCCAGCAAGTGAGGAGCTTGGAAGCCATCACTTGGTCCCAACAAGCAAAAAGCTGGACAAAACGAAACCTCAACAACTGTTCCTAGAAATCCATTGAGGTCCATCGGAGAAGTGCCATGAGCTGCTGCCCCACATTGGACAGTGGCCCAGAAGTACTCACTGGTGAGTTCCAACAAACATTCAAGACAGGGATTACACCAGTTCTCTATAATCTCTTCCAGAAGACAGAAGCAGACAGAACACTTCCCAACTCATTCTATGAGGCCAGCGTCACCCTAATACCAAAACTGGACAAAAACATTACAAGAAAAGAAAGCTACAGATTATCTTCTCTCATGAACATATGCAAAAATCTTCAACAAAATATTAGCAAATCAAATACAACCATGTATAAAAAGAATGATACACCATGACCAAACAGAAGTTATCCCCGTTATGCAAGGTTGGTTCAAGAAATAAAAACCAATTAATGTAATCTATCATATCAATAAGCTGAAAAAGAAAAATCACACGATCATATCAGTCGATGCAGAAAAAGCATTTGACAAAATCCAACAGCCGTTCATGACAAAAACTCTCAGCAAATTAGGACTATTTGGGAAGAACTTTCTCAACTTGATAATGAACATCTACAAAAACCCTACAGCTGATGGTGAAAGACTCAAAGTTTTCCCACGAAGATCAGGAACAAGGGAAGGATGTCCCCTCTTACCAAACTCCTCTTCAACATCATGCTGGAAGTCCTAGCTCTTGCAATAAAATAAGAAAAAGAAATAAAAGGTACACAGACTGGGAAGGAAGAAATAAAACTGTCTTTGTTTGTAGACGACATGATTGTCTATGCAGAAAACCTGACAGAATCAACATAAAAATTCCTGGAACTAATAAATAATGATAGCAAGGTTATAGGACATGAGGTCAATATACAAAGACTCAATCACTTTCCTATAAACCAGCAATGGACAAGTGGAATTTGAAGTTAAAAACACTAGGATGCCCCAAAATGAAATATTTAGGTATAAATCTAACAAAATATGTATAAGATCTCTATGAGAAAAACTACAAAACTCTGATAAAAGATATCAAAGAAGGTCTCAAGAGATGAAGAGTCAGTCCACGTTCATGGATAGGAAGACTCAATTTTGTCAACATGTCAGTTCTTCCCAACTTGAGCTGGTTCAATGCAATCCAAATCGAAATCTCAGGAAGTTATTTAGTGGATATCGACAAACTGACTCTAAAGTGCACATGAAGCAGCAAAAGTTACGGGACAGTCCAAACTATCTTGAAGAAAAACAGTCTGTAGACTGGCGCTGCCTGACTTCCAGACTTAATGTTAAGCCATGGTAATCAAGACAGTGTGGCAATGGCGAAAGAACAGACAAATGAATCTTTGGAACAGAATGGAGAGCCCGGTAATACTAGCAGACCCACTTAAATACAGTCGGTTTATCTTTGATGTAGGAGCAAAGACTAAACAATGCAGAAAAGGTACTCCTCAACAAATGCTGGAACAACTGGCCGTCCACATGCAAAACAATGAACCTAGACACAGACCTTATGCCCTTCACAAAAATTAACTCACCGTGGATCACAGGCCTAAATGTAAAACACAAAACTATAAACTCATAGAAGATAACAGGAGAAAACCTTGGTGGCCTTGGGTATGGTGATGACGTTTTAGAGACAATACCAAAGGCGCGATCCCTGAAAGAAAGAATTGGTAAGCTGGACTTTAATAAAATATAAAACTTCTGCTCTTGGGAAGACACTGTTAAGAAAATGAGAAGATAAACCACAGACTGGGAAGAAATGTTTGCAGAAGGCATATCTGATAAAGGACTGTTATCCTGAATATATAAAAATCTGATTAAAAAATGGGCAAAAGACCTGAACAGCCCACCAAAGAAAACATACGGATAGCAAATATGAAAAGATGGTTAACGTCATATGTCATCAGGGTAGCGAAAATTAAAACAGCATTGAGATACCACTGCACACCTACTAGAATGGCCAAAATCAAGGACACAGACAACACCAAATGCTGACAAGGATCTGGAGCAACAGGAACTTTCTTTTTTTTTTTTTTGTCTTTTTCGTGACCGGTACTCAGCCAGTGAGTGCACTGGTCATTCCTATATAGGATCCGAACCCACAGCGGGAGCGTCGCTGCACTCCCAGCGCCACACTCTCCCGAGTGCGCCACGGGCTCGGCCCGCAACAGGAACTTTCATTCACTGCTGGTGGGAACGTAAAATGGTGCAGCCGCTCTGGAAGACTATTTAGAAAGTTTCCTATAGGACTAAACATGTTCTTACCATAAGATCCAGCTATCAGCCTCTCAGAGTTTATGCAAATGAGCTGAAAACTTATGTCCACACAAAAATCTGTAGTGGATATTTGCAACAGCTTTATTCATAGTTGCCAAACTTGGAAGCAACCAAGATGTCCTTTAGCAGGTGAGTGAATAAACTAACTGTGGTACGTCTAGACAATGGAATATTATTTAGTTGGAAAAATAAATGAGCTATCAAGCCATGGAAAGACACGGAGGAAACTTAAATGCATGTTACTAAGTGAAAGGAGCCAGTCTGCAAAGGCTGCACAGGGCAGGATTCCATCCATAGGACATTCTGGGAAAGACAAACTATGAAGACGGTGAAAACATCAGGGGTTACCAGGGGTTGGGAGGAGGGAGGGATGAACAGGAGGAGCACAGGGGATTTGGGGGGCAGTGGAACTACTCTGTGTGATTCTGAGATGGTGGACGCGTGTCCTTACACATGTGTCCAAACCCACAGAACGTCCAGCACCGAGAGTGAATCCTAATGTAGCCTGTGACTATGGGTGACAATGACGTGTCAGTGCAGGTTCAAATGGGCCTCCGGTGGGGGACGTTGTTACGGGGAGGCTGTGAGTGTGGGGGCAGCAGGTGTATAGGAACTCTCTGGACCTCCCTCCCAGTTTTGCTGTAAACCCAACACTGCTCTAAAGAAATAAGATCTATTAAAATATTTTGCTAAACTAATACGTACCATCCTGTACTTTCTATTTTATTCTATTTCCTCTTTCCACACATTTTGGTCACCTCCCACTAAACTCCATCTTACCACCCACTAGCGGGCTGACGGGGTCGAGAAGCAGTGCTCTCGGGCCTGTCCCCAGCTGGACTACGAAGCCCACACTCCCCACCACAGGCCATGGCTCCCCGCGCCAGCTTGGGTCCATTCACCGCTACGTGGGCAGAGCAGGACGGTGTCCTGGTGTCCTGGCCCCCGGCCCGGGGCAGTACCTGGAGGGAGGGTCTCCACGCTCTGCGCCCTCTCTTCTCCATCGCTGTGATGAAGGTCTTTCTTTTTAACGGGATCAATTTCATTCCAGTCCTCCTGGGAAACAAAGACAGCACGTGAGTTGACTAGTTCTTTGAGCACAGTGTCATTCATCAGTTCCATTCACAGAGTCTCCTGAAGCCAGGTGGCCCTGGGGGCACAGGGATGAGCAGGAGACCACGCTGTCCTGTAGGAGCCCCACCCAGAACTTGACAGATGGTCGAGCCACAAGGGGACAAAAGCATGGGCGAGACCTGTCCCCTCCCCTCACTTCGTCCCTGTGCTGCATCTCTGCAGGCAGGAAATACTCTGAAAGCTCCATGGCCTTGAGGTCTGTGAGGGTGGGGAAGTGGGTGAGGGAAAGTGCACTCGATAGAATCACTCCCAGTGGTCAGAGTAAAGCCACTAAAATGAAGGCAGGCAGCTCTCCGGACACCTGGGGTGGCTTAACGCACCCTCGGGCCAGATGCTCCCTAGAGGCCCATTTCAGCTCCCTTCCGAGGGTGTTAAACGATTTGACCAACACAAGAGGGTGGCAGGTACCACTAAGCTTTCTCTAGGGTTTTTTTTTTTTTTTTTTAAAAGATGACCGGTAAGGGGATCTTAATCCTTGACTTGGTGTTGTCAGCACGACGCTCTCCCAAGTGAGCCACGGGCCGGCCCTCTAGGGCTTATTCTAACAGCACTGCCCATGGAGCAGAGCTGCAAATCGCGGACTTAATGCGAAACCAGAATGAGACGCAAGCTATGGCAGAATTTATTCAACTTATCTCAATTTATCGACATTAAGTCAAACTAAATAACAACTCTACGACCACAGAGATACATATATTTTTCAACCACTTGGAATCTGGTTTCCGTGAATAAAATAAGAAAGGTTTCTGTATAGAACCCAAATCAGAAATATCCCATGGCTAGCAATCTTCCCACCAGACTTTGGTGAACCAAGCATTGTCAACTGGCCGTCCTACTGAGCAGATGCTGCTGGGATCGCATGTGGCAGTGATCCCTCCCTCGGCGGCGGCGGTGGGGGGCCGTGGGGCTCCCCACCAGCTTTCCATGGGCTTATTGAACCAGCACTCCCCTGGGCCAGCACAGCCTGTGCACTGCGCAAATGCTGACCATGGGAGACAATGTGGCTCTTGAAAATGTAAAGTGACATCTGCAAGAAGGGTAATCCTCAGGGCCTGGGCCAAACCACACATTTTTTCCAAATGTATCTTGCTCTGCTAAGAATCTGCATTTTTACTCAAGAACTACAGTAATTAGACAGAAACCATGCCTACGCCCCTCCCTCTCTCAGCCGGCCTTTCCTTCCGCTACTTCTGCAGTGAAGTGACACGGCTGCCTTCGTTGCATCTGGGCTGCAGTGGAAGTGGCAGGCGGGGCATGCCGCAGGCGGGCTGGTGACAGAGACCATTCTGCGCCTGGGGGGTCCTAGCCCCACCCACCCAATGTTAGTCCTTTAAGTGTGCCAAGTGCTTCTGACAGTCCTAGCGCATATGGTTCCAAATGTATTAAAACACATCCACATCCCAATTTAAATGTGTTGCTGCAAAAAAATTTTGAGAAGGTATTTATAATTTGGCTTTTGAGATTAACTGGCTATAAATAAACTTTCCACTTATTACTGGCAATGATTTCATGGCAACCTTGGCGTATGTGAGGCTCTAACCTACTGACTGTCTTTACGGTACACGCAAGAGTGTGGCCACTAAACCAGCAAGAGATGAAGTCACCAGAGTCACTCCGTGCAGACTTTTAATTAAGCCTTTGTTTTTACTTCGTAGCTTGCTTGTAGCATTTTGTGGGTAATAATTTCCCACCACAGGCATTTGGCCTCCTACATTCACTGGTTAGTGGATCAAACCATTTAACCTTGTCCTTGAGCAAACGTTTGCAGTGGGGCCCACAACTCAGCCTCATATTCTGCGTGTAAGAATCAAGGCCACTACTATCCCCATTTTACAGACGAGGACTCTGAGGCCCTGTAAGTTTAGGTAACACAGGTGCGTGACAAGACTGGATCTGAAACCCAGGGCGTTTAGTGCTGGAGTCCAATGTCTCAACCGCGTCCTTGTACTGCCTCTAGATGAGACAGCTCCCCCTGCCCCAGGAGACAGCCAAAGTTAACATAAAACGACACACTGACCATTCATCTCAGAATATGCTTGGTCACTAGTGTCAATTCCTGCAGACGGTTGACTAAATTCACCAGCTGAGACGGTGTCCGGGCACGACCCACGGCCAGGCTACAGCTCCCCCTAAGACACCTGTCCAGCCCGCCCCCTGGTCTGGGATTAAGAAAGCCAGTCCCCAGAGACACAGTGGCAAGCACGTGCTGGACACAGACAGGCACAGCGCGGTCCCTGCAGGGAGGCCATGCCCGAGACCTGGGGGAGGCAAGGAGAGTGATGGCAGCGGGGTGGCTGTTCCCAGGGGAGCCAGCGACAGGGTGGGCAGGAGATGGGAAGCCACAAAGTGGCGAGTTGGCCTGAGACTCATGTTCTGGAATCATCACCTGGGCTGCAGGGCAGGAGCAGGTGCAGGGACAGAAGAGGCCAGGAGGCCGCGGTGGTGGCAACAAGGAGCACCAAGCTGGCCCAGGGCCAGGTCCCGGGGAGGAGGGGACTGGCGCGGCGGTGAGGGCCGGCGCAGGATGCAGGGAGGAGAGGCTCGAGGTGCGCACCTGCCCCCGGCCCTGCACTCCACAGGCGGGGGGACAGTCGCCACGGAGACAGGTAAGAGAGCTGGAGAGCGTGCGGTGGAAATACTGAGGCCACTGCGGGACCCCAAGAGGCAGTGCCCGGAACGCAGACGGAGACACACGTCTGGAGCTCAGGGCTGTGCGGGGTGGGTACGTTCCTGGCGAGCCCGGGAGAGGCTGCCCAGGGAGGGCATGAGCAGAGCGGGAACCAGGAGCAGGAGAGGCCAACACGAGGGATGCGTAGGGTGACAGGGAGCCAGGCCTCAGGTTGTGGCCGTGGCTGTGATGCCTATGGTGGGACACTGGATCAGCAGCCCACGTCTCCGACATCAGGAGGCTGGGCTGACATCTCCAGGGCCGCTTGGCAGCCTTCCCAGCAGCAGACACGTTCCATGGGCACCTGGTCACCTCTATGCTTACGACCTATTTCACACGTCTTGCTACCCAAGAGGGCCCAGGTCCTTTGTGGACAAGCGAGCTGCACCCCATCCTTTCGTGTCCCTCTAGCGCTTAGAACACGGCTGGAAAAACCCTCGCCCTACCCGCTCGGACTGACATCACCGCTTCATCCGCTGTGCAGGGGAAGCCTGGCCTTCCAACCACCCCCTGCACTTCCATCGTGACAAGGCTGGTCTGCACCCTTGGTGGCTCCATTTAAAAATGGAAACACGCTGGATGCAGATATCTGAAGGGCCCCATGCCACCCGGCATCCGCTGGCACCAGGCTCTGCCACCAACCCATCTGCATGTTTCTCCCTCTTAATTGGAAAATGACATCGTGACAGGCAGGTCCTCGTTCTGGTGACAAGCATAAACTGCTGAGAACAGAGGAGAGCACAGATGTGGTCTACGCTGGGTCAGACGTCACACAGGACACGGCCTGCTCTGCGTTCCAGGATGCAGACCCGTCTTCCCATGCGTCCCGCAGCAGAGGGACGCTGACGCTGGATGCAGAATGACCAGCCCACAGCCAGACGGTGCTTCAGGGAATCGGGAGGCTCAGTGGTTCCAACCAAAACCTGAATCCTGGCAGGGAAACGCACACGAGGTCTCGGGTCCCTGCCGACCCATCCATGAAGCACCGAGGGGCAGAGGCCACTGCCCCGCCCCGTGGACCAGGGTGCCGGGGGCTGAGCGTGCCCCCTCCTCATAAACGGCATCTGGGCCAGATAACGAGACTCCTAACTCCCCTTCTCCTTCGTACTAACTTAACCAAACCGGCAGTTGTTGCTATTACATGTTCGACTTTGGCTCGTTTTCACAGATGAAAAGCTCAAAATCTCCACCTGGCCATGTGGTTCTTACAGACACACCCAGCGGAAGCAGCCTGCACCCGAAGCTCCCCTGGAATTGACCCGGACCACTGGTGAGACCGGAGGGAAACCCACGACCTGCCGTGACTAGAGAGCACGGCAGCCAAAACTCGTGCTATTGCTCCGTGGATGAGATAGCGACGGCCTTTTAATACACTGACATTGTCTTCAGAGACAGCACCTCTAGCCGGTCACAGTGGAGAACAGTTATGAAAATTAAGTGCGAGCACAGGCTCAGGTATCAAAAGAGCATCCCCCACTGCAGCCCCGATGTGGTCTCTGCTCCAGACGAGAGCGGTAACTAAGAAGTGGTCCTGGCTGTGGCCAGAGGTGTGGTGTTGGTCACTCTAGAGGGAGGGACTGTGCTCAGAGGCCGCGGCCACGCGGGCAGGGGCACCGCGCAGGAGGCACCAAGACAGAGGAGAGGCACCAATGGTTCAGGGCTCTGTTCAGTCCAAGCCTTGCCCTGGCAGGTGGGGAGAGAGATGGAAGAACCACACGACTCACTGTGGTATCTTTGCTGCAGAAGAAACGACCTCAAAACTCAGTGGCTTAGAACAATACACACTGATTATGTCACACGGCTCGGAGGTCTGGAGTCTGGGTGGTCTCAGCCACAGTCTCCAGGGAGGCGGCGTCATTGGAAGGTTTCCCTGGGGCCCTGGTGCCTCACCACAGACCTGGCAGAGACTGCTTGAGTGTCCTCCCCGTGTGGCGGCTGGGTCACCCCACAGTGAGTGATCAGAGGGAGAACGATCCAGAAAGAGGCCACCACGCCCATGACGACCAAGTCTCAGGGTCGCACACTGTCACTCTGCACAGTCCACTCACTAGAGGTGAGTCAGTGTCGAGCCCACACTCACGGGGAGGGATTAGACCCACCCTGGGAATGAATGAGGATTGTCACAGAACTGGTGACTATTGAGGATATTCTAACACCACGATGCTCATCAATGCCGTAAGACCTGCTGGCGGCAGCAACGAAGGTCGGCAGAACATGGCTGTGCCCAGACGAGTCTTCATGGGTGGGGCTGGGGGTGATGGGGGACCGAGAGTCGAGTGCCCTGAAAACGCTGTTTCATCTCACACGACCACGTCCACCAGAGAGACTCTCACCACCTAGGGCCACTCACAGCATTTCTGTTATGAAACACCAGCAAAATAAACGTGCTCACACACACAAACCTAGACAATAACAGAATAAATGTTACGTATATCGCTAACTCATCCAAGGCGGCCTCATATAATTTAAATGGCTAACACCATATTTGTTAACAGAGATATAAAAATATTACCATGGAAGAAGAAAAAAAAAATAGGCTTTTTAAAAAATGTCCCCTTGCTGAAATACATTTTGTCACTGTTAAATTATTTCAACTGACGAGAACATATGCTCAGAGGCAGATTAAATGACCAAAAACGCCGTCTGAATGCCTACTTGATTCTTTCCTCACTGATGGTCTACTTTACACTGTTATTTAACGACTGTTCGGTAATCACCACCACGGCCAATGTGTACAGCAACACCAAGTTCTGAAAAAAAGCCAGGTTGCCAGATATGCTAAAAAGATGGGATGATTTGTATTCTGCAGCCTGTGCACCTGCCAAACCAACAAACCACGAGTGTCAATTAACCACAGTACTGTTGACTCAAAAGCAAGTTTCTAAGAGTGGATTTAGTTTCCTGCTAAAGACCCAGACCTCCCATAATCAAGCATTTTCACTATAAAGTGACCCATGGAAGAACCAGAGGTATTTGTATCGTCTCCAACTCTTCCGGGTGGGGGTTCCACCAGGGCAGCGCGGAGGAAAAACCTGGAGGTCTCTCTCCCACGAGAGGATGAGCACCCTGCTGGCGTGCCGTGTCACTATGTAAACTTTTACTTTCTAAATAGGGTCTGTGACCCATGAACAGACAGACAAATGTAATTTAAACTCACTGGGAAAGGGTCCTGAAAAAAGGCCACCAGAGTGCCCAGAGAGGCCCCTTTAGCTAGGCCGGTCAGGTCACCCCGAACCACAGCAAAACTTCCCTTAAAACCAGAAGCCCGTGCTCAGCAAACACTGACACCCAAGCATTTATAAAAGATTGGTTTTTGCTTGTAAAGAGAAGTGCCCATTGGAAGCAAGAGCTCGGTTTATAGGAAGAGTAGTCAGCATGGGACGAGGCAGGGGACCTGGTACATCTTAGAGACCAGACGCATGGCTCACTCGGTCCCTCGTTTTGTGCCAAAGGCCACAGGGCAGCCGTGGGCCCTCCTAGTGCCGTCACTGAGGGGGACACAGCTGGAAGCGTGAGAGCAGCCCTGGTGAACTTCCAACAACACCCCCAACAGCCGCAATCAAAAGCCACGGAGGGTTTCAGAATCAGGATCTGCAAAGAACAGAGGGAGCCGGACAGAAGGACTGGGTTCCCTGCACTCCCACTGCCCGGTCCTGCCCCGTCCCGGGGGCTCTAGAGGCCCCCGGGCAGCTCACACGCCCAGCCAGACTCCAACTTCACCCGTGCTGCTGAAAGGGGAGGGGGCACGTTTCTGCGCTGGGGTCAAGGTCACGCAGTGTTTCACACATACCCACCTGCTCCCAAATGAAAAACATACTATGGCAGAGGTCACCGCTTCATGACCTTTGCTGTGCAGCCTCACAGAAAGCCGGCTGGTGGAAAGTGACACAGGGCCGCTGGACACCCGTAGGGAAGTCACAGACCACATGCCATCCGTCCTCTACTGCTGAACTTTCCAAGGCGCAGACGGCCGCGGGTGCCGTCCCGCACACTCACCCCCCACACACGCGGCCAGGCAGTTGCCTTAATCCAGCCAAAGTCTGTCCTCTTGAATCCCGGAGCCACATACAGATGGAAGGACAGGCAGTGCCCAGCCACTGAACCTGGAACCTCCCAGCACCTCTAGCACCGGAACGCTCAGGCACGGCCGTCGGTCCTGGCCTCCTCTACTGCCTGGTGCAGCTCAGGCTGCCTGTCTGCACCTCGGTGTCCCAAAATGTGACACAGAAATTTCAAAACCACTCGGTCCCACCTTCTGAAATGATGTAACTGACAGGGCTCCGTTGACCTGTAAGGCACGGTACAAGCTAGACATTAAGTCCCATCGCTGAGAGCATCGAACCTGCCTGCTTCCAACTTGAGGACCCGGCTTTATTCCTCTTGCAGTTACTACGCAGGTCACTTAACCTCCCCATAACTAGTTCATCCACTGACTTGTTAAAAGTGTGTGCATATCTTACTTCTGCAGTCTTTTTCCCCCAAACCCATAACCCCAGTCTAACTGGAACAAAAATACATCAGACAGGCCCTCAAATAGAGATATTCCACAAAATCTCTGACAGGACTCCACAAAACTGCCAAGGTCATCAAAAAACAAAAACTCAACAACAAAACAGAACAAGGAAAGTCTAAGAAACGGTCACGGCCAAGAGGAGCCTAAAGAGACACACGGACTGGACGGAGCATGATGACCAGATGGCATGTTGGGCAGAAAAAGGGAATTAGGGAAAAAATCTGAACACAGTAGGAACTTCAGTTAATAATCACATGTCAATCAATATTACAGCAAATGCATTATACGAACGGACGATGTTAATAACAGGAAAATGAGTGTTTTGGAACTCTGCACCACATTCCCAATTTTTCTGCAAATCTTAAGTTGTTCTACAAAGAATAAAGTTAGAAAAAGTAAAAAATGTTTGCAAAGATCTTATTTACACAAAGGGAAAGCCACCACATTAAACACTCCTGGCCAACATCTGTCAACTCGGTATTTCCAGGGTACCTGTCTATATTTAGCGGCAATTTTAAGCCCTGTCCATTCCCTGTCCCTTCAAGGGAACTAAGGTGTAAATTTCCTGAGGACACTGACCTGAACGCTTGGCTCTGGGAGACTCTGGGGCGAGGCCTGGGAGAAGCTGTTTCACGCCACGGTCTTCTTTTCGAGAGCCGCCAGCCCAGCCTGCACTCTCACGCTCTCTGCAGTGACCTAGGCAGAAGGCAGCTGACAGCGGGGAGAAGAGGCCAGCGACTGACAGGCAGCTTTCCCTTACTCCTGGCTCCAAGTAAGAGTTGGGGACGCACGGGGGCTCTCGGCTCCTGGTGATGACTCCCCACCCCACGCAAGAGCAGCAGCCCTTGAGGGACGATACATGACAGAGCCCGTGACACCCTGAGCACCTGCCACTTCCTCCCTCGACATTTCCTCGGATTCCACCTCTCTCTCCCTGTGCACAGACGAGGGCCTCCCCTGTAGGGGTGTCAGACAAAACCCTTTCTCAACTGCAGCTCCAGATCTTGCTGTGGGTTTCTTAGCTTTAATGGAAGCAGATTCTCTGACTATAGGGAAATGATGGATTTCAGGAAACTTGACTAGAAAATGTCTTTTTACAAAAAAAAGAGAGGTATTTAAAAAAAATTTCCCTGAGTTACATAAAAATCAATTGTATTTTAAAATAAAGAAATAACAATTCCCAACAGACAAGAGAAGTGGCAGGAGACAGGTGAGGCCAGCAGGTGCTGAGCCAAGCCACCTCTGCAGTGGAGCAGTGACAGGGAGGGAGGTAGGTGGGTGGCATCTGTCAGCCAACTACCTCTGCAGCCTTGCCACAGCATAATTTGCTGCCCCCAGATCCCCAGTAAATGTCACAGCCATGCTGCCTCCCCAGCCCCACCCCAATCACCTGTGGGGTCCCCTCCACACCTGGCAGTGCTGGCTTCGGTGTTAACATGCTGGCAATCCTCCCCTCTGCTTGCATGTTATTCAGGTCTCATAGAGCCAGGGTGCAATGCCACCTCATCACCTGTAGGTGCCACCACCTTACACTGTCCACTTTGATCAAGTCCCTCCCACCAAGGATCCAATGTGGCCAGTTTTGGAGCCACCGAGTCAGAACTGACTATAGAACTTGAGTCTGTTTGGAACAGCATTTCAGGAGAAAAATGTTTCAGAATGACATGCTCAGAGCCGCAAGGGGCCAGTGGTTAGAAACTGAATGGCAAATTTGTCATTACACTTCTTCCCCCATCTTACCACAAGTCATTACAGAGTTGGAAGCTCAGGGGAGCACCGCCCAGGTACAGCCAACCCGAGTGGGGGCGGGAGAGACTCTCACCCGCTAACACCCACCCCGCCGAGCACTGGCCAGCCCAGGATGCCGCCTTTCTCTCCTCATCACTCCCCACCAAGGCGGCTACAGCAACTCTCCTGAACCCGGAGTTCCCCTCACAACAAATTACCCCTTCTCGTCAAAGGGAGGGATCTGAGTTCAAGTACAGCCAGACTTCAGTTCTGTTGTCTTTGGGGACCATTAGAACCAGACGCAGATGCTGGAAAAAGGGAAGAAAGCAGACAAGTCAGAGCAGACAGGAGGTTTTCCCAAAGCTGCCCAGGGGAAGAAGAGGGTGCAGAGGCCACACATCCCAGCATGGGGACAGGCAGAAGGGCATGAGGACACCTGAGTGAAGGCTGAGGACAAAGGCATCTGAAAAACACCAGACAAATCCTGGCAAGGTTAGCAGGTAAAATGACGGTGACCCACGTGGGCTTTTTAGGAGGACAGGGAACGTGGCTGGAAGACCAGAGACCCCAGGAGGGAGGCACGCTTGCAGGATGCGTGCTCCTGCAACCATGGAAAAGGAACTCACGCGCACCTCAGCGACACGGTGAGGAGGACACTTCTGACAGTGTCTGACCAATGGGTGACAGCGAATGGTGACTGTGCCTTTATTCTTATTTATTCTAATTTACATGCTCTCATTAACAATCTCTTTATCTTGGGTCAGCGGCTACTGCCTGTGCGAATATTACCCTCAAACCCTATAAGGGGTGTCCTGATCTGTTTTTCTCATAAGGCCCTTATTCTATTAATTACAAATGCTCTCCTTTCATGAAGGATCTGTGCGAGCAGAAGGCAGTCCTGTGTTGCTAGCCCATTTCACAGATGGGTACACACGGGGAAAGGTGCTTGGTGCGGCCTGACAGAGCCCCAACCCGAAACAGTGGTCTTTCCACAGCTCCTAGCTCCTTTCTCAGAAGGCTGTGTAGACCAGATCCCAGAAGCTGAGTGCAGCGTTCACATCATCTCCTAGTGTGAGTGACACGTAGGGGGACTCTAGACAGAAGCCTCCAGCCCTGTGGGCATCTGCTGGCACCTTCCAGGGTGCTGGCCACCACCGGAGCCTCCCACCCTCTTCAGTTCTGCCCTGGGACAAGCTGCTGGACCCTCACCTCTGGCACATTCATCGGAGCTCCAATCTCAGACCTCAAAGCTGAGACATTTTCCATACTATTCTAATGCTTAGGATAACATGGGCTGCAGATGTCTCACTATCTTATTTAAAAGCAAGGATACAGTATAAATTAGTTCAACCTTATCGGAAAGCAATTTGGCACCCTACACCGAGAGCTCAGAAGACACTTAAAACCTTTAAGCCAAGAAATCTCACTTCTGCGAATTTATCCCAATGAACTAACCCCAAAATAAGGAACAAATTTTATGCACGAGTATTGCAGCATTATTTGTAAGAGAAAGAAGTAGAAGAAACCTAAAATATTCATGAACAGAAGTTAGTTAATGTATGCTAAAGTCCTTTAGAAAAATATTATGCAACCATTAAAAATTATAAGGATCATATAGCCACATGCAAAATACTTAACAATATGTAAAATGAAAAAGGAGACAAAATTTTGTGTATACAATGAAACCACTACATAAAAATACATATCCATATGGATTTGCCTGGAAAGAAACACACTGCAATAAAAATGGCTGTGTTAGAGAGGAGGAGTAGACTCGTCGCTACTTCTCAAGCTTTTTTTCATGTTTTCTAATTATCTTCGTGAATAATTTTAAAATTTTAGCATAGATGTGTTAAGGATGGAACTTCAAACCTATGCAACATTTCCTATCACTAAGGCATCACGAGGTTGACCATATCTGGTGCGAGGCCTCCAACGCCACCCACTGCCACCAGGGGACCCCACAAAGGGTGCAAGGAGCTGTTAGAAACGGGTGAGCCTGGCCTCTGCCTCTAAGATGTCCAGGCGCTGCTCGAGGGCATGGAGCTTGTTCCACGTGGTAGATGTGTAGATACAGGAGCCTCGTCGTAACACCCGGAAGAGTGGCTTTTTAGGGATGTGCTGGACCAGGTGAGTCAGGTGGTGGAAGACTCGGTAGAAGACTGGTCAGTCTAGGCTGGCCGGTTGGCTCATTTGGTTACAGTGCATCGCTGGTTAACAGCAACGTAATGGGTTTGGATCCACGTACCAGCCAGAAGCCAAAAAAACAAAAACGAACAAACAAAAAACGGAAGACTGGTCGGTCTACACGGTTGTGAAAACCAGATCACCTGAGTCAAATTTCGGAGCGTGCAAACTCACTTTCCTTCATGTCTACACAGCTTGTCCAGTAGTACTGCAATCCTGCACCCCACCAGCACAACCAGGCACCTGGAAGTGCCAGAATTTTTTTTAATTTTTAAGGAATTTTGCTAGTGAGTCTTACCTAAGGTTAACACTCCTGTGGTCTCCCAGAAAGGATCAGGTGGCTTAAACCAAAAGACCTCCATAGAAACGCAGAAAAAAATGGAACACGGAAACCGAGGAAACAATGAAACAGACACGCTGTGGTCAACCTGAGTTTTCCTAACTCTGAACATCCAGAGACAGGAGGAATCGGTGGGAGTCAGAGGAACAGAGAGGGACTGAGAATCCATCACAGGTCGGAGGTTATGGGCAGTGTGGCTTTAACTGCACGACAATCCTAGGAAGGAAGATAAACGGAGTCACCCGCCAAAGGCACAACGGTGAGTGGCCGGGTCAGAATCTCGATTCAGGGGAGCTCCAAAGCCTGTCCTTGCACTCGCCGCACCTTCAGAGACCGCATCTCTGGCACTAAGTCCTGCCAAGTGTTACGAAGGGAACGATTTGGAGCCCCCGACTGTGTTGGACTAGAAATAGCCACGTTTCTTCCCCATCCCTCCACGGGCATCCGGAGCTGGACTCTGGACTTGGCTGCGTGACCTGCTTTGGCCGACTGGATGCCCGCAAACATGAAGCAGGGCTCGTGGACACTGAACGTGCCCTCTCAGAACACTGCCCTGAGACCACACGCTGCAAAGTCACCAGTCTAGGCTGCGGAGGCTAACAAGGCTGTGCGGAGAGCTGAAGCGCCCCCACGAGAGCCAGCTAGAACCAGGGATGTGAGGCCACCCTGCAGCAGCTGGCCAACCCGCTGTCACTTGACCGCAGGGTGCACAGCAGCCCCATGGAGAACAGCAGGAGGCTGCCCAGCCAAGCACAGGGCTGTAAGAAGTGAGGAACCGTGCCTGGCTTAGGCTGCTACATTTGGGATGGTTTGCTAGGCAGCAAGAGATAACCGAGACACGAATGCAGAATGACACGACACAGAATAATCCTCAACAACAGCTCTGCAGAAAGCAGGAAGCAAATTGTACGTCGCTGTTCCCTGTAAAAACCCTGGGGCACAGCAAGAAAGGACAGTTCCGTCCAAAGGACTCTGGGGCCATCCACGCAGTCTGAGCCAACAGCCCCCGTTCTGGATACTATATTCTTTTCTGTACATATAGAAAAAGGGTCTGGAAGAGTTTTGGGAGGGATAAAACGACCGCTGAGCTTTAGGAGTCATCTCCGATACAACCACTTCATTCATCTGGCAAATACTTTTCAAGTCCTTTGCTAGGAGGAAGAGATCACAGGTATGACTACCGGGCGTGGCATGCGATCTCGGCTACATAGGGTACCGTGGTTGACGGTGACCACGCAGGATTCCGTGGGCTCTTGGTACAGTGCCTGACACACAGTACAAGTTCAATATCATCAGGCACTGTTGTCAATGCCCGTGGAAAATCTTGATTCTCACAGTTTTGCGATGGCCTGGACGACGGAGGCAGGGAGTGAGAGGGCGATCAGGAAATGGCAGCGGTCGTTCAGGAGAGAAGAGAGAAAGGTCTGGGCAGTGGACAGAGTCTGAAGATGCAGGCCTAGGAGCGGGGTAGGAGCAAAACACCTGGGGGGATGGCTCCCGGATTCAGAAGACGCCGCACAGGGAGGACCAGGACTGCGGCCTCCCCACCGCCCCTTGCCAGCTCTCGGCAGTCATCCCAGAGGGCACATCAGCCAACCCCTCCAGAGCCAGCAGCAAGGCTCTGGCTAACAGGCTCCAGCCAAGGGCCGGTCAAGCTGCCACTTCCCCAGGGCCCCCCGTTCTAACAAGTCCACAGCAAAAAAGCAATTCAAGGGATAGGAGTGCTACCGCAGCCAGCGCCACCAGCCTGCGGGTGGGGGTGGATTCGGGGTCTCCTCTCCGGAGCTGACCCGTACGAAGTTGGCCCCACTCCACGAGAGACACAGAGCTAACCACCTTCTCAATGCCCAGCCTGCTGGGTGGGAAACACCACAGCCCCGGGACCTCGAGGTCACAGCACACCCCGCGGGTCCCCACAGACTCTCGGTGTGGTCCTCATGGACCAATTGGAGCAAAGCCACCGTCCCCTCCCCTCCCCTCTGAGAAGAGTCTGGCCCACCTGGTCCTAAACCAGACTTGAGATTTAAATGTCATCTCACACCCAGCAGGAACACAAGGTGGGAATGCAAATAAAGAAGCAAAATAACTGGGCGAAATTCCCCAGCAGACCCCAGCCTCACACCGACTGTCTCCTTCCTTCTGTCCTTCTGATAAACTCAGGGACGTGCTAAATGTTTTTGGAGAAAAGCAATAGTGACTTCGGCCTCACGTGCAAGGATGAGAAGTCAGTGGCAGTAAACACAGCTGGGAAAGGAGTAAGTAGTGGCAAAAAGCAGATAGTTCCTAGGTCAAGGAAACTTCCCGCTGACAGCGAAGGGCTGTGGCAGCAGGTCGGGTGTGGACGGTCCCCTCTGGGGGCTGGAGACCCCAAGGGTGTTTGCAGAGTACAGGTTAGAGGGTGCACTGTCTTGAATGCTCTGTTTCAACCCCCTCTCTGTGCCTCGTCTACAGGCAGAGTCAACAACTCGCCAGACACAGGGACCTGCTCCTTCACCCACTTCAAACGTCTGAGTATGAGCCAACCCGCAGCAGCACAGGGATGGGTGTTTCTCAGAAACGCCACCCCCAGGCTCGGTCCCTGCTGTGCCAGCCATTAACAACCTTGTGTAAAGGAACACTGCCTTCCAGACGGCACGTATCCAACTCATGTATGGGCTGAAGGAACGAGTCTTTAGCTCTGACTGGGGCCAGGAGCAAGCGCTAACCCCGGGAGAAAAGAGCAAAACCGACTTGGCACAGACAGAGGGGGAGGGACAGGCGCCCTGACGCAGGCCCCGGCCTCTGCCCAGCGTTGGCCCGCTCTGCACCCTGCCGGCCACCTCCCCTCTGGCTGACCTGGGCTCCACACTGACGTCACGTGGAGAGTGGGATCCAGGCTAAGCGCACTGTGCGGACCACAGGGCCAGTGACAGTGCCTCATGGCGCTCTGCTTTCATTCCAACTCTTGGCATTTTTCCCAAATAAAAGCTGGCGACTTCATGCCTCAGTTTCCCTATCTGTAAGAAAAGGCACCTGTGTCAGCTATGAGCCTCTCCTCTCTCTCGAATCCCTCCACGGACCGCTGTGTGGGGGTCTTGCGTGTGTATGAAGAACGACACTGGCCCCGCTGGGCCTCTGGCCTGTTGTGTCCCCACATTACTCACTTGTTATGTGACACAAAAGGCAAGCTCCATCCTGCCCCCACCGCCTGAGCCTCCGAGGGCTCTCCGTGCTGCACCGCGACCCTTGCAGCCAGCCCCGCCTGCCTCTTCAGCCTCTGGCTGCCCGAGCGGGCCTGTCCTGCACCGTGTCCATGTGCAGCCTTCACGGGGCCCATGACCTTTGCCTCACTATTTAATCACCTGTGATTTACATATAAACTCACTCCTCTGAGAACACGGCTCTGTGAGTTTGGATAACTGCATACAGGTGTGTGACTGCCACCAGGATCGAGATATGGAACGGTTCTGTCGCCCCCAAAACTCCCCTGTTCCTTCCTAGTGAAGCCCACCCCCCAGCCGCTGGCAACCCCCGACCCACTTGCTTCCTCTAGTTTTGCCTTCTCCAGAATGTCACATAAGTGGACTCACACAGCACGTGGCCTCTCGGCCCTGGCCTCTGTCGCACACAGAATGCACCGAGACCCTCCCTGCTGCGGACTGCACGCCTCCTCCCCACCCACGGGCACAGTGCAGCTTCTTTATCCATTTCCCAGGGGACAGACACTGAGCAGTTTCCAGTCTGGGGCAAATATGAGCAAAGCCGTCACAAACTCCCTGAGCACATAGGTTTCCATGTCCCCGGACAAACAGCTGAGGTGAGATGCTGGGGACACGAGGGCCTGTGTTCAAATAAGAAACCGCCAAACCGCTCTCCAAGGTGGCGCGCCATTGCGCGCTCCCACCTGCGGCCGACGAGCGTTCCCGCTGCTCCGCGTCCGGGAGGTGTCGTTTCTGTGTTTTCCTAAAGCCGTTCTGCCAGCTGCCCAGCACCGTGACACAGCTGTCTCCTTTGCTTCCACCGTCCTTGTTACGCGCCAGGCGCTGCACTCGTGGCTCACAGGCATCCCAAGTAACGTTCACCGCAGCTACAAGCAAGCCCCAGAGCCTCCTCTGCTTTCAAGTGGAGAAACTGAGGTGGCACCCGGACCAAGGTCAAATGACGACAAAATTCACAGCCTTAAGTAAGAGCTCTCTGGGAGGACCTTGTTTATTCCTTCCTGGAGGGTCCTTTCCTTCAGGCCCTGGCTCACTTCTTACCTCCTGCGTGACAGTTTCTCCAAATCACGATGTCCCATGCCCAGTCGGACCCCACCTTTCACTGCACCTGGGCACCTCTCTCACTGGAGAACCAAAGCAGCTCGTGGCCCTGGCCTCCCACTCGAGGGTAAGCCCCTCAAGCACAGAGCACGTCTCCCAGCATTTCCTATTCACCTTCTACATTTCAGGCACCAGCTGAAGTGAACCAGGACGTGCCCCAGCATCCTGAAATCATGGGACGAGGCATGTGCCACGGCCCCAGGACACATGCTGCTTCCTACAGCCACAACCTGCAGGCCATGCTCTGCCCCTGCTGCGGGACCAGAAAGCCAGGGCAGTTTCATTGTAGAAAATATGGCAGGTTAAGGGTCAAGGTATGGGCAAAAAAAAAAAAAAAAAAAAATGCGTTTGTCCAGAAAGCATGTTGAAATAGCTGGTGACATAAGGAAGAGTCACAGTTCAGGAGACAAACACCAAAGCCAAAGAAACACAAGGAGAAGGCTCCTGAGTTAAGTGACCAACTCCTACCCTACCAGGGACGAGGTGACCTCCCCAGCATGACAGTACAAAGCAGCACCAACGCCGGAAACGGGCCTGAGCACGCGGCCGCAGCCTGGACTCGGGGGCTGCTGGGCGGCAGTGGGCACGATGCCCACTTCCCACACGTTGCTTTCTCCCAGGACTCAGGATCCAGGTCTCTGCTATAAACACCCGCCCTCTGTTTCCACCCATCGCCCCTAGGTTGCGCCCATCACCCTGGCCATCTCCTGCCCACCCCGCGAAGTCCACCAGCCAGGTCTGCAGATGGACCCCACGGCTGTTCCCTCTGACTCGGTGGTCCCCTCCCCTCGCCATCTGGCAAGTCCCTGTGGAATCAGTCCCTTGCCAGCCTGACTCCCACCCTCTGAGAACCCCTGAGCCACCCGCCCGACACGACGTTGAATTTCTGGCCCACCTCGGACCACAGTCACGAGCCGGCCCCCGACTCAATCTCTCTCCGGTCAGGACGGGCAGCGGCGTGATCTCCTGCGGTTTCCCCATCTGTGCTGGTCACGCGGGAACCCGACTTTGGGGTCTACAGTCATGCTCTCTCTCTTAGAAATGGTCTTCAATTACAAAACTTCAGACCTCACCCAGCCTAGCTGTGCCAGTGGGTCTGTACTGGGACAGTCCCACTCTGTCCCCGCAAGCCCCAGCAAGGAGACCGTTTGTCCATAAAACCCACAACATCTGGTGGGGAAAGAGCCTGTCCCTAAAAAACCCCAAGTCCTGACTTTTTTTTAAGATCCTGAAATAAGCTAAAATTCTTTACCTTACACCTCTGAATTAAAGGCAGTTCTAAAAGCTCCTGGTTTGAATTGTATTCCAGTTTTTGGTTCATGGACAGTCCAGCTGAGCAATGCCCAGGAGGAAGAGGTGATCTGTGACCAGGGAGAGGCCAGGCTCTGAAGATGGGGACAGAGAGCCGGAGGCAGCACAGAGCCAGGGAGAGCTGGCCTCAGAGCTGCTGCTGTGACAGCCCCCAGGCAGAGCCCAGCTGTGACCACCCTGAGATTTCTGTTCTGTAGATGTGGGGGAAGGACGCCCTTGGACAGACGGGAATGCCAGGATCTGGGAAACACTTCCTCAGAAGACAACACGGGCAGCCACAGGTGCCTGCCAAGACTGGGTGGGGGCCAGCCCACCTGCAAGGGCCCTGTTGCTTGGAAACCAAAGGCCCAGACCAAGACTCCACCCTGCAAAGACCATGTGGCATCTCAGTCTTTTAAGCACTAGTGTTTAAATACTAGAACTGCAAGGGGCCTTGGGCAGTTATGTCCAATGGTGAAATCATGTGGTATCAATTTTATATCCTACCAGGGACGAGGTGACTTCCCTAACATGACAACACAAACCAGCACTGATGCTAGAAACGGGCCCTAACACCTGGCCGTCACTACCTAAGTTTTCTCAGGCGGCCATACAAAGTACCACGGACAGGGAGGCTCCAGCAACAGAGGTTCACTGTCGCACAGTTCTGGTGCCTGGACCTCTAGGGTCAGGGGTCGGCAGGGTGACAGAAGGCTCTGTCCCAGGCCTGGACCCTCGGTGTGCAGGTGGCCTCTGCTCCCTGTGGCTCTTCTCACTGTCTTCCCGCTGTGTGTGCCTTTCTCTGTGTCCAAATGTCCCCTTCTTTAAGGACATCACTCACATTGGGTTAGGGCCCACCGCAATGGCCTCATTTTAACCTGATTACATCTGTCTCCAAATAAGATCGCGTTCAGGCTCCATCGTGACTCCTTATCTGGGGGGACATCCATGACACCACTTCTCTCTCAGAGATTTCTCAGACAGGGTGGGGTACAAAAGCGGACGGGCCTCCCCCAGCGTCTGGCCCACCCTCTGGCCTGCCCTGTGGCCTGACTCGAGACTGTTTCTTAAACAGACTGATGGCATCGGCTTGTGACAACTCGGGGAAGGCTGGAGCGAGGTCAGCGCATTGAAGGACCCAGGCCCTGCTCTGCCAAGCTCTTCTCCCACACGGGGCTGCGTCTCGCTTCCAGGTGCAGGGTGCACGGCAGCTTGGTTTCTGGCAGAATATTTAAAACCACAAAATATACATTCCCATGGCCCAGCAGGGATAAGTTCTTGGCATAACCGCTCAACAGACACTCTGATTATGCAAGCTCTTTTCAAAAAGCTTCAAGCTCCCAAGAAGCTAATCTGACAGAGACGTATTATTCTCGCCAAATAAAGGGTGAAAAAAGAAACCATCTCTCTTGTCTTTATAAGACAGACACCCAGGCAGACAGACGCGCATGATAAATCTGCATAAAAGCTTGTCAGAGGGCCTGGGCACCAGCAGCTCCTATTAATGCACCGACCCCACCAGCCTCGGTGAAGGCAGGCCAGGGTGCGGTGAGTGCCACCAGCCGGGCCCGGAGGCCCTGCACCACAGTGGCCATCCTGCCAGGAGGGCGGAGCGGGGACAACGGCTGTGATCCATCTCTCAGGCGGAGTTCACTGCGCCCAACAAAAGAAACTTTTCACAGCCGAGGCCTTGGGATTGGAATCATGGGAAAGCTGAGTGGGAGGCCGGCGGGCACTTGGGGACTGGCTGCTGAATGCAGAAGGCGTCCCCAGACGAAACTGGATGTTCTCCACGAGCCCCGTTCTGAAAGGACTGGGGAAATTAACACGGAGGTCATTGTAGCGCTTGTTTCTATGGAGAAAGAATGACGGTGTTTCTTCTGTTTCCGTAACACACAAATATGTGCCTAGTGTGGGTTTTGAATGAGAAAAGAAAGACCTTTCAGAAGCTAAAGGACAAGCCCTCTAAGTGACTACCCAAGTCTGATGACAGAAATCCTCCCGTACGTTAGGAAAGGGACCAAGGACTAGCGCACATCTATGAGTCAGTCCCAGGCACGGTGCTCGGCAAATCTGCTCTCATCAGCTCATCTGACATCGTCCCGTCCACACACATTGACAAGGACGCGATGCAGGTCAGCGGGCTCGCCACGAGGTACATTCCACTGGACAAAACCGCTCAAGCACAGGAAGACGGAGCCACAAGCAGCAGGTGCGGGTGACAGGGCAAGAAGCCTGAGGAGGTCCGGGAAGGTCAAGGAAGGTGACAAGGTACCCTCCCGTCAGTGCACCTGGAACTGAGAAAAGGGCAGCGGGGACAGCCCCGCCCCACACGGACAAGCAGACCTCAGGGGGCCGCGGCTGCAGAGGCGCGTCCACGCACACAGACGTGACTGGCGCAGCACTAGCCACCGGGCTCTCAAACAGCCTCGCCTCCCCGCTGTCCTCCCAGCTATACACCCACCCAGCAGCGTTCAAACTATTTTGCCAAAACCCACACAGTAAGAAGTAAATCTGACATACACACCCGGCACACAGTCCACATAATTGAAGATACAGATTATGCATGCGCAAACACACATTCACATACATGGCACGTTTCATAAAATGTGCTCTCCCACGTGTGATGTGCTCCAGTGTTCTCTCTCCCGTTTAATTTTTCTTTTCAATGTGGATAACCTGCTCCCAGGTCAGGTTCACGATCTCCATAGCAGGCCACGGCTTACAACTGGAAGAGCCTTGACCTGGTCTCTGGACGAGCCGGGATCAGGGTTGCTGCCTGGCATCGGATGTGCTCCCGGGCCACAAGCCTGAGCTGGGCTCAGAGACGCCGGGGTGGCCCTGGGAGGGGCTCCACTTTCCTTCCTCATGCCTGCACGGTGGCATAGAGCCGAGGACGGGAGAGTCTCCAAGGGAAGGCAATTCTGAGCGAATTACAGAATGTCCCGGGGCCATCTCAGGGTGGATGGGTGGACAGGATCTTTCTTGCTGCTTATCCGGGAAACAGCGTCACTGTACAAAGGAACACAGACCATGCACCGCCTCTATGGCTTCCTGTCCGGCTCTGACTGGGCCGTCCCCTCTGGCTTCTTGGAGGTGCCTCGAGGGACAAGCAGACCATCCACTTCATCATCACCCTGGTCTGGGCTTGCAACAGGAGCACCAGGAGGGTCTACTAGGACAAGCTCCAGAGGTCCTCGGACTAGGGAGACATCGCGGAGACTCAGCAAGTCGCAGGGTGCAGGAGGAACAGAGAGAAGAGACAGAAGGTGACGTGATCACCAGCTACACAATGGCCGTTGTGCTGACAAAGCTGGAAAGTCCACTCCAGGAGGCCACATGACGTCCTGAACGTATTTCCCCAAGAGAAAGAAGAGTGGTCCAGAAAGCAGCCTGGGAACGCACTTTAAATATGAAAGGGCTCAAGTCACACGCAGGTGCCAAACCCACCAGCATGCCTGCCACACCCGGCCTCGAGAGCCGCGAACTGCAGCCTGCACTGGCACTTCTGTCAGCTGCTCTGAGACTGCCGCCTGGACCACCCCTCGGGTTAGCCCTGATCACACAGCCACAGTTTATTTCTGGGCCTCTCCTGCTCCTAAACGCACAGGCTCCCTGACAGCCGGTGGCTCCGACCTTGCCTATCACGCCGCGTGGGGTGTGTGCTCAGGAACAGCTACTGCATAGGGACGCATGGGGACGGCCTCCAGGGAGCCCCACTGCCACAATGGCCCGTCAGGAAAAGAAAGGCGGAGGCAGCGACCAACACCTCCTCAGAAAATAGGGACACTGTCTATAGGTAGGAAAGGATCGGAACAGGATCTAGCTACTAACAGAAAAACTGAGTGGGGGGTGATGGAATGTGCCGGGACGCAGTCCCGGGGCTGGGCCCGCAGCCGGGCGCCTGCAGGGCACCTGATGAGACGCACGGGAAGGGACAGCCAGCCTGTCCCCCAGCCTGTGGGTTTCTCCCGTCCAACTCCAAACAGCACAAGTACGAAGACCATCTTTTTAACTCCTAGCCTAGGAGGCAGAGAAACAAAGTGCTTATTTTTAGCCAAGCCAAAAAACACAAGCATCAACAGATCAGTGTGCAGCAAAGGAGAAATAGAGCCGTGACGGGGGCAGAACCACCAGCAGCCCCCACAGGGAGCACGAGACGCAGCCCCGAGTCGCCCGGAGCAGCTGCATGAGGAGGACGTTTTCTCTCTTAGGTCATCTCCGATCATGAAATTGCAGCCGTCTGGGAAACACACAGAAAGCTGCAAGGGCTATGCCTGTTTCCTCTGTAACTAAGCCACGGCAGAGATCTCGCTTCGAGTGCTATTTACCAGATGGAGCCGTGGCCACCAACCAAGAGGACCCTGAGGCTCTGTGTGGCGTCCTACCTGGGCCTGGAAGCGCCACCGAGCTCCTGTGCTGCACTAATGCCACCTGGGCAGGGCCCCCGCTGGCACCACACAAGGTGGGTGGCTTTCCAGACAAGCTAGCCGCGGATAAGAATCTCTAAAAGACAATGCACACCGTCAAAATGCCTAAGCCCAACCTCAGAGACAGAAGCCCAGAGTCTAAGGCGCCCAGGGGGTTCTGACAGGCTGAGAACCACCGACTCATCTGCGTTTTCGATCCATCACGACGGTTTATAAACACAAAGAAGGGGAACTGGGGACTGGCTTCAAATACCAGACACTGAGGGAACCCAAGGATGTGGGAGAGACATGATTTCCAGGACAAATCCCCTCAGAGAGCCAGGCCCAGAGACCCCCAAGCATCAGGTGCCAGGCGAGCTGACGGTGCAGATTTCTGAGCATCCTCCCCCGAGACTCGGACCCCGTGGGCCTGGCCTGGAACCTGCCTGCTGACAAGCAACATATGGTGTTCTGAGAACCGGGGCCCAAGGGCAGTCTTTGGACTGAGACAGGAGGAAGAGCTACCTGTGGCACTCTGAGTATGATACGAAGCCCAGGCCTTTCCCTCCGATGGGGACCTCCCCCCTTGGTTTTACGGGTACCCAGCAAAAGAGGAGTCGAACCCACCTCAAGGCCTGGGAGAGATCGCTGGAGGCCGCCAAAGGTAAACCAGACACACTCAAGTAAACTCAACCTTCCCACTGCGAGTTTAGAGCCACTATTCAGAAACACCCCACCCTCTGCACCAAATCAACCAGCTCCTGGAAGGCTTCCTTACACCTTAGAGTTTCTCTCCAAGCCCCCTAGCCTGCAAATGCCCTTCCCGCCCCACATCAGGACCCTGATGCAAGGGTAAATGCACCGACTTTGACCTAAGTGTCGCAAGAAGAAAACAACGTCTGGTGTTTGCTTTAAAACATGCCAGTCCCTCCCCCACGGTACAAGCTGAGTAGCCCTTATTCGAAATGCCTGGCACTAGAAGTGCTTTGGTTTTGGATTTTATCGAATTTTGCAGCATTTCGGATTCTGGATTTCCAGACTTTGGAGGCTGGCTCTAACCTGTACAGGAAAAGACAGAACTAGGACAGGAATATCCTGATGTCTGCTGAAGGTGGGAGGTTGGTACACAGGAGTTCACAGCATCTACCGCTGCGGATATTGGCCCAATAAACCTTTTTAAAGAAAAAAAAACACAAAAAGTCTACATACGTGTTACAACCATAACCATATTCTGGTGCCGAGGTCGAGATCACCATCCCTTGGAGGCCAGCTGCTGTTCTGAGCTCCTGTCACCAGGTGCTGGGGGTGACATTCCATCTGTGGTGATTCGGTTACAGGCAAGCTGGGTCCCCAGACAAAACAGGACCATTGTGTTGGATAATAACTACTGTCCCTTTGTAATTATTAACAGCCCCTCTCTCATTCTCAAAAGCACCCTGGTCTGGACACTAAATGGCAGGGTCATTCTAGAAACAGGTAAAGAGCCATGTGACAACAGGGCCATCTCTCTGAAGTGTGCCCAGAAGGAGGCATCTGCTCCCGACCTGACGGTTGCACACGACGATCCAGGTCGAAACTCTGACCCCACCCGCCTAAACAAACCTCCCGGCTACACCTGCACAGGCTGCCGTGCACGCTTTGGTCAGCCGCATGTGTTGTGGCAAATTTGGGAGGCCTGGCTCTGAACGTTCTAGGATGTACCACCTCCATCTGAAAGGCTGCTGTTTTGAAACAGATTAAGATTTAATAGTTAGCAATTAAAGCCATTAAAAACAAAACGTTCAGTGTGTGATAAATGCCCAGATGTCAGGAGGGACTGATTTCAGGAGAAACAAGACGAGCTGTTCACTACTGTGCACAGCAACGGTCAGATGCTGCCACAGCCAGGAGCATCCAGCTGTCCCTCCACGTCACCCAAGTGTGTGTGGCAGATAAAGACAAGCACAACACCCTCTGCGTTATCAGAGCGGCAACAGAGGCCTGGGAAAGCCTGGTGCTTTAATAAGAAGGTGCGGGGTTGACATTTTCCGGTGTGAAAATACAACATGCTGCATAAAGCCAGGTGAAAAACAGGGGTGCTCAGGCCGACAGACCACCTTCCTCCCTGGACCCCACCGCACCTGGCACATGTCTTTACAGAGAACAATGACATTCACAAAAACATCAGCAGGGCTGCCCTGCGGGTTCTGCGCGGGACTCCAGGGGCCCCACAGGATGGGCCCCGACACACACCCAGACCTGGCTGCCTCCGGCTCTGACACACGCCCGTTCCTGTATCTCCTTCCCCACCAATGCTGTAAACGGTGGGACGTCTCTTACCAAAAAATAAAGACTTGTTCCAAAGACCCAGGCTGTATATGCCCCTGACTTTTCAGATGCATAAACTGAGAGCAATAGAGAATGGGAACCTGCCCAAGGCCAAGACGGCGCCTACTACCCTGAATTCCTGAGTCCACTGCTGGTGAAGGACTGCAGGGTCCTGCCTCGGGATGCAGGCACCAGGAGCACGGGAAGCCAGCCAGCCCCTCTCTCTCCACCAGCTGCTCGGACACGGGCACCTCTCCAGCCTTGGCCAGAGGCTGGCCCAGTTTGCAGGCCGCTGCTCTGACAGGCAATGCACTGGGTCCCCTGGAGCTGCAGCTCCTAGGGCTGGTGAAGGGCTCATAACTTCTCCTGCTTCAGGCCAATTCCCACTTAGAAGAGAATGTTGATTTTTACGATGCACATGAACAGCATCATGTCTGAGTAGCCAGGAAAACCCAGCCCCCCCAGGTGGGCCCCCGATATAGCAGGGGGACAAGGAGTCACTGACCCGCGAGTACCCAGACAGCATCTGCTAAACAAGCCCGTGTATCAACAGGCAACGCGCTGCTCATGAAAGTTAAACTCTGGACTCTTGGACTCCCCCATGGTCTGGCCTATCTTCACCCACCACGCGGTAGGCACTTACGTGGTGCTTACCACATGCTTCCTCAGTACTTGTAACTACAGCAATGAGAAGAGCCCTACAAGGGCTCTTTTACTCTCAGTTTACACAGGCGGAAAGAGCGGCACATAGAGGCTAAGCGACCCGCCCTGGGTCAGGAGCAATGAACCAGCAAGCTGGATGCAGACCCGGGCTCTCAACCACTGCTCTCAGACACACCCGGAGCTTCCAAAGACCCCGTGTGGCGCAAACACAGAAGAAGGCAGGTGTGGACAGGAGAAGTGCCCGGGAGAAAGGGGCCACCCCCCGAACTTGCCGGCAGAGACACCCCCGGGTGCAGCCTCCGCGTCCACCGCCCCCGTCCATCCCCACCTCTCCTGCTTGCACAGGAGTTCCTGATCCCCAAACACAGTCCACCCGTTAAGCAGCGTGTGGGTATGTACCCCAGAGAACTGAAAGCAAGGTCTCAAGGAGACTGCATGCACTGCATGTGCACAGCTGCACTATTCACAACAGCCAACAGGACCCAGTGTCCATCGACAGCTCAGCGGATGAACAAGACACGGTCTATACGTGCAAAGGAATATCATTCAGCCTTAAAAAGCAAGGAAATTCTGACACATGCTGCAATATATACGAACCCTGAGGACGTTGTGCTGAGTGAAATAAGCCAGTCACAAAATACTGTATGATCCCACTGGGGTAGTCAAGTCACAGAAACATGTAGCAGCGTGGGTGCCAGGGGCTGCGGGAGGATATGGGGGGTTAGTGTTTAGTGGGGACAGAGCTTCAGTCTTGCAAGACCAAAGAGCTCTGTGGACGGACGGTGGTGAGAGCTGCACACCAATGACAGTGCACATAAAGCCACTGGGCCGTGCACTTAAAGATGGTTAAAATGGCAAATTTTATGCAATACGTATTTTACCACAATTTTTAAAAATTAAAAAAAAAGAAACAAGAAACAAAGAGGCAGAGCCAGGGTCTGGACGCAGCGCCCATGTGACACATCTGCGCTGCCCTGGATGATGGCAAGGTCTCTTCCTGCAGCTGCGATATCAAGACTCCAGGATACACTGTCGACAAACGTCGCCAACATTTTCAAAATACATCAGTTCCCACCAGTCATCTGCAGGGCAACCTGATTCACACCCACCTTGAAAAGACAGATCACTCAGAACGTCTTTAAGCTGCAATCTTATGCATTCTTGTTTAGTTTCTGGTTTGTTCCAAAACATACACATTTGCAGGAAATACGAGAATTTTTCACTTACGACACAAAACCAGGGAAATAAAGGTATAGCACTTGCAGAAGCACGAAGGACACAGGAAAGCAGAAGTCTTTTTTCTCCCCTTCAACAGTATCATTTAGTGATCGGAAAGGAGGTCCCCCGAATACAATAAATACTGTATAAGTGGGTTGTATAAGGGCGTATACTACGGGGAGTCGCCTTATTTTGTGTTATGCTAAATGATTTAGACACTCCATTTACCAGTGAGTCATACATGAGCTTTTCCCCAAGGGACAGGGAAGAGGGTGCGGGGGAGGCTTGGAATTGCAACGATGCCTAAACACTTGATAGACAGAGTTTGGTGTGGGAGGGAAAAGACAAAACCACAGCGCGTTTACAGAAGAGCCTGCAGCCGCTCCAGCAAATCCAGGCAGAAGAAACGGCGGATTTTCCCGAGCCCTGCTGCCAACATGACTCCCGGTTCTGATTCTCAATTGCCATAGCAACAGGCAGCACCTTCCAAGGGGAAGTCACAAGCTACTGTGTTCCCACCCCTCGGGGGACAAGAGGCCGACCTCGGCCACCCAGGCACGGCTGGTCAGAGGTGGGGGCGGTGGAGGGGACAGGGACCTGGGCCAGGTGCAGAGCCCGGCGTGGAGGGTAGGACTCCTGCTCAAGGTCCCAGCCAAACCTCCCGGCCAGACTGCTGGTTGTTTATGCGCCACCTGGCAGGGACTTCCAGGGACTCTAGGTTGTTCCCACACAGGCAGCACAGGGACAGCAGGGGCGAGCCGTCCCCTAAACCCAACCCCCTGAATGCCCCCTTCGCCCATCCTTCAGCAGACCTGCCGACACTTGTCCCCGCACCTTGGGCAGGGAGGAGGTGGAGGTTGAAGGAAAGAAGGTCTGGGGACAGATGGGAGCCCAGGGAGGGTGCCGGCCACGGACACAGCACCTGAGCCACGTGCAGCCTCTCTGCACCTGGTTGTCACCACGTCTGAAGGGGGCTGGTCCCCTCCTGAGTGGCAAAATCCCATGAGTCTGTGAATCTACAACCTGAGCAGCCACATGAAGGCTCTGGGAGCTGAGGAACCACCTGTCCCCAAGTAGATTCTTCCCACAATGACCCAAAGCAGGATGATCGTCCAGAAACCCGAGTCATCCACACAGACAGCAATGAACCGGGTGTCCTTCTGTATGTCATGCACCCCCATCGTCATCCCTGCCACGCTCCGGCACGTTACTAGGCTCAGTGTTTTGCTTTCATTTCCCCTACAATTTTACTTAAAAAAACAAAAGCCACACTGTCCCCTGCTCCTTCAGTGGGTGCTGTCTCCTTGTGATCCTGGCTGTCATCAGTGGGGACGGTCTGGCTCTGGGCTGAGTAGCGGGAGCTTCTGGCCTGAGGGGAAGGAAAGAGGGAAATAGTCCGCCAGCCACGGCTCCCTGAGCCAGCCCTGGCGACGCCGGAACCCAAGGGAAGTTGTGGCAGGCGCAGAGTAGCGGGACAGAAGCCATGTGACATCCCCGTGGGGCATCTACTGGCCCTGGAGCCGGAGGGTCAGCTGCCCCACTGCCCACAAACGTGTGACCCGCAGGGCCTCTGCTTGGCCCTGCCCGCCGTGGTCTTCCTTGGCGCGGCAGGGGGATCACTCCTGCCAGCTCCCACATCTGGCGTGGGGGCCACCGAGTGGGTCTCCCCTGGCCAGCGGCCAGCACGCGAGCACGGCAAGTGGCAGGGGCTGCAGCCACACTCCAGGCCACCCGTGCTGCCTGAGCTCAGAACAGGGGTCCCTTCACAGCACACGGGCGATGAAGTTCTCAGCAGTAGGGACACATGGCGGGGGGGGGCCATGGGCTTTGACACCGCAGTCATGATTCTATAGATGTCGCATGGAGACCTTGGTGTTCTCTCTCACCTAAATTTTCTCATTTAATACAAACCTCATTAATACACCCATCCCAGGGAGCTCAGCCAGTGACAGGGCTGTCTACAGGCACGTGGCAGCTGGCAAGTGCTGGAAGCTCCCGTTGGGTTCATCGGGCTGTCAGCCCCTCAAGAGCAGACCCGGGTGCTGCTCTGGGGTCCTGTGTCCCCAGCAGGTGCCTGGCAACAGCGGGTGAAACAGTGGGAGGGGCTTCTGGAAAACAGCGTGACCAGCGAGGTGCTTTCTTCCCTTAAGAGGTCACTGAACAAAACCCAGCAGCTCGGGTAGAACGGACACGGGAGGAGTTAGAATGAGGCTAACCACACGTAAAACATGTCAAAACAGGGACCTCGGGACTGTCACGATGTTGCTTAAAGACTTGAAGGAAGTCTGTACTGCCAACTCAAAGTCAACAGAGGTCAAAGGAGAATACGTTTCGAGTTTCATGAAGGAAAGAAAGTGAAAGCTGAACCACAGACAACGTCCACCCGGAGCCAAATCCCAGGTTATCGCTGTTTTTCCTCCTTTCCAATGTGTGTCCCTAACTGTGTTGCAATCCGGAGCTACACCCATCCAGAAAGCCCGGCAAGCACGCAGGACCCTGCGAAAAGAAGAGCCTGTCGCACTGGGCCCTGAGGCTCCAGTCTGGAGAATTTACGCACAGAGCAATGCCCCCCTGCAAATAATGAAGCAATCCCCGCCCACGCCTGGCAGGGAGACAGCTCTTGTCTGTGGCTGTGGCAGCCTTGGGGGCCTGCCCGGCTGAGCACCCCCAGCAAGCACCTCCTCTGCAGGGCCGGGTGAGCCTGCAGCCCCGCTGACCACAGGCACCTCACGTGGACCCTGCCGCCTTCCAAGACCTCTGGCCTGACCACAGCATGAATCAGAACCGGCCTCGGCTGCGTCTGCCACCTCCACGTGGCATTTCTGCCGGATCCCATGACAGAGTCCCCAAGCACAAGGCAGACCCCAGGCTCCCCCTCCATGGCACATGCTCCCCAAGCAGCACCCCATGGCTCCTCCAGGACAACCTTGCAGTAGCCACACGCCCTCAGGCTCCACTTCCCAAGGAGACAGGTGTAAAACAGGAGCTCCGGGCGGGAAGAGTCAGCTTTGTGGTGTAAGGAAATGGTTTTGACGCAGGCACAGCCCACCGAGTGCTCACACATGCTCCGGCCCCCAGCCCCCACCTCTATGGCTCCCTTCCCTGAGCAGACAGTGCCGGGGCCCTCAGAGAAAGGAGGCAGAGATGGCTGAGCTGAGGTGACTTCAACCTGCTCCCGTTGAATGACCCTGGACCAGACGGATACCATGGAGCTTCCGTGGCAGGCACCAGCAGCAACCTCTTCCATGGGCTTCTCTCCAAGCCCCTGCGAGGCCATGAACAACCAGTGTCCTGAAGATTTAATAACAGCTTCACAGTGGAACAAATGCCCCACGACTTCTGATGTCCTCTCTTACCCAGTGCCCCGACAGGAGCAGGGCCTCAGGAGCCAGCCACAGCGTCGGAGGCCTGAAGCCCATGCCTCCCTCTGTGTCACTGGACGTCTCCAACAGCCAAGGCTGTGGGTCTGCGTTGGGGGCGGTTGGGAAGCCCTTGGCACGGAGAACTCGCATCAGGGAGAGACCACGGGGCAGGTGGGCCTCACGGAATTACCTGCATTTGGAAATGCTGGGTTCCACGTTGGAAGAGCACAATTCAACCATCCAGGCCACAGGTGCGGGCTATGGCAGGGTCAGCTGCAGACAGCTGGGGACAGCTGTGCATGTGGACGGGACCTCGGAACATCAAACCAGAAGCAAGTGGACCAGGTACGTCCCAATATGGCATTTAAAAGATGTGCGCAGGTTCAACCGCCGTCACCGGACACACCACCAAGAATGAAACTTGAACTCCCTTCACGTCCGGGAGAGTCGGAAGGCAGCGATGCCTACTGAGCTTCTCCTGTGCTCCGGGAAAATGCCGGGGCTTCGTGGACATGACGAGGCTCCAGAATGTCTTTTTAGGCTCCGTTTAGAGAAGGGACAGCTGAGGATCCGAAAGACAGCCCTCATCTCAGATCCCTCGTGGTCAATGGCAGAGACAGAACTCAAACCCAAAGCCAGACAGCAAGGCGGCCGGGCGAAGGGCACACTGAGACCACCTGGGCCTCCAGCTCCCCGCTGCATGACCTCCACGCCGAGTCCACATCCTGACAGCGGCCGAGGCGCGGGCCTGACGATGCATGGAAGGCGTCGTCGCGCAGTTCAGAGTCTCTTCATCAGCACAACGGAAATGAGACGCAGAGACGCGCATCAGAAAGTGGAACGACAGAGAAAGGCAAGCCTCAGGAATGGGTGCACACGGAAGATTCTGCATGTTTAGGGAATGAAACATGGGTGCGAGAACAGTCCTGCCCCGACGCCTCCACCACCTCTCACCCCCTCGAGATTCGGGACCAGACACCAAATGTCCCTGATGCAGCAGGCCTGGGTCTGCATCTTGGAAATGGGGGTGACTCTTAGAGATAAAATGATTGGTGCCTCTTAAAGTCCTCAGCACCTAAGGTTCGAATTAATATGTTCACAACACTTCGAAACGACAGAGCTCGGATTCAAAACTCTGTCAGATACCTTGTCTCACCTAAGCATCCCAACAGGTAAGCCAAATAGGTCCTCAGTTCCCACTGTGCATCCTTAAAGATGAATGGAGACCCTGGCTGAGACAGACCGCCAGAGATCTGTCCAAGCAAGGGGCAGCACCGAGGCTGCACCTGCACTTTCCGAGAGCTAGTCCTGCAGGAGGAGCCTGGTACTGAAGGGCAGAGGGCACAGGAAAGATGCCGGGGGGGTTGCCACGGCCCACCCCACACCCTGAAATGTCTCGTGAGCTGGCCTCGAAAGATGCTCCCACCAGGCCTGGGTGGGACGTCCCCCAACCCAGAACGAAGGGAGGACCGGGGAGGAGGGGTGGTTAGACACATACGGCCCCCACGAAGAACCCGTCATCGAATGGCTGTAACACCTGAAGAAGTGGTTAGATGCTGGGGAAGGGGGTAAAACCAACTTGCACCTCCACTTCTCAAAATTCACCATAAATTCCCATGGATGAAGAGTTAAATTAGAAATCAAGCAAACAAACATCAGAATAACACAGGAGGAAGGAAATACTACGTATAAGATTTCTAGATGAGAAACGCGTTTCTAAACCTAAAAGCCATGGAAGAAACTACAAAAGAATGAAAATTTACCTACATAAAGTTGTCTCCCTGTTTAAAAAGAAAAAAAGGGAAGAAAACATTGGGAAAATATTTGCCAAAAACAGGCAGAGGGTTGAAATTTATAACACGAGTACTTATCAAATGGCTTAAACACAGCGAGGAGCCTTTGAGGTCAGGTATCGCGCAGGAAGCTTTCGATTCCGCAGAATTAAAGAAATCAACACGGAAACGTCAACATTTAACACGTCCACGGTACAGAGTCTTCTGGGCTGAGTGTGAACTGGCAGCACTTTCTGGAAAGGCCTCTGCACATCTGACACAGGCTTAGGAACACTCACACCTCAGACTCCAAAGTCCACGCCGGACGCTGTTCTCAGGAAGAACGCAGCAGAGGCTTCTGGAGAAGGTGTTTGTCGCATGTTAAATGACCAGCAGGGAATCAGCGAGGTAGGACACAGCCATACCATGTGAATGAAAGCTTTTCAGATCACATAAAAATGCTTACAACGTACTGTTAAAATTCCCAGGGGGTGGGTGGGGGGACGGCAACACATTATCAACTTCGGTATATTTTTAAAAGGCAAAGATGACAACGCTGAGAAGGAAGCCACCCAGGTGGGCTGTGTGTGACTTCTCTGCCACCCCGCGCTGGTCCGTATTTCTACATCAACACACGTCAGGTCTCTAACGGGGTCAGGGTGAGAGGTGAAGACTCTTAGCCTCTCCTCCCAGGCTCAATACATAACTCCAAGGAAAAAGGAGGCTGTCAGGCGTCACCAGGACATTCTTAGAGGGATTTGGAAAGAAAAGCATCTTCTAATACAGCCGTCCTTTGTCTTGCAACAAAGCGCTCAAAAAGTTTGTTTAAAGCTGGCTTCATTCTTCCAACCACTGGCTTGTACCTGCTTCAAGAAACGCACAGATGGCCGTTGTCGCCACAGGCCACCATGCTCCACGTCCTCCCCAGCAAGCTCCGAGACAGCACGCACATCCTCACGGTGCCGCAGCCCCTTCCCCACGTGCCCAGCTCCACACTTACCTGCAAGACCCAGCCCTGCGGCAAAACCAGAGGCACAGGCACGGCCACGCCAGGGCCGTCCGGGGTGGGGTGTGGGGGGCAGGGATCAGCCTCCACGGACTGTCCCGGGGCTCGAGGGGCTGGGATCGACGAGGCTGCCCACTGGGAGGCTCCCCCATCAGCTGGGAGACGCCCGCCAAGCCCCTCGACAGGAAACGAGTAGGCCGCATTCTTTCGCTAGGAAGTCCAGGGGATCCTACAGTTCCTGGCCTGGGGGTCCCGCCTCCCCCGTGCCTGTGTCTTCGGGGGCAGTGGAAACCAGATCAGAAGAGGAAGCCCCAGGGCCCCCAGCCTGCACCACCAAGCCCTGCCCTCGGCGCTTTCTGGGACAGCCTCCACCTCTGTGCTCGGAGCAGCTGGGCAGGGGAGGGGTGCCAGTGTCCCCTGCCCTCTAAGCCCCCTGGCGCCTCCCTGGGGTCCCACAGACTAACTAAAGCGGTTTAGCTAGGCTCAACCAAGTTCGATGTGAACACACAGGTGCTACTGCTGGGACGTGCGAACCCGCTGAGTGCGAATTCCAGGCACTCAGTGGGCGGAAGCCCTTCGCCCCTCGTGCTCCTGACATGTGTGACTCATGCTGGCTGCCTCCCTGGTGAACCCAAACTGCCTCTGTCAAACTGGTGTTCCCTGAGGCACCCCACCCAACAGCAGGGCAAACTCCAGGACCCCACAGTGAGCTGTTGCATAAGTTCACACACAGCAGCGTCCATGAGCCAGCATCCAGTACGCTCCTAGCAGCCAGACCCCGTGCTGAGTGATCTCCAAAGCCACTTAACAAGGAAAGCAACTGTGGCCCTCTGCTATGCACTGACAGGAGCCATGGAGGACACTGTGCCACCCGCAGGGGGCACGTGGGCTCTGTAAGACGGGGACAGTGGAGCACAATGACCAGGGATCCCTCCAGACCCTAGAATGTGAGGTCATTAGAGACATGGTGGCAGCAGGAGGTGACCTGAATGCCGTCTTCAAATATCTGAGAGATTTTCACATGCAAGGTGTAACAGAACCAGAAAGCCCCACTGTGGCGGATGTCAGTTAACTTCAGACACAGAGAGGACTTTGGGGCCGTTTACTCGCCACACAGGTCTCTCTGGGTGTTGCAGCGGGGGGTGATGCTGTCCTCAAGCGCACCCACCAGTCAGCCTGGGGACCCCCTGTGCCCTCCAAATGCAGCCCCGACGCCATGTGACCTACAGGACTCAGCTGCCTTTATAAAACCAGGGCTCCAGCCACCACGGAAGGACACCAAGGCACACAGTCCCCTCCTGAAAGAGGTAGATGCGTGAGTTTTCTTCCGTGATAGCAACTAGGCTATGGAACCGAAGAGGAAAAAGTCCTAAGAAATAGAAAAATTCACAGCATGTAGGCAGTCAGAATTTGGCTTTGGATCCTGGCAACATAATCTATTTTGAGCAAGAGACAAGTTTGCTAATTCCTAATGAGCCAGATTAGACTACAACTGAACAGCAAATGCATCATGAAATTATGAGAGGGCCCAGAACACGCCACATTGCTTACGTGCCGCAAGCAGAGGCACGTGGCCACTGAGTAAAACGGCTGGGTGCTTCACAAGGGCGCCGGGCTTCAGGAAGAAGGGGCTTGCAGAGGCAAGACTGATCACCCAGAAAATCCTCCCCACCGACTCGACTGTCCAGAAGATGCCAAGCGGAGCTGCTCTGAGAGGTGCTGAGGCACAAGACGTCCAGCACGGGAAAGCGCAGGTGTCCTGGGTGCGGCGCGGGGCATTGACCCGGATGGGGGAAGATGAGACTCGGGGAGGCTGTCCTCGGTGGGTGCTCTGGCAGAAGGGGACACTGGGACACGGAAGGACCCAGAAGAAAGATGCTCCCCAACTGGCCAAAGCTCAGGCTCCTTGGTCATGCAGGAGACACACTCAGGAAAAGAGAAAAGTCCCACGTGCCTGTCCCTATCGGATTCCCTTCTCTATCTCCTCCAGGCTGTCTCTGCTTTTCCTTCACCTGTCCGCTCAAGAAGTGGCAACTCTGGAAGCCACTCAGAAACCAGTGGCCTACCCCAGCCCACAAGACCCGAGCAGGGCTCCTGCTTAATAACCATATGTCTTATAGCCACTGGGCTCCAGGCCTGACTGGACAGAGCTCCAGGAGGAGGCAGGGAGCGGACACACTCCGAGTGGCTGAGGGGTCTCAGGGTCCTAAGCCTCCAGCATTAGCGCACTTGCCTGCGCTAAACACCGTGACCATCGAAGGTTCTGTTTTCCATCATAACCCCACAGAGGTGGCTCAAGTGCCATCGCACTGGGAAATTCCTGCATGTGGGGTGGGGTGCGGCTAGGACAAGAGACCGTGCAGGAGGGCAGTGGCTGTGATACAAGACAGATGGCCCTGGATGGGCACAAAGTGGCCCTGCAGGGGACTACCCGCTCCCAGCCCTACGGCCACCAGACAGGACTTGGCCACTTTTCCTGCAGCCACCAAGCCTGTGAGGAGAAACTCCAGAGGAGAAACCCGGCATATGAGGCTGACAGATCCCCTTCCTTAAAATGAAAAACAGCCTTTCCATCTGAGCATTCCACCGGATGACCAAGGTAGTCTTCCCAAGCAGGAACCCAGGAAAACCAGGGGTGAGGAGGAGTTGTCAACGGTCACACGGTGCTAGCTCTGGTGGCATGCTGGAGGATTTAGGAGGCCCCCGCCCTGCAAAGTGCCTCTTTCCAACTGAAGTGGGGTAGGCTGGTCGCACCCAGGAGAGGGAGTGTTTGTTTCATGGGTTTTCCCAGGCTGGAGTTCCGTGCGAAATATTAACATATACCCAAAAAAGGAGGGAGACACCCCCACTCTCCCAGTAACCTACCACCTGGAATGTGAAGCCACCAGATGAGCAGTCAGCTGTGACTTCACAGGAATGACTTAGGTCTTCAAATAAAAGCAGCCCCATAAATGCCCGTCCCCCCACTGCAGATCCTGAGGGAGAGGCCGCTGAACGTGAGAGGCCTGGGCACGTCAGAACCCTGTGCTGGATGGAGCCCCGTGGCCTGGCTCAGTCCCCCTCCTGCCCAGGGAGCATCCCACGTCGGCCACAGGGGCCAGACCCCGACACCGAGGCCGTCTTGCGGCTCAGAGGCGCAGCTCCTCCAAGCCTGCCCACCAGGAACGTGGCCTCCGGGCACCATTCTCCTTCCCGCTCGTGCTTCCACCCATCCCCCCTGCACCCCAAACCCTCCCAAGGTATCAGCACCCTCTGGTCTTCCACTGCGGCCCCTCGTGACAGAAGTCTAGTCGCGCGCACCTGGACGCAGCCTCTAGGCTCCACGTGGTGCCACCCCGACCTTCCTCCGCACAGGCCCAGGGACTCCCTGGCAATGCAGGCTGCTGTCCCCCTGAACTGCACCGAGCCCACATGGACCCCCTCCACGCCCCGCCTCCACGCAGACGCCCCTCTGGCCCTCTCGCGTTGTGGCCCCCATTCCCCACAGCCCCCCACTCTGTGTCTGCTCTGGCTGCCCCCGCCCGTCCTACAGGCAAACACACTCTCGTCCGGGGTCCCCTTCATCCTTCAGGTGGGGCTCAGGGGTCCCCGCTCCGACAGGCCTCCCTGCCCCTCCCCCGACAGCCATCCCTCTGCACCTGGCCGTCCACCCAGCCCTGAGGGCTTGGAAGCCACCTCCCCGCCTGTCACCTGGGAGGGTTTGGTCCCTGAAACATGGAATGGAAGGGAAATATAAACTGCCACAAATCCCTGCTGGAAGGGGCGGCACACGTGCTCCAGTCCTGAGAGGAGAGTTGAAACAGCACAGCGTCCTGCTGAAAAGAGACGAAGGCTGCCGTGCAGCAGCTCGCGGGACCTGCGGTCTGACCTTCACAGCCAGGGCCTGTGGCAGCCACCACGCCCTGTAAATGCACAGCCCTCTGCCCCGCTGAGACCCCTGTGCTCCGATGGAAAATTCCCACCATCCCTCTGTGGAACTTTGGGTTTTGTCAATATTATTGACATTTCCCACAGGCATGATATTACAAGATACGAAATTCGAGACACAGTCTTGGCAGAGACTCTCACGATGCAAACACAGGAAACTTTTCACCCCTCCTTATTCAATGTCTTTAATCTAAAACACGTGATACCGTCAACAGCCTGGCCTGGCGGACGCTCCTCCGGGAGAGGTGACCCGTGAACTGCAGAATTTGGAAAACGCGGGGACCTTCCACCCACTGCTCCTGCCTCCTCCACCCCCCACTCCTCTGGCCTGTACCACTTCCTCAGGCCTGTCGCAGTCAGCTTGATCTGGGGAGAGAGATCACACACCATCACCATGTGCTGGGTTCCTGCGTCTCTGCCTGTGAACGCCCCGATCTGGTATGGGCTTTGGACCTGACAGACACTCTGCAGCCATCAAGAGCCAGCATCGCGTCACCAGGAGTGGGAAGCCTTCACGTCTGACAAGAACAGAGAATGGGCTTTGTGGAGATCAGGTGACAGCTCACCCGGAGTCTTTCCAACTGCATCAGCAAACACAGCAAAGTCTAAATGCAGGGCTGTGGTCTGCCCCGTCACGGAAAGCAGGACTCGGAAAACAGCCCATGTTGCAGACTGCACACGTTGACCACCATGTCCAGAGCACTGGCAAGAGTAGTGACCACAGCCACAGTCCTGAGCCAATACCCACACAGCCAGGTTCTCAGCGGGAAGGCAGCCTCCTGCACCAACGGGACCCTATCCTGCCACAGGGGGATGCAGTGGGGCCGTCGCCTGCCCCCAAAGCCCCATTTTAGTTGCTGAACCCATGGGAAGGACTCAGGCCAAAACAACATAGGAGGTTCCAAGACCATGGCCTTGGTTTCTCCAAAGAACGCTGTGTGATCTGAGCACCAGGGAAACACAGCGCCCTCCCTGCGATCTTCCCTGAGGACAGGCCTGCCTCCTCCAGCACCCAGGCCAGGCAGGCAGCTCCCGCTCCGACCCACCACAGTGACTTCTGGACACAGAGCAGCCAGAGGGGTCTGCAGACCTGGGGAGAAACTCGTACCTACGTCTTCTCTGCTTTTTAATAACATTAAACATGCCACTGGTGACAAGGGGCCGTGCCAGCTCATCACGAGCCCCGTTGAGGTCGGAAGGGCTCGTGTGGAGAGCTGCCTTCTCAGCAGCGTTTGCCGGGATTCCCTGCATCAAAGTGAAGGGAGGAGGCAGTGAAATCAGCTCCAAAAAAGAACCTATCAGCACCTGCACTTAACGCCGTCGAAACCTGTGCCCAGTGACGCTTTCGACACTGTGCAGGCCTGATGATGATGTCTCTGCTTCTTTTTAACATTGAGCCGGGCACAAGACTGCTGCCAGGGCCACCTGGTCCAGAGGACGGACAGTGGCATCTTTAGCTCCCCACGTCATCTGCGAGCTTTGACTACATGGTAAAAGCTGTGCCTTGGGGTCCCTGGGGTTCACCACAAACAGAATGACTGACACATCAGCACCACGAGGTCTCTGCACTTTCAGAGCCTGATCGCGCAGGTTTGGGCTTTGGTTTCTATAACACATCAACTACGTGTACGAGTCATTTTTGAAAATTGCCGATGCTGAGAAACTAACACACAAAATCACGATCATGGGGCTGGAGCAGACCAAAGAAGCCCATTAAAACACCTGCACTCTGCCGTGCAGGACAGAGACATACACGCACCTGCTGCCTTACATGGATTTTCCTTCCAGAACAGCAGATAACCTGGAAGGAGAGAAGACCTCACAGAACTTTAGCAAACGTCTCTCTGCACACGGACTCGGGCGGGGCAGCCCCCGACGGCAAAAGCAGAAGATGTGATGGAAAGTGGGGGGCAGGTGACAGAGCCCCACCGTGCAGGCTACACGGACACGACTGGCATGGGGCAGTTACTTCTGAACCCTGGAACTCGCACAAGGATATGACCCAGTCAGCATGCACCACCCCAGGTGGACCTCTGGTGCCCACGACTTTTTTCTTTCCAGAACTCCTCTAAAGAATTGATCTCCAGAGCCAGTGGTGTATTTTCATCCTCTGAAGCACGTTTGTTTCTCAGAGCAGCTAAGAACCACTCAGAGCTGAGAGTCATGAATAAGGCGGGCGATGGAGCTCCGTAATTTCATTCTTGGTCAGAAAGCCACAGCAGGCACCAGACAGCACACACACCTTCTTCATGTGGCTCCTAAACCAGCTGTGACAGTGACACCCACCTCAGAGGCTGGCAGGGAAGGATGTGGGCCTCCCCACCCCCACTCCAATGGCATGTGCACGGCTCGCCACCACTCTGCATGCATGTCCTGGTGCATCCACCAAACCCAGTCTCAGCACAGCACGACCATCTCCTGATAAATCATTCCTGTGCATCCCCAGCTCAACGTGACCCCAGATGAGTCGTTATTAGCGAGGGGACAGGGCTCTTGCACAGCCAACCTACAGGATGCAGGGCTGCAGCCAGTGCAGAGATGGCAGACATGTGTGCACACGTGAACGTGCATGACACATGTGCACGGAGATATATGGATACCACAGGTTAACAGCACAGCCCTGAAACATTACCAGTGGCTTCATACTAAATAGACGTGATAGATTCAATGTTAATAACAGCCAAGACCTTTAAAATACTCTGGAGGAAAACGCACAAGTGCACACACGCACACACACACACACACACATACACAGAGCCACCCTGCATGTTCCTGCCCACAGATTGATCAACTGGGTGTTCTGGGTCCTCATCCTTGGGGGAAAAATTGGATTGAAAAGGTACAACTAAGAAATGTAAGACAGGCAGGACAGTTGGCTCAGCTGGCTAGAGCACAGCCTTATAACACTGAGGTCGAGGGTTCAGATTCCCGTACCCACCAGCCGCAAAAAACAAAAAAAGAAATGTAAGATAAACACTAACACATGGGTTCTCCGGGCACCTGCACCAACATGCCGTGACTTGAAAAGGCATGTGTGCCCTTGACAGACCAGGCCAGGACGGGCCAGGACAGTGAGTGGCATGAGTGCATGAGAGGCGGTGGTTCACTGGAAAAGATGTGCGCTCAGTGCAAGCTTCTGTACTGGTCGATAGCTCAGAGTGGACCAGAGCCAGCCCTGGGCCTCCGTGTGGCCCCTGCCCCCAGGCTGGCCACCAGGGCAAGCTGTGCATGCAAGTCCCAACAGGACACCACACTCCCTCCTGCCCAGCCAGCCCTCACCTTGTTCCTCCCTTTGCTATGCTCCCCCCACAAACAGGAGAGGGGGTCTCTGTCTCAGCCACTCGAAAAAGGACAAGACACACCCCAGCAAGGGAAGGCAGCTCCAAGCTGCCTCCAGGCAGACGCCCATGCAGCCGGACCCTCCCTCACAGCCACTGCCTGCACTAGTCAGGCGTGAACATCTCTGCCAGAGGTCAGAACAAAACGTTTTCTGATCCTGGACACTCCCTGAAACAGAGAAGTGCACATGCTCCTAGTGCCCCTGGACGCCTCGTCCCTTCACAGCTGCTCAGCCCCGCACAGACCCCACGCCACACACTCCCTTTCTGCATGCACCAGGCACAGACGCCCAAGCTACGCTCAACTCATGTTTCCCCAAGGCACAGGCTCAGTCTAGGCTGGGAGGCAGGGCCCAGGATGGGTGGAGACAGGAGTCCTAAGCAGAGAAATCCCCTCTGCAGAGCGGCGGGGAGCGGAGCCCAGCCCGGTTGTGGTTCCAGGATCCTGTCCTCATGCGTCAGAGACCAGCCGGCCTTCCTTCTCTCGGAAACACGAGACACTCCCATATCCCCACAACACATCCCCTTCTCTGCTTAAAACAGCCCGCAGTAACTAAGAGGATCTCCAAAAAGAGATATATTAAAAAACAGATAATAACAAAAAGAACCCGGGTCTGGGTGTCCTGCAGGACCCTGCTTAGGAAAAGAACACATCTTGCACCAGACTCCAGGTCCGAAGGCCTAGATGTGGTATTCAGGCTATTTTTCCAGTTCCTCAATGAGACAGGGCTCCATTTTTGATCTTGCATAGATTTCCCAAATGAAACTGTTTTCATTTTAAGAAGCTTTGGTTCCAGGCAACCTGACAATTAATTTAATGCAATGAGCTAATGCAAGTGAGAGGCCTAACAGCAAACTCGTTTCCATCAAGTGCAGGCTCTGGGGTTTGAAAGAGCGATTAAAACTGAAACAATCCCTGATGATTGCACCCAGTAACAGAAAGCCCACCTGGGTTCTTGCCCTGAAGACTTTCACTGGGCAGAGCCACATAGCTAGTGTTCACCTTGAAATATGCACGTGTAGGTATACACATGTACACAAACACAGATGTATACACACACGCATCGTTGTCTTGCATGCACGTGAACACACGTGTTACGTATCCATGTGCGCAAGCATACACAAATACACATGGGTAGAATATGAACACATGAACACATGCATGGATGCATGCAAACACAAATGTATGCACATGCATACACAAATACAACCATGCACTTTGATGTACTGCATACATACATACATACATAAAACAAACATGTCATTTGTCTCTGTGTATGCAAGCACGCATGGGCGTGTGTGAACATATATGTGCATGCGTGTAAGTGCACTGCAGTGTGTGCATGCATGCAAACAAACATGGGAAGTATGTGCACATCACCTCTGTGTGCATCACACATGGGAGAGGTACACACCACTCACCCTCCATGAGTAAGGAAACTGGGGTCATGCAGACGGACACCCGCTACACGCGACATGGACACTGGCACTTGAAGGGAGGCTGTGAGGGGCAGGGCCCACGCTGGCCCCAGCTGCAAGAACGTGGCCCTGTCTAGCAAGATGGTGTCCAGAGGATCCTGTGGCTCAGCCTCTGTCGAAGTGTCCAGACGGGTCCCCGCGTGCTGCAGCCTCTGAAGGAGGGGGTATGTGCTCATGCTGGGGGAGGACCCAGGGCTCTCCCTCCAGGCCAGGATAGACAGCACAGTGACTAGGGGAGCCACGGGGGCGTGGGTGGCTCCTGCTGCAGCTGCTGCGCACAGAAGCTGCTCCTGCAAACGCCGACCCTGAAGGCTCAGGGCCTGGGTCCAACCGACAGAGACAAGGCAGCCCTACCTCGCATGTCACAGGGTAGACGGGGAGCAGAACAACCCTGCTGGAAGAGAGTGACCGAGCGTCGTGGGAGAGAGAGAGCTGGAGGCAGCGGAGGGAGGCTCACTTTCCAGCAACGGTTCTCAGCCTCAGGCAGGGCTGAGGCAGTGGGCCGTCCGCAGGACACAGCCTGGGCTGGACATGGTCGATGTGCCTCCCACACAAGCTGGTGACAAATACAGGGTGGCTCCTGGTGAATCCTGACAAGCAACCTGCCAATCAAATGCATGCCACTAAAACGGGGGAGCTGTCTTTAGGAAGTGAGATCTGTGGACAGTCCCGGCCCTGGCCATTTAGAGTTAAGTCATCCCCATTTCACTGCAGTCCTAAACGTCACTGTGTCTACACATTACAGGGGTCAGAATCTCGTGATGTTGCCACCACCATCTTGGTCTACGTGGTAAACAGGCCACATGCACATGGGGCCAGCCCCAGCGGGCTGGAGAATCCAGAAGCAGCCCTGGGGCCCCAGGCCACTCCGGTCCCAGACACAGACGCCTTGTGCAGACCCGTGCCCCTCACAAGTGGGGAAGCCCTGCCACCCACCCTCGGGAACTCACAGCAACCACCACCTGCTGCTCCTGCACCTGCTTGGCTGCACAGGCAGTGGGCACCTGGGGCTTGCACAAGCACAGGGTCACCCTGTCCACTGCCCTCTGACACCGGGTCAGAATGCCCCATGCAACTGCATCCCATCTGAGGGATTCCCGTAGGACAGCTCTCCGGGAGACACGGCTGTCAGAGCCCTCTGACAGCCAGGAGGCCCATCGGTGGAGCCTGACGTCAACTGAGTGGCTGATGCCGAGCATGACAGACAGTCCACCCAGGAAGGATAAGTACCGTTTCATGCACCTTTGTTCCCATTAAATATAGATAATAAATGTCTATTAAATACATATCATCCTACCTATATCTCATGCCATCTACATGTATATGAGGTGTGATGTTGTGAAAAATATATATTTGGTCTTCAGCCCTGTCTCCTGGCAAACAACTGCTAAAATATTCAGAAACTCCAGAGTGATGAGTTCTTTCGTATGCTGATGATGGCTGGCGGCCCCTGGTGACTTCAGGATGCGGTTGAAGACCAAGGCAGGATTAGAGGGTTGGGACTTTCAGCCACAACCCCCCCGCTCCCAGGAGGGAGAGAGCTGAAGGTTAAGGTCACCACCAGTGATTTAGTCGATCATGTCTACGTGATGGAGACTCTGTAAAAACCCACGAGAACTGGGTTCGGGGAGCTTCCAAATAGCTGAGCAGCTGCAGGTTCCTGGAGGAGGTGTCCGGGGAGGGCGTGGAAGGTCTGTGCCCCTTCCTCACCCCACGCACCTCTTCACCTGTGTCCTATGTAATGTCCTTTATAATAAAGTGGTAAACATAAGAGTGTTCCCGAGTTCTGTGAGTCGCTCAGCAAATTACTTGAACCCAGCGTATAGCCAGTCGGTCAGAAGCACAGGCAAAACCACCTGGGGTCGTGATCGGCATGGGGGGTGGGGGGCAGTCTTGGGGACTGAGCCCTGAACCTGTGGGATGTGACACTCCCTGCAGGCAGAGAGTGTCGGAATTGGGTTGAATCAGAGGACACCCAGCCAGCACTGCTGCAGAACCGACTGCTCGCTGGTGGGGAGAAATCCCCACGCATTTGGTCAAAGAAGTCAGAATTCAGTCTTCTGAGCTCACAAACGTGCTGTGAGTGCAGAGGAAAGACAGAAAGTTTGTGCTGTATGTTTTTCCCAATGGGAGTGCACTTCAAAGTGTTCATGGAAAGATTCCAGCTCTCTTTCAATTCTATTTTTCCACGACCTTTCTGAGGTGTGCTCACATATCATCATATACACCCTACATATATCTCAGCTTATACTCACACGTCTCCTACATGTACCGTCCTGTGTGCACATGTCACACATACCGGCCTATACATGTCTTATCCTGTGTATATCTCAGCTTGTATGTACGGACCTCATCTTACCTCTCTCATCAGACACAGCCATGTGTCACTTAACGACGGGATGCACTCTGAGAAATGTGTCATCAGGCGATTTCGTCGCCGTGTGAACATCAGAGTGCACTTACACACTCCTGCGTGGTGCAGCTGACTGCACACCGAGGCTCTATGGTGCAGTCGCCTCAATCTCACGGACCCACCATCGCGTACGTGCCCTGTTCTTAGCTGACATGTCATTAAGTGGCACATGACTGTAAATCTCTCTCATCCTATGTACAAGGCTACTTAAAAAATTCATGGAACGATTCAGATTATCTTTTAATTCTATTCTTCTGTGAACTTTTTGAAGCACCCACATATATATCATCCTATATATAGCTCATCATATACATATGTGTGTGTATCACCTTCAAAAAATCAGGAAAACCCCTCCTAGGCTGTCTTCATTTCGACCTTACTTTCGTGTCTGACCAGAACCGTTCCTGCAGGACTGTCCCATAGCTTCATGGCAAACCGGTCTCGCGTGGCTCAGAGTGAGCTCCAGGCGGCAGAGGCCGCCGTCCCCTCCCTCTGTACTCATCCTAACCCTGTGTCCAGTCCTTGCACGAGCCTGTGAGCCGACGAATGAGCCTGTCCAAACCTCGGTGACACTGAGGAACACCTTTCTCAGCACTGCACGCTCACACAGGCAACAACCACCTGTCTGCACCTGCATAAAAACCAGGGACCGGGCCTGCCCACCTGAGGAGAGGACCAGGACCCTCGACTCACAATCCCATCTCCCAGAAAGGCAGCCTTGCCCCCCAGCCACAGCACCCAAGTGATTGCCAAGGCCCTACCTCTCTGTCCGCAGACCCATGATTCCTATTTTTAATGCCTGATTTTTATTTTAATTATTCACATAAACCATCCTCCAGACCGAGGGCCTCAGCCACGTCCCCCTGACGTACACATCCAGCCCAGCCACAGCCGAGCCGCTGCCGGAAGCCTCCTCGGTTCCTCTGCCAGGATTGGGGGTGGGGGCGTACCATCCTGCTCCCACCTCCACCCAGGAAAGCCTCTGATGTAAAATAAAGTGAACAGTCCCCACCGCTGCACAGGGACTAAAGCCACACCAAAACAAACAGCCCTGAAGTCACAACCTCAGGCGGCTGGGTTTCCAGGGTAGTGGGCCAAGCCACGCGGGTGTCAGCAAGCAGCAGGTACTCAGAGCCTCAGGTGTGCGGGGCTCCTGGAAGCAGCTCCTGCCGTTATCTCCGCCGAGAACCCGTCCTCAGACCGACACCTTCAGCAACAGCAGGCTGTGCTCCCAGGCACGGCCACCACACACGGAGGATCCGCTCACAGACGTGTGGCTCACCTGCACATGGAACAGAGCTCTGTGATCACTGGACGTCCAGGAACAGGGTGTACGACACCTGGAAATTCTGCCCTGCACGGCCGTGAGCAAAGAAGGTTGGCACGTCCTAGTTCCCTGAGCCTCCACGTGGTTGACACATATCTGCTGCACTGAATCAGCTTCTGCCACGTCAGGTCCAAAGAGCAGACCAGGGAAACGTCTTCATGCTTCCCCAAAGTCACCACACTCCACAAGTCCTGAGAATAAGGGGAAAGGTGACCTGTGCACGCCGACCGGCAGGTGCAGCGTGGAGTGTGGTGTCAGGCAGGGCTGTCCATCCTGAACAGTCTCCTAACCTCCCTCTGGGTGCCGCTGCCCCGGTCTGAGTAACGGACATATCCGTGCTTCCGAGCCAAGGGGACATCAACTCTGCAGCGGGGCTCACACACAGGGGTGCATGTCCATGAAGCTCCTGGCGGCGCAGCATGCACAGAGCCTTCCTTTGGGATGCTGCCCAGTATGCGGGTGCCACCTCACTGAGCTGACCCCACGAGGGAGAAGGTGAATCAGGAGGAAGGTGTTTTGCTCCTGCAAAAACACCAGAACCTAAAGCCCCGTCACTGGCCGGGCGCACCAATAATTTCACACACTGCTTAGGAAGAAGGATGCTATCAATTAAACCCTGAAACACCGTCTGCTGGAAGACGCATCTGACTTCAGAGATGCAAATCTGTGAGAGGAATGTGCACTTTAGAACCGGCGAGAGATGGTTCCAGGAGAGCACCCAGGGGGCCCTGCAGCTCAGGCCGGGTCCTGACTGGATGGCATCCAAGGCCCATTGAGCCCAGCAGGCCCCCGGTGGCCGTGCAAACAGGCTACGCTAACCCCAGGGAGCCTGTGTGACCTTCAGCCTCCCTCACCACAGGGACTCAGGTTTGGATGCTCTGGCACGAGGCCCGGGGACCCTTTTCTTCCATGCCCCTTGGGGGACGGATCACGCAGGCCCTTGACTTCCTAAAGGGATGGACAGCGGAGGGTTCCTGCCCTCCCCACGATGCCCTGGGCTGAGAAGCGGGGAGCAGAGAGACGCCTCCGTGCCTAGCACCCTATCTGTGCCCGTCGGGAAGAGTCAGGCCAGCCAAAGAGCAGGACGGACCTGAGGCACTGGGCCCCTCTGGCCGGCCCCCACCTCTCTCATCAGGACACACCGTCGGGGAAATCCCTGTGACCTCCACCCCTCCTCCCCTGCTGCCGAGCCTCCCGCCACACTTTCCACACTGGGACCCGTCTTCCAAGTACGCAGCTGCAAATCTGCACACAGAACAGGGACCGCAGCACCCTGGGTAGCAATTCCCTAAGCCGATGTGACTCAGCCTGGCAGGGCCCCGGTGCCTTCGGAGCATCCCTGCAAAGACCTGGGACCCTGACCGAGGGAGGGGACAGGATCGGCCTCCCTCCTCCCACTCTGCAGACACCATTTACATCGTGAAGCCACAGGGGTCGGGGCCACCTCCGTGTGCCCATGAGGGAGGCATTCCAGGATTTCTGAGGCCTGTTAAGAAAGGAGAGCCAGAGTGCGCAGCCGGCAGGAGCAGCTTGGGCCACCATCTTCCCCCCTCCTGCCTCTCCGCACATCACATTTATTTCATGGCAGATGCGTCCAATGGGGCGCGGGTTTTAAAGCCTCCCGTTCCTGGTACTGGAAAGCCTGGGGATGAGGAGCCAAGACCAAAAGGCTGAAAGGACAGTCACTGTCCTCGGGGTTGTGATAACCTATTCCACACAACAGAAAAGGGTTCTCCAGCCTTCTCTGCCCAAATCCCCCACAAGACAGGATCTCAGCTTTTTTGGATAGTCATTCCATTAAGTTTTGGAAAAAGGAGCAGGACAGACCCCAGCGGAGAGAGACCAGTGCCCGATACAGTCAGAGCCGACCTCCCTGCCTCCTGTGGTCCTTGCAGACCCAGCACCCTGACCCATCTGTGGAGAGGAGCTCAGGACACTCAGGAGCTGGAAGGAAATGTGCTACTTACTGAACAGACGCACACACTCTGGTTGGATCGTGAGTTAGTTAAACCTACCACAGGGCTCCTTGGGGTACGCTCCTACACCCCGAGGGAGGACACTGCAGGAGTGGGGAAGACTCACCCGGGATGTGCTGCTGCCAAAATCCACGGAAGGTCAGGCAGGAGCAGGAGACGGGAAGGGACACAGAACAGCCCATCACCTAATAAGGGGTTTGTCTAAACCAGCTAACTTGTTCCAGAACTGAGGCCAACATCAGGGTGAACCACAACCGCGCCTGCACGACCACTATGTGCTTTCAGTTCTTTGGTGGCATGTTTCTTTTTTTGAGCCACACATAAAATCCTGCAAGAGTATCTTTCCTGGGAGCGGGACCCCGTCGCCTGGATGGCCCCAACAAGACGGTCTCTGCAGCTGCCGACGCCTGCCCGGGACCGACCAGGAAAGAGGGGGCTTGTGTGTCTTCCCACCGCTGAGGCTGAAGACAGAAACCTCCCGGCCACAGGTGTTCTCTGGGGAGGAACGTTGGTGGCAGCTGCAGGAAGGCATCTCCAGGCTCAGCCTTGTGGCTAATTATTGCTGAATAAAAAATAGTCATCTCTACACAGCAGCAGTGCAGTTGCCATGGACACAAAGTAAACCAAGGTGGTGAGCACGGAAGCCATCGAAGGACTCTGGATGCGCACACTGAGACCCCGTGAATGATATTAACATCTATGAAGGGTTTTGCACCTCTTGAAATCCAAGGAACGAATATTAAAACATGAAGGACCACGACTGTCTACCTCTGCACAGAGCTCCTGCCAGCACTGGCTTCCTGCCCTGCCTTTCCGGGAAGGAAGCAAAGGCTCTTACAACTTCTCCAAATGCAAATGAGACTAGGGTTACAAGGACCCCTCACCACAGGGCTGTGATCCAGACACAATCGCAGGAAGGCCCGCAGTCCTCGGTCCCAACCTCAACATGAACTGCAGCAGGCAGGTGTCCCTTGTCAACTGCACCCTCCTCCATGGCACGCTCCAGAGACTCGAGCCCACGCCTGCCCTCTCCACTGTCCCCAGGGGATAAGTCCCTCGGCCCCTGCACCATCTCAGCTATTGGATGTTCTCAATCTTTCCACCACCCAAGGCTCTCTTTGCTGTTTATCCCCCATAAACGGCTATTTTAAAAAGGGAGTGATTTAATCTGTTCACTCCCTCTTTAAAAAAAAAAAAAGAAAAGAAAAGTGCTTGGCTGTTCTGAGGTATGACACCAAGTGTCTGTCATTCAAGCAGATGCAGAGGTGTTTGTTATCACAAGCCAGAGTGGCCTCATCCCAGTTCAAGCCACAAATTCCATCTACCATTTACAAACAAGGACCCCACACTGGAACCCACGAGGTATAAATTGCCCCCGCAGAACCACATCTGCTGCAAGCTCTTCCAGAAGGTAAACCCGGAATTCTAAAACCTGCAAAAGAAAATGGTCTTTTGAGGCTACAGATTTCATAGACATGACGTCATGCTCAAGACCAAAACCGCTGCATTTATTCTGAAGCTGCAGGTGCTGCGTACCGTGCGGGCCCCAGCCAGGCGCCGGAGCCCCTGCAGTACACAAGATGTACCTGACCTCCCGGGGCTTTGCCTGATCTCCCCTTTTCTGACTTTCAAAGGAAAAGTCAAGCTTGTTTTTCAGGGGTAAAAAAGTGCTTCTTCCAAGAGAAAAAGTTCTGAGCCTTGTAAGCCCTTAAAACTCACTAGCACCTGAAATTAGCTCCTCTGATAGGCGATCTGTCTGTGCTTTTGCACCATGCGCAGGGCCACCGAGAGGAACACCTGTGCCTGCGTCAGCCAGTAAAGGCACGTGGAGGACAGCGGTGTCAGGAGGCAGTGTTCTCTCTCCATCTACACTTTGTGCGTCCGTGGGGCAGAGATGGAACAGGAAGACGAGAAAATCAGCCCGCTACGTCTCTCCTCCGGGCCTCTCCCAGGACCAGCTGCTCCAGGTCACCAGGGAGGAGCCATGGTATACGTTTCATGATGAAAGAGAGGAAAATCCTCAGGAGGAACACGGACAGATACAGCAGAAGGAAAACAACCCGTCACAGACACACAGAACCCACGGGTCCCCCTCAGACACCTCTGTTCCTCCACAGCACTTACAGTGATTAGTAAACATTTGCTCCAGGCCCAGAGCTTGGCTGACCAGGACCTGAAAAATTGTTAAAATACCACAGAGATTGTGTCAGGAATCTTTTAAATAGTCTAAAGGGGCATTTGTTTTATCTATGTTGACAACTGGGAACATGCTCTGCTGGTTTCAGAATCTCACACACACCCAGCCCCTGATGCACTCGGGGTGGGCAGACCGTGGGTGGACAGATGGGCACATGCGTGACCAGACCAGGGAGCATCTGGCAGGAGGTGGGAGGAGGTCCAGGGGTCCCAGCGCCCCCAAGAGGGAAAGGACTGGGGGGAGGGTCACTTAACATTTATTGCAAAACCCAGAATTACAATGAGGCTCCCCTGGTATGTGACACATTCAGGATGAGTGTGTGATACACACACATGCACACAAACCTGTATGTATACACAGTCTTCACCGCATAACGACATTTTGGTCAACAATAACCATATATACATCACAGTGGTCCCATAAGATGATAACACTGTATTTTCGCTGTGCCTTTTCTATGTTTAGATACATACTTACCATGGTGTTACAATCGCCTACAGTATTCAGTACAGTAACATGCTGTGCAGGTTTGCAGCCTGCACCTTCTAGGTGTGTGTGAGCTCGCTCTGTACGCACAAGGACAAAATCACCTAATGATGTAGTTCTCAGCACGTATCCCACCGTTAAGAGATGCACGGCTGTATATGTAATTATGCATGTGTGTGAGTGTACATATATTATATACATATTCCTCACACACCTCCTAAATGTGTACATATGCGTGCATGTACAAGCGGTCTTCAAAAAGATCATGGAAAAATTCATACTTTCTTCTAATTTTATTTTTCCATGAACTTCTTGAAGGACACTCGTGTACATACATGCACATGCACTACATATGTGTGTATAAGCTTCTATGTACATGTATCTATGCATACTTATATGCACCTACACACAGACACAGAAATATCATGCACATTCTCACAGCACTTTTCTAACCATAAGGCCTTGTGACCCTGTGCAAATTGCTCAGCTCTCTGCGCCTGCTTCTCTGCAAAATCAGGTGAGTCACGCCTGCATCTCACGGGACTTCTGTAGTGAAAAGAATCTCTGGGACAGTACCAGGCACAGAGTGGTGCAGAAGCGGGTTTCACCAATGTCCTCTGGAGCCATCTGAGAAATACTAGCTACACCTTAAAGATCAGAAAGCACAGTGTTTGGGCAAGTTGCCTGGAATCACAGCAAATTAAAACTATTGCCAGGACTTGACCCTTCCTTTTCTAATCATTCAGTGAACAATCAACCTATGGACTACCTACTCTGAGCCACAGACTGCTGGAGGAGTTGGGAACACGGCCACAGATAAGCCCCAGCCTCACCCTCAAGGGACTTCAGTCCTGGTGGGGAGGGAAAAATGCCATTAACTAACTATTCACATATGCAGCTCCTGAGACCCAGAGCCCCTGCTTTATCAGCAGCTCCTCAGGGGTGTCCCATAGCCCGATAACAGAAAGGAGCTGGAGGCAGTGGTGGCACTCTGCAGACGCAGGGACCAGACTGGCCCTTCCTAAGGGAAATGAGCCCACAGGATGGCCTTAGCCTTCTGGGTGTGGCCATGCCAGCTGCAGAGCCAGCTGAGGCAGGGAGCGTGCCTGGCAGCCACCACAACACGAGGAAGAAGCCTCCCTCCAGGAACAAAGGCCACAGTCTGGTCGCTCTGTCCACAGAGAGCCTCCTGAGGGCAGGTGCAGGGCTAAAAGGCTTGCACTGGCTCAGCCAGGGCTATGGAGCTTATGCCACCCCAGCCAGGTGTCCCAGCTGATGTTTCTTGGGGATCACAGCTGGAGGAGCTTTGCCGAGGGGAGGAAGGTGTTCCTGGGCAAGGCTGCAGGGCTGCACAGCTGCACCGGCCTGGTGGAGACTCAGGAAACACAGGGGTATAGCAGTGGTTTGGAGAAGTCCGCAGGAGTGTGTTCAACTCTGCTTGCCTCAAACTTCAGCACACCTGACCCCCTCCCCAGGGGCTGGGGAGCCCTGGAAAGTCCAGTGACATGGAGCAGCCTGTTTGAACGAACAAGATCCAGCAAATGGACAAAACATACCTGTGGCAAGCACAGAGCACATGGCTGTGACTCGTACTCTGCAGAGCTGCCCATGTCACAGACAGACAGAGTGACATGTGAGGCTGGGGAGGCCAATGCTCCCAAGAGATGAACTGAGAGTCCACCCTCAGCTCCTCCTGCCCCCTGTGTGAGTCTGCGTGACCAGGAGCATCTGAACGGAGATGAATGACCAGCCCACTTGATGCATGACTGGGTCTGGACGTTGCATCTGTTAGCACTGCCAGCCACCCCTAGATTCATCCTGGGGTGATTCCCTGAGCCACATACGTGGTCAGCCCTGGCATTCAGTCAGTGCTCAATAAATGCATCCTGGAAATGGACACAGAAACTCTACTGACTGCACAGTTCATGCGCATGTGGTCTAAAAAGAATGCAATCTCCCAGGATAGAGCCAATGCTTCACAAGAACAGAGACAGTCCCGCGAGGGGAGAAGGGGAGACAGAAAAGCCGCGCTGTCGGGGCTCTGTGCCGCATGGCCCTGCGCTGCATGGGAGCACGGGACTTCCTTCCACGTCCACCCTGGAGAACCCACGTAACATTCAGATATGCCTTCAAACCTCAGAACCCAACGGATAACCCCACGGAGTTCAAGCCTGGGCCAGAAAGAATGGTGCTAGAGTGTTTGAAGTTTCTGGAAGAATTGAGTTATGCCAAATTTCAACTATAAATGTCTATTCCCCAGAATGTAAAAGAGAAAACTCAGAATTTATTCTGCTATTAACTACAAACATAGTTTGTAGATACACATTCAGGCTCACTTTGATCCCTGAAATCAAAGAAGAATTAGCGGTATTTTCTATTTTATAGAGGCCAAATCTAAAGACGCAGAACATGTAAATTGTCCCAAATTGCCAACCAGATAAGGACTAATGATATGATGTATATTTGGTGCTTGTTACTCCAACTTTGCCCGACTAAAAGATACTAAAAATTTCCTGAGACATCAAGGATAAAGTAAATCACAATGTCTCACTTTAATGTTAAAATGTAAGGAACAGCATTATTTACATAAACAAAATGTGCATATACGCACAATGGAAAATTATTCAGCCTTAAAAAGGAAAGAAATTATGATACATCCTATCACATGGGTGACCTTGAGGACATTATGCTCATTAAGAGAAGCCAGTCATAAAAGGGCAAATGCCATATGATTCCGCTTACGTGAGGTCCTGGATCAGTCAAATCATAAGAGACAGAAAGTAGAAGGCAGGGGACGCAGGGGCTGGGGCGGGACACGGGAAGCGAGTTTACTGGGGACAGAGTTTCAGTTTGAGAGGATGAAAAAGCTCTGGAGACGGAAGGTGATGTTTGCATAACATGATGAATATAGTGAGTGCTAATGAACTTGTGCCCTTGAAAATGGTTAAGATGGTAAGTTTTGTTATGTATATTTTCTACAATTAAAAAATTTTACAAAATAATCAATCGAAGACAATGAAAACAATTTAAAAAGTATATTTGGTTCACTAAAAAATGGTAATCTACACCAAAAACTGTATCTCCTGAGCAACCTTCCCAGTGTTTTAACCATCTGGGTGGACGGCTACGAAGTGCAGGGCCTGTAACGTTATGAGGCCACCGTGATCCTGGGCTTGAATTCTGCAGTGTCGGAAACAGCCCTTCTCGCTGTGACTCTCCACCCCACTTCCCAGACGCAGCTTTGGGCAGTAATTTCGTATGATCCTGATGTCCTCACAACAAGATTAACAGGCAGAGGGAATCACGTTGTTTGCTTCTAAACAAACCAGGCAGAATGAAGGAATTACTTCTCCTGCAGAATCTACGAACCATCTGTTGCTGAAAGAAGCCTTCAGTGAATGAGTGGCTGGGCTGGAGCACCTCTGCGGGAATTAAACCCTAAAGGAAAATGCATCCTCCAGGTTTCGTGTCGCTTTGATTCTATGACTGTATGTCATTCAGGCGAAACCAATTCTACCTTTGAGAAGAGAAAACTGAAAGGATGTTAAGGAGATTCAGCGTGGACAGTAGCTCCCAACCTGGTGCCCCCAGGCTGCCCTGCCAAGGATTTGGGATCGGGGGGACAGGGAAGTTGGGAAAACTGAACTAATTATTTATCAAGACAGACTGCCTGATGGATAAAAAAAATCTTTCAAATAAGATGGGGTGATCGAATGCAGAAACGTTAAAGAAGTCACGGTGCGGGGAGGCAGAAAAGGACTGAGACTGTACAGACCCTCCTGCCCTCAGGAACAGGCACCTTCTAACAACCCCACCCCTCACAATTCCCTGTGATTAACAAACACCACATTTAAATCACTTATGTGATTCTCTATTCTATTCCATTCATCTGTGTTCCTCAAACAATTGCAGATAGATCTACCCTATGACCCAGCTATCCCACTGCTGGGAATATACCCAGAGGAATGGAAATCATCATGTCAAAGGGATACCTGCACCCCAATGTTCACTGCAGCACTCTTTACAATAGCCAAGAGTTGGAACCAGCCCAAATGTCCATCATCAGATGAGTGGATACAGAAAGTGTGGTATATCTACACAATGGAATACTACTCAGCTATAAAAAAAGAATGAAATACTGCCATTTGCAACAACATGGATAGATTTAGAAAAAATTATATTAAAAAAATAAGTCAGGCACAGAAAGAGAAATATCACATGTTCTCACTTACACGTGGGAACTAAAAATAAATAAATAAATACACAAATAACCTGGGGGTGGGGAGGGAAGAAGACACAACAATCACAATTCCTTGAAGTTGTTAAGACAAGTGAACAGATACGATGTCGATGGGGGACAGGGGGCGAAGGAGGAAGAAGAATCGGTAAAGGGACATGAAAATCAACTACATTGTATATTGATAAGTTAAAATAAAAAATAAATGAATAAGTTTTATAAAAATAACAAAAAATAAAAAAATAAATCACTTATGTGAGTGAGTGAGCTGCCCTGATAAGGAAGGCTGCAGTTGTACCTACCACAGATAAGTGCACATTTAATATTTCCACTTCAGTAATTAAAATCTTCTGAACAGGGGAGATCTGCTGGCCCGGCTCCCCCTAGCTCGGCAGGTGCTGGATGGGAAGACACACAATTGCAGGCTGCTCCACAGGCCTGGACGGGGAGGAACGTCCCCAGGCAAGCCCTGCCAGCCTCCCATGGCCACAGCAGGTGCTGATAGGAGCCCCAGGTGCCACGGCCACAGGGGAAGCCCCCACACACAGCGGCCCACAGCAGCAAGTAGGGATGCCCCCGGCCCTCGAGGGGGACGGGCAGGTCTGGCCCTCCACAGGAGTCAGCGGGCAGTGGGTGTTGCTGGACTCCTCCAGGCCTGGACCGGGCCCAGAGTCGCGGCCACCACAGTCGACTGGGTCAAGCTGGTCCCTCCTGGGCCAGATGCACAATGGGTGAGAAGCGGCACATGGAGCCCAAACGGAGGAGAAACCATGGGCACGGTGCTGGGGCAGCCACTGCCACGGGACACCGAGTCTCCATCCCCTCTACAGCCAGTCAATCCCTGAGGAAGGCTGTCACCCCAGAGCCATCCACCCTCGCCTGGGAAGGGCTGAGGTCAAGAGCAGGCCCCGTCCCACCCCGCCACTCCCACGCATGTGACTGGAGGCTGCTCACATCACCCCTCTCTACCGTCAGCCTGTTCATCGATCAGAGGGGATAACAAACGTGCCTCGGGGGTTCATAAGGAGGATTAAATGAGTTAACAGGTGGAGAGCATTTGAAAGAGCGCGTGGCGCAAGGTCCACGCTTGGGGTCACTATGGACGCTCCGGCTTCTGACAGTTCGAACTCTGAGCTTTCGGCCACCTTCTGAGGGTGCGGAAACGATGCACAGTCAGCAGAAACTTGGGTTTGAGCTTTGATCTTCTCCAGGATAGCGAGAGCACGGCGCTTTCCTACGCTGGGCAGGCTGGTCTCAGCGACGCAGCTCGGTGGGGCAGGTGTCTCCGTGCATTCGTGACTTCATGATATTTCCAACTAACAGCAGCCAAGAGCATCTGCATGAGGGGTCTTCAAAAGGTTCACGGAAAGATTCGAATTGTCTTTCAACTCTAGTTTTCCACAAACTTTATGAAGTATCCCTGTATGTTTATTCCTCACTAGATGGGCCACTCCGAAGCGCCCCCAAACCACAGAAAGGACAGAACAACAGTCCCGCAGTCTGCACCCTCAGCCACATCCATGCTAACTCTCTGCTCGCAGGATGCATGAAGACCAGCCAGGTCCTGGGCTCCCGGCTCTCCCTGGTCATGGTGACCAGCTCGACCTAACAGTCCGAGATAGACAGGAGCTGTCGAGGACCAGAGCACAGCGAGCAGAGGGCCGGACTGTAAAAGCAGCAACGACCCAGTGACCATGAGCGACGCACGCCACAGCCGTGCCCAGAGCTTCACCCGTGTCCCCTCATCCCTCACCCCTCACGGGGAGCGACAGACACACCTGACACAGGTGAGGTTATCAACTGGAATCCGCTTCCTGTCCATAAAAGGCAGAGACCCCCATCTTCTGTGCAGACCCGCGGGAGGACAGGATGAAATAACACGCGAGACCACCCCCGCCGTGGCCCCAAACTGCCTGGCTCTGACTTGGTTGGTCTTTCAATAGTTCCAGTTCTACCACACGTGCTCTCTTCACGTCAGCTGTCCAGAGGTGCTGGGAAAGCTCATGCACCTAAACACCAAAGAACAAAAGTGCTACTTAACAATCAACGGAGCTAGAGATCGAGCACCTTGTCCATGTGGGCATGGCCATTCGGTGGCCCAGGATGGACTTGCCCCACTTGTCAAAGCCCTCCCGCCGCCACCCTGTGCTAGGAGAGGCAGCACGGAGCTTGGGGCTGAGCCCGCGGCCTCTTCAGGCTCACATGGGCCAGGGCAGGGCTGCAGAAAGCCAGCTGTGCACACAGGCACCTACTCCCTCACCCAGAACCACCTGTGCACAGGTGCAGTTTCACATTCCTACGTCAGCCTCAGGTGCTGATTTGAAAAAACTGCCATGTGCACAGCCCTGCGTTTGGTTTCTGGGATGTCCCCCCAGCAGACAAAACCCGTTATTATGTTCAACGACCTTGAAGTTCAAGTCCACTAGATTCTTACCAAGCTTGAAGGCTAAGAAAATGCCTCTCACAAGGAAACGCTTCATTTCACTACAAAATGAGATTACACAACCCAACATCTCTCCTTTCTTGCTTCGGCTACTGAGATACAATTTTGTGTTCCACCAAAGGAACTTCCCTGGCCCGGGGTCAGCAGCCACACTGAAAACACACAGGTGCTGGAGCCAGATGGGCCAGCTCTTTGGGTCTCAGGTTCCTGATCTATAAATGGGGTGATGATACCTACCATGCAGAATAAAGCAGAGCAACTAAACGCAGGTGGCAACACCTAGCCAGGGTCCGGCCCCCGGGAGGCGCTCAGTGCCAGCGTCCTTCCGCTTTCCCTCTATACCCTTCTATCCCTACCCCATCCCCTCTGCCTCAAAAATCATTTGGCCCTAGATGGCTTAAACTCTAATTTTATCAGCACCACACTCACCAGCCAAGCTCACCAGCTAGCCCTTAAGCCCTAATTTTAGTGCATCTGTATTTCTGTATTTCAACCTTTACAAGATACCGTACTTCACGTTTTGAAGTATCCTCGTATAGCTTTTTCTCATAGGCTGCCTCGAGTCTTTTTAGAAATGCATGCAGTGGGGCACATGACAGCCGTCACCGACATGTGGAAGGAAGTTCGGGAGGTGTTGCATAAAGGGCACGGAATCCGGAGATCAGGTCGGCAAATGTCACCCTCCAAAAATAAAACCAAAAGAACCAACAAAACGAGTGAATTCGCAATCAATGGCAATCTTCCCAGGAAACAGCTCACCTGGCTGACTCAGAAATGTGGCTGACAACGAGGCAGCAGATCTCGAGTCCCACAGAAGAACCTCACTAAAACCCCCATCAGCAAGGCCCGAGCACAAACACCCCGTGAGCACAAGGGGACCTGTCATCTAATTAAGCATAATCTGTACATCAAGAAACAGTTTTGCTGACTGATTACTAAAAAAGGTTGGAAGGAAACTCAGGTGTATCTGTCAAGGTCGAATCAGAATTCAGAAACTACACAAGCTTTTTGAACAGAGGGGCTTTCATAGAAATTGGGTATAAAGTTGTTAACTTGGTAACTAAAGTGTAAAAGGAAAATCCTAAAGGCTCAAGGAGGTGGCATCGGCAGGAAGTAGCCACCACCCCAGGACTAAGGGAGCAAGGGAAGAGAGAGTGGACTCATGGCCCCAGAAGCTGGACGAAGGGCCCTGTGGGGGACCTCTCAGGAGGGGACCCCTGGGGAGGGTAGCTGCTGGGACTTCTGAGGGGCTGGGACCATGAGGCTGGCCAGCCTCTGCTGGGAGAACTGCAGCCTGGGTTCACCTGCTGCCGCTGGGACAACCAGAGGCCACCAGAAGGACCAGGCCCCTGCTCTGCCTCCCATCTTGCCAGTCCCTCTACTGACCCCCCTGGTGGGGCCTGCCAGGAAACTACCAGCAAAGCAAACTCAGAACAGGGCATAGATGGGTTTGGAGCTGAGATAATAAAGTAATAAACTGCAAACAGGGATCTCTGAAAAATGAGTGTCCATCACTACCCTACGGAGAGAGTATTGATCCTACATACTGAAAGACCCCCAGAATGGGGAAGTCCAATCCATCAAGCCTCCAGAGGCCGGTGGAAACCAGCCTGCCCAAAGCGCAGCCACTCACCCGGCCTGCCGCGGTCTGCAGAGTACATGTGCCCCCTGGAGTGCGGGTCTTCTAAGGCAGGCACAGTCCCCACCATCGTGAAGGAACCATCGCTCCTAGCTACCAATATCTTACGATGCTGATTCACGTAAACCCCGATCCTTGGTTGACAACTCCTAGGTGAACTAATAAAATGGAATTTCCAAACCTACAATACTAAGAGTGAGACCCTAGGCCCATGGTGATTCTCTCTCTCAAAGCTCAGTCTGAAACAGCCCGACGTCTCCCTTATTTTAACCGCATGTTTGATCGCATGTGATTTACACCCTGGAAAACAGATCAGGTCTTTTGAAGAAAGTAATCATACAAGCCTCAACTATTTCTGCAAATGTGTTACACACACAATTATGCAGAGGAAGAAAACAGACAGAAATTCAACTGCCCCTTGAATAAACCTACTTACCACATTCCTGATTCTGACCGGTTCATCCTCCAGCAGAGGACTCAGCCCCATCCAGGAACATTGGGCCTCTCTGCAGCCTCACTGTGCACAATCGTGCTCTTCCTGAGACCGATAACCACAGGGACAGGGCAGCTGCTCTGCTGAGGTTCCTGCACCTGCAGCTCACACAGCATGTGCACGGGCCACAGAGAGGGAAGCCTCACGCCCCCACCAACGCCAGGTCATGCTGGAAGACAAGGCTGTGGTTATCTCCCCCAGAAGACGAGGAACTCACAGGCAGTCTGACAACTGTCAGTGTCCTCTGATCATAAAGAAGTTCCCAGCACTTCCCATCACCTGAAACACAATCCAGAAGACATCGTCTGGAACGACTTTTCCTTGGGAATTACATCCACTATGTCACAGTCACAGACACTCACATACGGGGTCAAACCTCCCCCCCCCACAAAAAAAAATCCAGAGAAACGCTAATCAGAACCACAATGAGACATCATTTCACACCCGTTAGGATGGCTACTGTCAAAGAACGGAAAATATAACAAACACTGCCAGAGATGAGCAGAAACTGGAACCCTGGTGCACTGTGGGTGGGGGACACAGGATGGTGTGGCTGCTGCGGAAAGCAGTGCACCGTGCTCTAAAAATGCTAAAAATAGAAATGCTATATGATTCAGCAATCCTACTGGGTATAAGCCAACCTGAGCTGAACACAGGGTCTAAGAGACTTGTACAGCCGTGTTCAGAGCAGCACCATCCACAGTAGCTGACAGGTGGAAGCCGCCCTAGTGTCCATCGGCGGACGGACAGATAAGCAAAATACGGTCCACACGCACGATGGAATAGTATCAGCCTTAAAAGGAGGGAAATTCTGACAGCTCCAGCAGGGGTGAATCTTGAGGACGCTGCACTGAGTCCTATAAGCCAGTCACAAAAGGACAAATACTGTGTGATTACACTTTCATGAGGTCCCCAGAGCATTCAGATTCATAGGCCAGAAGTAGAAAGGGGTTGCCAGTGGCTTGGGGAGGGGCAGTTAGTGTTTAATGGGGACAGAGTTTCACTTCTGCAAGTTGAAAAAGTTCTGGAGATGGACAGTGGTGACGATTGCATGACATTATGAATGTATTTAAATACCACACAACCATCCACTTAAAAATGGTTAAGATGGTGAATTTTGTTGTATGTATTTTACCACAATTAAAAAAACATCTGGGGAAAAAAAGGAATGAAGTACGGACACATGCTACAACATGGATGACCTCAAAAACATCATGGCAAGTGAAAGAAGCCAGACGCAGAAGGATAGACACTGTGTGGTTCCACTACGAGAGGTTCCCAGTGTCGTCACATTCCTAGAGACAGAGGGCAGAGCAGCGGGTGCCAGGGCTGGCGACGGGCAGGGGTGCAGAGTCTCAGATTTGCAAGACGAAATGTTCACAAAACTCACAACAACGTGAGTATACTTAACACTGTGGAACTGTACATGTAAAAATGGTTAAGATGGTAAATTTTATGTTTATTTATTTATTTTTTTACCACACAAAAAATGTTCAATAAAGCTAAAACATATCTGGGGGGAAAACAGATAGAATACAGAAAAAACAGAATCCAGGATTGCTCGGCTACTGAATTCCCCAGTCCACCCCCATATTCATTGAGTCCAGAGCCTGTTAGAAAAGTTGTATTTTCTTCAGTTCTAAGTGCCCTTTCAGTTTTGCTGTTCTTTGCTTTTATTGCAAACAGAAAGCTTCTGGCAGTTTCCCGAGTGACTTCTGGTGGCTGAAAGCTTCATTCCACAATCCAGTGCGTACTTCATTAAAGCCCATCAATATTTAACTCTGAATATAAAAGCAAGTGCCCAAGTCTTGCACAAGAGAAAACCAAACTCCAGCTCAGAGCTCCCGAGATGGACCACACGTTAACACTAGAGGGCCCCTGGTCTGCAGCGGTGACAACTAAGGACAGAAGCGCCAACCACGCCTGCCTACGCGGTGTTCCCAAACCGACACGGACGGCCGGGCCCAGCATTCTGATGAATTGCCTGGGATGGGACCCAGGTGTCCCCCGTGTGCAGCTAGATGAACTGCTGGGCAGCGCCGTGGGCTGGCGTGGGGGACGAAAGACAGGACAGTGAGTGTAGCCAGGAAGGCCAGTGAGACAGGCAGGGAGGAGACGAAGCAGGAACGGTCTGCGGCTCTGACCCGCCTTGGAATCCAGCTTTAACTCAGTCATGCCAGAACAAATTCCTCCCCCTGCACATATTCCATTTGTGAAACTCACTAATTCGTACCAGTCATCAGATGAGGCACCTCCTATGACACGGACACAAAGTGCGCCCAGCAGGCAGCCCCTTCCCTCTGGAGCCTGGCTGGCGCCTGCCGAGTGACAGGAGGGGCCAGGACCTGCACGGCCCCTCTGCCGGCACCTTCCCAGGTGGAAGACAGACAGACAGACAGACACACACACACATACACACACACACTGTTCACTGTCCGCCTGGGCCAGACAACGTCTCACTAAACACTTGTGACAGCTCATGCCCTAAGCCCTGGGATGATCTCCCTCCTGCAGAGGAGGTCACTGAGACGTAGGAAGGTACCCGCCCAAGGACGCACAGGTTGGTGGCAGGGCTGAGGCCTGACCCGGGCCATGGCTCCCAAGCTCACGGCAGCGAACACCACCTCCCTGCAGGGTGCACTCAGCGCAGACATTGCCACATCCACACACACAGTGGTGCCCCAGCACATCTTACCAGTGACGCGTGACTCGCTGCTCCGAGATGCCACCCAGGAGACGCAGTCTGCAAGTGGACCACCACGTCTGCAAAACTACGCCCGGCTCAGGGAGAACTCGAGGAGGAGGGACAAGAACACAAGGGGAGCAGCGTCCCCAAATGCACAGAGCAAAGGCTCGTTTGCAGCCATCCTGCTCTCGCCAATAAGAACACCCCCAAAAATGGAAGGCAGAGAAGCTGCAGCCTCCAAAGGGTGAGTGGGTCATGCTGTGCAAAGTCCTCCCACGAGGCCGGCCTCTGCCTCCTGTTCCCTGTTCCCATGACCACGCATGTCCCACTCAGCTCACGCCTGCACGGCCCTCGCTGGCTGACGGGCTGGGACCAGCACCAGCAGGGGCTCTGCTGGTTCCTGAAGACCCACCCAGCACCTCAGCCCAGAGCCCAGCAACACCCCGCCTCCATCGCCGTCACCCACCCTCCCTGTGTCTCAGTGACGTGACTCCAGCTGCCACCGCCAGGGTCCACACCATTCTGTGCCTCCACACTCCCCAAGCAACTGAGGACACAGTGTTCTCAGTGTCTCCTCCAGCACCCTGAGGATGCCACGGCCCGGATGAAAGCCGTCTCTCTGGTTCTCCACATTCCAGGAAGGTGGACAGAAATCTCTCGGCACACGGCTGGTGCACCCGGGGGCAGGGCAGCTGCCAGGCCGTCACGGATGGCAAGCCGCTCCCTCGGCAAGCAGGCCCACGTGCTCCAGGAGCGCGGACCGAGGGGTGAACGCACAGCTGCCCACCCCTGCGGGCACCAACTCATGCCCCGGGTGTCCCCAGCGCCTCACAAACATCACCCAGCTCCGTCCCATCTGTGAAACGCCCTCCACCCCCAATGTCTACACCAGAAGGCAGTGGTGAATCAACACGGCTTTCTAAGCCATCGGCCAAGGCACAGAGCATGAAAACAAACAGCCAGAGGGAACCCCAAAGATCCAGAACCTAACGAGGAAAAGGACCTCGATGCCTAATCCCGCGTCTGGCAGTGTGTCCCCTAAACAGGGAGACCGCCCCGGACCACACCAAGCTAGGTGATGTCCGAAGATCACCCTCGAAACGCAGAACTGCTTTGGGATGAAGAATTGGTGGAAGGAGGATCGATAACGGAGAACTAGAGAGGGCCAGAAGGACTGGGCCGCACGGGAGCGACTTCCACCTCCGCTCTGCTCTCCCGCTCCTCGCATCCCCTCCACCTGGCCAGGCGCGGACGAAACAGCGAAACTTCCCAACACACGCGCCTGTTCCTGTGCGGTGGAAACGCAGCACCTGCATAGAAGGCGGACGCTCACGTCTCCCTACACTCCACGTTCACGCCGCACCTGGGGAAAAGCTGGACTCACACCCAGGAAGGACGCAGACTCCCCACTAGGACCATCAGAGCAGCGAGGCCCACAGCCAAACCACGGCTGTCACCCATCGGAGACCCAGCATGCAGCTCCCAGTCTAAAGGGCAACACGACTTGGTGACCGACCCAGGCCAGCTCGCCCAGCAGGAGAACAGCCAGGGAGGGACATGAGAGCGCAGGGGCGGGGGCGCCTTGAAGCAGCATGGCCCGGTCCCTGACCAGCAGACCCCACGACCGTGAGCCCTGCTGCTGCGCCAGAAACAGAGTACGATGACACACAAAATAAGGTCCTAGATGCTTACCATGTCCCCAGTGCCTCCCTGACCTCGTGTCCCGTTAGCCAGCCTGCTCTATCAGCCAGGGACTGCATGGTTCTGTCACCCCAGCTGCCCAATCAGCACTTGGCTGTGCCGTGCACATGACCTTGTGCCTGTCAGCTGGGACGATGGCTGGGTTTAGGCTCTATGCACTGACACGTGGGCAGAGCTCTGAGACGAGGCGTCCTTTTCTGACAGCACTGCAGTCCCTTCCTGCAGTAAATAATAACAGATAACGCGGGAGAAGAGCCCACTTCATGGGGAAGAAAGCACTGGGGGATCTCTGGGGGGGAAGGGGCAGCTCCAGAAGCCGTGGGAGGAGGTGGCCGGCCGGGCAGGACTGAAGCCGGACACCCACAAAATCGCCCTCCCACCAGCTCGCGGGACCACTCCATTAATCCATCAGGCCCACGTGTCCTACGGCGGCCCTGGGAACTTCCGCCATGCTCTGAGCCATCGGAGGACCTTAGAAGCTCAACCCAAATGTGACACTTCACCTTAAGCAAAGAGACGGGGACCCTCCCCAGATCCTGGGTGACTCCACATGGCCCAAGAGAGGGAGGAAAAGCCCCCTCGCTGTCACCCTGTGTGTCCCCTCCAAGCAAGCCCCTTCCCGGGCCGGAGGAGTCTGCCGAAGCCAGTCCCAGCCGCGTGTGAGCACAAACACAAGGGACCCTCACCCCCACCTCCACCGGCTCACGAGCTGCCACCAGCCCTTCTCACGGAGGGGACACGGAGCCCAGTGTCCCACGGCTACTCGGCAGCGACAGCAAGACTGCACCCAGGCCTGCTGTGAAAGCCCAGGCTGCTAACCACTGGCCCGCCCTGCCTCCCGACCACTGTCACAGCCAAGCGTCCGGTTTTCACACAGATTATCCTTCCTTGAAATCACCACGCGTGTGTCTATTACTCCACAATCCAACTGTGACCCGTCTTAATTAGAGGTATCAGAGAAACCACACAAACCCTCTGCTGACTGGCAGGGCTGGTCCTCAGCACTCATGGGGGGCTCGTTGCAATGCCACCACTATAATCGTCTTTATCTTGTCACTTACCTACGGTTTCTAAAGCAAGCCAGAAACTGAGCTAACGAAACTCAGACCGTTTAATAAACCTCTGGAAAAGTTTTTAAATAACACACCATTTGGATAATAACAGCTGGAGACGTTGAAAAAACCAATTACCAATTAGAGTTTAAAAATATTAATTATACAGCCACACAGCTAAATACCACATCCCAGTACAATTTTTCAAAGATAAGTTACAAGAGACTAAGGGGTGAAATTGGGAAATAACCCTCTGGCAACCAAACACTGGAGGGAAGAAGGCTGTGGCTGCGGCCTCTTGCAGACCGGGACCCACCCGGCACCCACCCCAGCCCCTGGGGACCCCGACCAGCCCTCTTGCCCTCACTGGGACTCAGTTTCCCCATTTGAATAAGGAGCAAAAGGCTACAGGGTCCCTTCGTCCTCACGCTCCTTCCAAGACAGTCCACCTGTCTAGGAACAAAGGTCCCAGGCACTTTCTAGGAAACAGGCTTGTTCACCTGGAGCTGGGCAGAGGAGGCTGCCTCCTTCTGCTCAGGGCCCAGGAGCCTCCAGGGCTGTGAATGCCATGCCAGGCCATGCCACACCACATGCGCAAGAGGCACCTGCACAGCCTCCCCAGGAGCCAGGCATCAGCAACTCCCTTCCTCCCATTACCGCGAGCATTAATGAGAACAGCAGCAGGTACCACGCATACACCATGCACCACTTGAGTACTTTCCATCACTAATTGGTTGCTCACTGAACAACCTGGTGGAATAGGTAAATGGGGAAACTGAGGCACAGAAGGATTAACAGACTTTCCTGAGGCCATAGCACTACCCATCCAGGCCGTCTGGCTCCAGAGCCCAGGCCTGTGCCCCGTGTTTTGTCCTTGGCCACGTCTCAGCAGCACAAGGAAAGCTGATCCCAGAGCCGGCACGGCACCAAGAGCTCCCACACGTGAGTGTGTCCTGGGCACTTGATGTCAGACCAGAGGGCCAGGGCCAGAAACAGGAAAATAGCTTCCAAGTTTCCCAACGTGGACTGATGGAGTTGCATGGGCGACCCTCCGACACTCAGCCCTTCCCACGAGCACAAGTGCTTAGGTGGCCGCATGGTCAGCTTGGGAATGGCCCGTATCGTGCGAGGCCTGATGTCAGACCTGCCCCTGGGTCGTCGGGACTTGGGTTTCTGCAGGCAGCTCAGGCCCAGAGCACACAGCGGCCCTCTACCCAACAGCAACCTAAAATAAAAATGCACAGTGCTCGTAAGAGCTTTGCTTTAAAACAACTACAGTGCATTTGGTAATGATGTCTGTGGCTTTCCAATATGGAGTAAAACAAATACTCTCGTCAGATCATCAGAAATACCCTTCCAGGGCCAGTACAGGTGAACACCAGCACGTACCCGTCCAGCACCAGTTAGGCAGAAAAGCTCTTCAAGGTAAAACCCAGGTGCCAGGAACAAACACGGCTGTGGTAACTACAGACACCAGATTTATCCCCAGGATGGGGAACTGCACCTATAACCCTTTCCTTTCTAAAACACAACACACCCAACTCACGTCTTCCTTAGTGACCCTCAGTAGCTCCAGACGCACACAGGTATGCGGCCTCCCAGGTTATGGAAGTGCAGACAAGGCCGAGCCTCAGCAGCCCCTGCACAGGGACACCCAGGTGAGCCCCCGCCTGCCTCTGTGCGCCCCTCATGAGGCCTGGACAGCCACCACAATGCCCTTTCCATGGTGGCCGGCCTTGGCTCAGAGCTCAGACCACCCAAGAACCCAGACTGTACTCGCCTCCCGACTCCTGCACGTCAGCAGTTTCAGCGACAGCCGGGTCGATGATCACCAGCCCCGGTAATCAGCACCTTCCAGGCCTGGGGTTGCAGCTCTATGTCAGCAAGAGGGAAACCTGCTATTGGTAAATCCATGTTTCAGGGACTGCAGCTCTAAGACCAGGATAGCCCTGGTTGGCTTTTTCCAAAGCCACATTTTAGTAGTTGGAGGAACATTAAAATTCCAGACCCGACTTTGCTCTTGTATGAGCAGCAGGGCAAGCTAATGACCTTGGGACCCATCAGAAACCCTGTGTGTGGATGTGGGAAGAAAACCTGTTCCTGACATCCTTCCAGCCACACTGCAAAGCGAGATAGATGTGCAATGGTGCTACGTGCTTCAGGCACCTCAGCAATGAGTGGGACATAAATTTGAAGCACCAGGAATTATATCTTACAGGAAATATGCAGGTCCATATATCTGCCACAATCCCTGGTTCACAAATACAATGTAAAATATGAGGCTTTAGCAACAATATCCAGTTGGGGGAACAAAAAGGAATAATAATACTGATTGAAGTCTCCTACCCCAGCATCCCAAACACCCACAGCTCCCACAGGATGGTGACAACGCAGGCAAAACTGCCGAGCATGCATAAAAAACCTGGCAAAAGGCTGCACGTACAGGCGTGGCTGGCAAAGGAGAAGGTGTGGCCAGGACGCAGCAAGCTCTGCTGTGTGACAGGGTCCCTGGGGCGCTGGACAGTCTGTGCAGGTGTAAGGAGCTCACACGCCTCCACCACTGAGTCCACCAGAAGTAGCAGTTTTTAAAGAATTTAGATAACTCTTACAGAAGAAATGAGAACCAAAATAAGAAAGTTTCCCTGGTGATACAGGGGCTAAGTCTGGATCTCAGGCAACCACTGAAGCTTCCTTTGAGAACGATCATCGTGAAATATTCCTAAACTATGGAAGACGGAACAGTGACCTGCCTCTGTGCTGGCCCAATCACAAACCCATAAAGGTTTAAAGTTTTTTCCTAAAACAGTACTAGTTTTCAGCTGGTTTGTTAACTTAAGTTTGCATACATCTGTAAACTTTAAAAAAATGTTTTAAATGAAATTTTCAGAAGTACGCAAAAATAAAATCATATAATAAACGTCATGAACCCATCAGTCAACTCCAACAACACGAGTGATCGACCCTGTTCTCCCTTTGTCTGTCCCAGACACGGGATCACTGCATGTACCAATACGTCAGCGTGTCTCTCCAAAAGACACGGGTTTTTAAAAACACAACCCCAATGCCCTTATCACCACTAATCAAACAGTAGTGCGTTCATTTCATGCACTATCCAGACCTTGTTCAACTTATCCCCTATTTTTAAAAACAGACTTTCCAGAAAGGGTGGTTTGCTGAGTGACTGTAAGTGGCCTGAAGGAAGACAGAGTGTCTGCTCCTTGGCAGATCCCAGCACTTAGCACCGTCACTTGCCCCAGGACATGCAAAGGGTCCTCAAAAAGTGCACGGAAAGATTCATATTATCTTTTAATTCTACTTTTCCACTACCATCGTATGTAGAAAATGCTCAACAATGTTTCCAAATGGGTTCATGCTCATCCCTCAAAATAAAATGCAGAAGAAAGCACTTCTGTTTACATGGAGTCTGGGACAGGCACCCTCAGACGGGCAACCAGCTTCCTCTACGAGACACGGAAAAGGACAGGCCATACTGATCAATGCTGAGATGTCCTCAGTTTCCCTCCAGTTTGACATATGAATGGGTCACAATCAATGCCCTGTTAACGATGCTATGAGGAGCTGCTCCAGCACCCGCTCAAACACCCACATCTGCAGGCTGAGTGTCAGTGGCTTAGGAGAAAATCCCAGAAACAACCAGAAAGCACTCTCGATCCCCAGACACCAGATCACTGTGCGGCAGGAACGGAGGGTGAACAGGAATCAGCAGAATTCCCAGAGTCGAGAGCCGGCCAGCTCCACGCACCTGCCGAGCTGCCTCCAGGGCCCAGAACCCACGGCTCTCAGTGTTTTCACAGATTTTCTTTTAGGAGATGCTCTGTCGCCAGTGCTCTTGGTGACACAGTGGATACCTTCAAGAAAAACAGTCACAACATCTGAGTCAAAAAGCCACTCAGAGCGGTCAGACTCTGAGGAAGTTCTAGGAGCACCTGACCCAACGAATTTCACTTACGTCCTCCTTTGTGTCCACGTGCAGGAGTGACACGTGGAAAAATCGAGGTCTGCGTCTGAAAGAGCTCTTCCCACGAGCAGAAAATAAAAACGCTAACCCAGAGACCGTTCAGTCACAGTCCCGCGGACAGGGCTCTAACTTTCCTGGTGGTACGTGAAAAAATGGCGTGTTTCACAAATAATGGCATCTCAGAGTTCACGAAAAAGGTATATTCTAGACACACAGGCTAAATCCACGGTGATCACAAGGGGTACACTCGCTGCCACAGGGGAGGGGAGAGAGGACGGGAGGTGGGCCTTCTGTAGGTCACAGAGCCAAAGCTCAAGGTCAACAGGAAAGCCCTCGAGGCAGGAAGGACGGGGACCCCAGGCGGGGCCGACCAGCCCACCGTCTGAGACAGCCACTTAAATCCCCAGCGCGAGAGTCACCCACACGTACCCGGTGCTTAATTTATGGGCATCTCCACTATGCAGCCTTTAATTGCACTGGCTGCCGGGCTCTACAGTGATTTAGCTGAGCAAGGAAGACCCTTCAGTGGATCCTGTCATTTTTCTGGAGCGGCGGCCTTTTGGGAAGAAAAGAACTCACTCCCAGACTGGCGGCTGCACAGATGCAGAAACCTCAACAGCTGCCCAAGACTGAAGGCCTCCGATGCGGCCCGTTCGCTGCCACCATGCACAGGTGCCAGTTGTTCCTCCAGAATTACACTGCAGGCAGGTCGCCTGACCCCATAAAGCACCCAGTGACCCCCATAAATGCCAGGGCCTCTATTATGAGAAGCAGCTGGACGCTCTCACCTTGAGAACCAGGACAGCTACAATTTCCCACCGTCCCACCTTCCTGCATGGCTGTTGAGCAATGAGTTCACATCTCCTTTATTTCCCACAAATACTCTAGATCACAGAGCCTCAGTGTCACCCACATTGCCGAGAACCACCTCTCCTAGGCCCGGGTACCAGGCAGGTGTCTGACCCCTGGTTTCCTGCAAACATAATTCAACAGCCCCGATCACCCCCTGCCACCAAAAGAGATCACATCACAGCAGAAATCTTGTGCTGGGGCAGGAGCTCGGGGACCGTGAGGCTCTCCCCTTACATGACAAATGTGGAAAGCACTCTACGTATGTGTGACGTCCTTTGACGTCCTTTCACGGTGTGCCTGATGATGACAGCTCACCAAGCCCACGTGGCACTTCACAGGAGGCAGCTCAGGAATCAAGACACGTGGCTGTTCCCAAGCAAGTCCACGAGGTCGCTCAGCAAATCCACCTGCAGGGCCCTCGAGCAGCAGCAGCAGGTGCAGGTGGGGAGGGGTTGTGGGAGCACATGTCACCAGGGTGCATACACACACCTTGCAGGAGACCAAATGGAGGAGGCCGCACGACCAGAAAACCAAAGGCAACCACCTTGGGAAAAAAACCCAGCTCATTCACATAGCAAAACAACCCACGGGGATGTACAGAGACCCCCCAAAAGGGGCTGCACACAGCCGAAACCAGGGTCTCCCCTTGAAGCAAAGTGAGCCACGGGGTCCCCTTCCCCGAGTCTCGAATCTGCTCAGATCTCACGTTCTCAACGAGACTGTGACCACCAATTTCATACGCAGCTGCCCCTCCACCCCGATTCCCAACCCCCTACGCTGCTGGTTTTTCCATAGCACACGGCACATTTCCCACACTGTGTAATTACCTTGATCATTTTCCTTGTCTGGCTCCCCCCAAGCCAGCCCACCCCCGCTGGAAGGAAAGGCGCATGGGCACGGGGGTGTTGTGTCTGTTCAGTTGGCTGGTGTATTCCCAAACACCCGAACAGTGCCCGGCTCGCAGCAAGTGCTCAAGAAATACTCATGGAAAGAGTAAATGAGAAGGACCAGAGCCTGCTTTTGTCTCTGCTCTGGCCGGAGGGGCAGCTGGGGACCGCCGTCGTCAGGACAGCAGACACTTGAAGTGTGAGAACACCTCATGGCACACGAGGTACAAATGAAGGAAAGAGCAAAAGGGACCGACCACCACCACCATCAGAGCATCACTGCACACGCCTCTGCTCTGAGATGCCCTCCATGAATGTTCTGGCAGATCCTACAGGACAAGGCACGGCCATGCAGAGGCAGGGTCATGGGACCCCAGGGAGCAGGAGCGCGCCAGCCCCACAGCGCCGACCCACAGCTGGGGACAAACCCTGGCGGCCCGTGGGAGATCTCTCCCACCAGACAACCCTGGGTCTCTGCCCGCCAGCTCTGTGGCCTTGGGAAAGTCACTTAACCTTTCTGTGTTTCGGTTTCCCCATCAGTAAAACGGGACACGTCAAAGGGCTGTTACCAGGAGCACGAGTTAGTATCTGCAAAGCATGTACAATGTGCTGGCGCATAGTGGGTGCTGTGAAAGTCACCGTTAGTTAAAAAATTAAAACTTCCACCAATCCTCCTCAGTGGGGGTCCACCCTAGACCACGGAGAGGCAGCCCCGTTCCAAGGAGGACTAACCACAAAGGCGCAGGGAGAAGAAACAAAATCAAAATTAACAGTGACTATGGCAGTGGTTCCTAGTCATGGCCCCGGGACCCTTGGCGGTGTCTGCAGACGTTTCTGTTGTTGTTACAACGTGGCGGTGGGGGCTGGAGTGGGTGCTACTGGCATCTAGTGGGTAGAGGCCGGGGGAAGCTGTCACACATCCTGCAGTGCACAGGGCAGCCCCCACGGCAAAGAAGTGTCCAGCTCCAGTGTCAACGACACCAGGGCTGAGAAACCCTGAGCTACAGCAACCACCCACCTGGAACCCTGGTCCTGATATGGGCTTTGCAAACTCAACAACTACCCCCTGCCCTCCTGGCTGCTCCTCCTGCCTAGGAGTCGGGGACAGCAGACTGCCCTGGACAGCATCAGGTGGCCAGCAGGGGAGACTCCCTACTCCCGAGGGCAGCTCCCCAGAGGCAGGGTAGGAGGGACAGCACACCAGAGTGTGCAGCCCACACCAGGAGCCAGTGGCCCGTTTCCCACCTCCAGGCAGCCATCCCTTGGCTGCTTCTCAGTGACAGTGGCCTCAGGAAGACACGGGGCTCACGTGACTCCCAAACCTGGGAAAGCTTTCTAAATGTAAGCCCATGAGCAAGAACCTATGTGACAGTTTTTGGTTTTTTCCAAATCCAGCCCTGATGAATCACTGCTGTCTACGTTTCGACATGCTAAGACATCCAAGCCATAGAAAATGACACATGCTTCCGGGCCCGTACTACTGGACATGACTAAGTGCAGAAACTCCAAACGCTCACCCTATGTGGCAGAAGGTGAGAGCCAGGCAGGGAACCCCGGGAACGGAGCGGGGGCCCACCAGGGAAGACTGAGTACAGCCTTCAGCCTGACTCTTTCATTTCCTAGAAATAGGCTCATGGTCTACAATGGAGAAAGGAGGGAAGGCTTTCCTGCCTGGACAGGTACACCAAAGACACGTGTTCCTGGCACCTCCCCGCCTGGGGTTAATCCTTAAGATCAAGCACACGGCCAAAAATTAGGAAACCTTAGGTCAGGTTCCACTCTGAGGACACAAGGGATCACAGGTGGGCTTGTGCCAGCACAGTCAACATAACTCTCCAGGCAGGAGAGTCCCTCCCCAGGCCCCGCCTGGGCCAGAAGCCACACAGGAGGGTCTGGTGTGCGAGCACTGAGACATCCTTCCTCCTTGAGAAACCTCACCCGTAAGGCAGCCCAGAGGCAAGGATTCCCGACAGCAGGATAGAACAGGGACTTGCTCTGGCCGGAAGGTTGATCTCGCAGGTGCTGGAGGTGAGACCCAGCCTCCCTCCATCCCAGTGACACGCTGCTGCGGAAGTGACACTCGGCATGTTTAACGCCTACCATGACACAGGCACAGGCATGGGTTGAGGCCCTGAGGGGGTAGGATTCAACCCTTTAGCTGCCAGACATGGGAATGGATCCCACAGCTGGACCAGAGCGGCTAGGTGGGGGCACGTGGGGTCTGGAGGTAGTGGCACATTAACGCCGCATGCAGGAGTCACTTTTACATCTGCGTGGTGCGGCTATGCAGGGGGTGTTTCCACCTGGACGTCACCCAGCTTGGTCATCTCAGCACCAACCACAAAGAACTTCAGAGCCACCAAAACAGGGAGTAGGCTTGGCCAGGTGGGCCCCGCCACCAGGAGACGCCATGGGCTTTCCCCAGGAATACCTCGCCTCTTCCTGCGGTCTCAGCCAGGGCCTCCCGGGCAGCTTCTGCCCGTGCCTGTGACTGCCCCAGGCAGCCCCTCCCCCACCCCCTCCACCCACGGAGCCCTCGCCCCCGGATTTTCTAGAAGTCAGGCGTGACACTGAAACCAGCTTCTTTCCAAGCTGGCTTTCTTCTCCCCCCAAATCTGAGAAACGTGAGCAGCAGCAGCGAGAAATTATATGCATGTGTCCCCCCCCAATCATTTTTCTGACCACTTCCCAAAAACCTCTTCCCCTGATCCAAATAGGAGGCTTGCCATTCACTCCCCAGGAGCCTGGTGGAAAAACTGACAGAGGGCCTGAAGCCACCACAACGGCTGCACCAGCTTCCCGGGTGTCTCCGTCCCTGCCCCAGGCCTGACGGGCCTTGCGGCTGACCCCGCTCTGCACTGGGCACAGCAGCTTCTGTCCGGTTCTGCCAGAGGGCACAGGGAGGAGCTCATTGCTCTGTACTGTTCAGCAGCCTCAAGCTGCTTCCGTTACAGCTGAGCACCCGGAGGCAGCCACGACAGACTCCAGGAAATACACTTTATTTTCTTTAAAGAGAAAGTTTACGTTACCAGGCCATTTGTCAGATCCTCTGGCTCTACACTGTTTCCCCAATACTGTCCTTTCTGCCTCGATTTCACACTCATTTCAAATGCACCTTCTTTAAACTGCAAACCGATGACAAGGAGCAAAGGATCTTCCCAAAGACATGCTCACAGATCTGCTGACACCATTAGAGCACATGGCGGCTTCATGCTTGACCCCAAACCCCACACGCTTCCAGAGATCACAGCGTCCCCCTCCTGACAGGGGGAGCGGGCCTGCAGAGCCTACCTCCCCACCACAGAAAGTCCCCGCTCAGAGCCCGTCCACCAGTGACATGCCAGCTGTTCACCTGACCCCTCCCCCCCACCCGCGAGTTAGGCCCACCGCCCACTATCCTGCTGGCTGCCCACTTATAGGAACCCCAATCGGACCCCAGACCTGGGTACAGAGCGGGTACAGAGTCCAGACAACTTTCCAAAACGTCAGTCTGTAATGTATTCAAGGTTACAGAACAAGCCCCAAACAAACCAATCAGATCAGTCTTGAAGGCATGGATGAGAGATAAAAACAGACAGCAACAGTTTTACAGAAATCAGGAAGACACATAAGACTCCTGGTTCATTATATTTTCAAAGGGATACTTAGGCCTTTTTTTTTTTGGATACTGTTCATTCCGTACCTACAAAGGTAAATAAATAGCATTTAATTCTAACAGAGGCCACAAAGTAAGACTAATTATCCCCGTGGTACAGATGAGGAAACAGAGGGTCAGAGAGGCTCCATAAGTCAGTAAGGGTCACTGAGCAGAAAGAGATAGAAAGCTGGGTCTCTCTCGGGGCCAGTAAGTGGATTTGTGCCATTTCCCCTCATTTGACAGCTCCAACACGTTACTGGTGCCCTCTGATCAACCGTATTAAGAACCAACAAGTCTGCTTGGTGTTTGAAGCCCTCTACAATTTAGTCCCAGATTCTTTCTCCAATTTTTCCACCCTCATGTTCCTCTACATGAGTACCACACTCCAGCCAAGCAAGGTCCCTCATGGTTCTAAGAAGAGACCTGCCCCCCAAGCCTCCTACAAGATCCTTCCCGATGTCCCCCACCCTTGGACCCCCAGAGCAAGGGCTGCAAGGGCTCTCGGGCAGCTCAGGGGAGCACGGGGCTACTGTGGGCAGTGGAGGAGCCACTCAGCCTGGGCCGTGTCCCTCACCTCCGAGGATGAGGGGGCACAAGCTAGGGTCTTAGGCTGGGCACACTTTCAGCAGACATCAGTCTCCACGCACTGGAAAATCCTTGTCTTTCCATCCTAGACAGCCACGTTTCACCCAGAGGTAGCTTCATTCCAAAAGAAATCCCGTCCTCTTCTGCAGCTCCAACCACTGCCAATATCCCAGGGCCCAGGGGAGACTTAACATGGTTAAAATTCTAAAGCATTTAAGATGCTCAAAGGAAAGGAATCCTTGAAGTGCAAATCACCAGTTTAGGCGGAAAGAGCAAAATATTGGGGGGAGGGGGTCCATACAAATGTAAATGAAATGCAATTTTAAACAACATTATGCAGAATTGCTTCCACACACATCCTGGGCCTCAGAATCGTCCAGAGTAGTGCACAATGCCCAGGTTACTTTGTAGCACTCACTCCTGCTTAGTTTATTAAATCTGCAATCTGAGGTGAGCTGGCTTTCTGGATGCTGCCAGATGGAGAATATCAGTTTTGTGATGAGTTGTTTAGCAGGCAGGGCACACAGTACCAAGGCCGGACCCGGCTGCTGAAGCAGCAGAAATCCTAGTCAGGCTCCCCTCCGACAATCCCCAAAGCTTAATGCTGAAGCCTGGGACCCCATGAAAAACATCAGGACATGGAGAAGTTGGCTCTGGGTGCAACTAGAGCACTACCTCAAATAGCATGAAATGAGAGGAAATCTAAGTCCACTTACCCCCCAAAAACTACAGCTAGTGGATTTAAATTCTGCCTTTACCTGCATACCCTCTATCTTTTTTATGTCAATAGTTCACTAACAAACCACATTGTTTTTATTGTGAGGATGAACTAAATTTGGCGTAATTTCTAGTGTTTAAATCCACCGAAACAGAAAGAGAAGACTCTGCAGAGTTATAAGAATTCACGACAGCAGCATTCTATTCGCCCCCCTCCAAAACCGGCTCAGGGCTTCCAGGCTTTATTCCAGAACCCTCCATGCAAAGCCAATGACTCTTCTGCTGCAAGTTCAGAAGCGAACGCACTCACTTCTCGCTCCACCAACAAATCACTAAACCATTCTTAGGGCTAGGATTAAATTCTATGGTTTTCAGACAGAAAGAACAGAATCCCAAATCCCCAATTCAAGTATGACCGTTGTTCTCCCCCACTTTTTCTACATGATCTCTGTACCTTCCTTTGGCCACCAGGCCACCAGGAGACCTTGGGCTATAGTTTTTTTAACTAAGGATCACACTTCAGAGGTGTCTTTAGACTTGAACACAGACGGGCCCTTGAATCCTCCACCAGCCAAGACCCTCTGGGGGATGCTGCCAGCCTACGGGAAGCTAACAGCACACACGTGGTTTCTAATCCTGTGGACTAATGACAGTGGCCACCCAAAGAAAGAGGACTCTTGCGGGTGGTTTCTGTGCCTGGATTTCTGTGCACACTGGGCAGAACGCTTCGCCAGGTCTCGCCAGCTCACCAGGCTATGCAGGGTGGCCAAAGCACAGTCCACTGGGAAGCAGTTTTAAAAATCATTCCAGTTTAACAGGACCACAGACTCAGAGGACTGCAGGGCTTTACCCAGGGGAGGCTCCTGACTGCTGGGGAGGGGACCAGGTGGTCACATACACACACGATCTCAAAAACCCAAGCTAAGAGCACCATCTGGGCTCAGATGCCAGGCCGGGCCAGCACAGGGCATGACTGTTTTCACTCCTGCCCATCTGGATAAAGCAAACCCAGGAAATTCACCAAAAATCAAAAGTGACACGACCTCACCTGGCACCTTCACCGGCAATGAGTGACGGAAGGAAGGAGGGAGGGAAGGAAGGAGGGAAGGAGGGAAGGAGGGAAGGAGGGAAGGAGGGAAGGAGGGAGGGAAGGAGGGAAGGAGGGAAGGAGGGAAGGAGGGAAGGAAGGAGGGAAGGAGGGAAGGAGGGAAGGAGGGAAGGAAGGAAGGAAGGAGGGAAGGAAGGAAGGAAGGAGGGAAGGAGAGAAGGAAGGAAGGAAGGAGGGAAGGAGGGAAGGAGGGAAGGAAGGAGGGAAGGAGAGAAGGAAGGAGGGAAGGAAGGAAGGAAGGAGGGAAGGAAGGAGGGAAGGAGGGAAGGAGGGAAGGAGGGAAGGAGGGAAGGAAGGAGGGAAGGAGAGAAGGAAGGAGGGAAGGAAGGAGGGAAGGAAGGAGGGAAGGAAGGAAGGAAGGAGGGAAGGAGGGAGGGAAGGAGGGAGGGAGGGAGGGAAGGAAGGAGGGAAGGAGGGAAGGAAGGAAGGAAGGAAGGAGGGAAGGAGGGAAGGAGGGAAAGAGGGAAGGAAGGAGAGAGGGAAGGAGGGAAGGAGGGAAGGAGAGAAGGAAGGAGGGAAGGAAGGAGGGAAGGAAGGAAGGAAGGAAGGAAGGAGGGAAGGAAGGAAGGAGGGAAGGAGGGAAGGAAGGAAGGAAGGAAGGAGGGAAGGAGGGAAGGAAGGAAGGAAGTAGGGAAGGAAGGAAGGAAGGAAGGAGGGAAGGAAGGAGGGAAGGAAGGAAGGAAGGAAGGAAGGAGCCTCCTACAGCAGCAGGACCCCAGCCCTGGCCCTGAGGCTGTGACCTCGGGGCTGAAGTCTGGTCGCCCAGCGAGTCCCCTCGGCTTGCCCCAGGGCACCCTTCCCTTGTTCCAAGCCCACCCGCGGTCACCTCCCTTCACTCGGAATTTCCTGGGCTTGCGGTGCCACTAAACGTCACAGTCATGAGGGTTACAGGATTTTTGGAAGAGAGAGGACGCTGCTGTCACCGCCACCACCTCCGGCCGCACGCGCCAGCCCGGGGCCGACCCCTGCCTCGGCCCGGGCCATCGGGGGCGGCGGGACGAGGACGCCACCGCAGGCGGCCCACGCGGTCCCCCGGCCTCGTCACCGCCCTGCAGCGCCCGCCGGGAGCGGGACCGGGCGGGCCGGGCCCTGGGCAGCGGCGGGCGGGGGGCGCGGGGGTGGCCGCGTCCCCGCCCCCGGAGGGACAGGACCGAGACCCGGGACCCGCCGGCGGAGAGTCCTCAGGGACCCGGCGGGGCGGCGGACGCCCGCGGAGGAGGGGACAGGCAGGCCGCGCCGGGTCGCGCCCCCACCCCCACCCCGCCCCCAGCCCCGGGCCCGGCGTGCGCCCCGGCGCGGCCTCGGGGACAGGCCCGGGGGACAGGCCGCCGCCACTCACCTTCCGGCCCGCGCCCGCGGCCAGCGCGGAGCCGCCGCCCGAGCACACGTAGTAGGCGATGCCCAGCACCCAGAGCCCGGCCAGGCACAGCAGCGCCCGCGCGCGCCGCCGCATCCTCCCGCCGCCTGTGCGCCGGGCCCGGGCCGGGCGGGGACGGAGGAAGGGGCGGGCGCCGCCCGGCAGGAAGCGGCGACGCGGGGCGGGGACCGCGGGGGGCGGGGCCGGCGCGCCCCGCCCTGAGTGACAGGTGGCGGCGGCGGCCCCGGCCGGAGCCGCGCGCGGGCGCTGCGGGGACGCCTCGGTGCCCGCCGGGCGGCTGGGGGGTGTCGCCGGCAGATCGGGCAGCACAGCGGCCCTGGCGCCCGGGGACCGTCTTCCGTGTCTGCTCGGCAGAGGGGGCACCTCGAGGTGGCAACGGGGAAGGCTGGCTTCCAAAGGGACGGCTTCTGGGGACGAGCGGGGCTCGGGCAGCGCGGTGGCCGCGGTGGGGCGAAGGAGACGCGGAAGGCCCGTGCGTGTCTCGGACCTGTCCTTTTGCATCCGCCGCTTTCTCGGAGAAGGAGGGAGTCAGCCGCTGAGCACCTCCAGGGGCGCGGGAGCGCGGCCCCGTCCTGCAGCGGAATGGGGTGACCTCGGCGATGCGCCTGCAGCGCGCACCGTGCCCCGTGTCCCTGAGTGTCACCCACAGCTCGGTCCGCGGAAAGCGCTTTCAGTCCCCCAGGAGCAGAGTGGCTGCCTGAGCCCCTTCTCCACCCACATCCTCAGCAAAACAGAAGCACGGCCAGGACAGACCGACGGACAATGCCACGAACTGAACTTCAGGCTTCTTAGGTGGGAGAAAGGATAAGGCTCGGATTCCAACAGTCTCCCCCCTGCTGCCGGGGACTGACAGGAAGCACAGGCTTGTCACCTCGGTACACGGGAAGGCCGGTGTCAACCGCTGAAAACTGAACATGGTCCGGGTACTTGATGGATCAAGAGAAGAAATCTGAAGAAAAATGGGACAAGAGGTGGCAACTTTGAAGAACTTGCTTCTGGGAAAAAGTCAGATAAGTACAAGAAAGGAAATGTCCTTTGCAGGGCGGGCAGTGAGAGGCAAGAAGGGAGTCGGAAGGAAAATTGAAGATTCTGCAGGAATAAAAGAGGAGACAGTCAATCCCCTCCCCGGTCACCAACGCCGGCTTGACAACCGCACTTCAGCACACACAGAATGGTCCTGACCTAGGAACCCTGCCTCAAAACGCCTAGTCGCAGGAGAAGGTCAGATGAACTGCACACAGAGCGACCACAGGCAGAAAACAAAATCACAGTTCTGAGGATGAAAATGTCATGACATTGGCTGACGAAAATCCCCCTGCACCAATAAAGCCATGAAGCAAAAGACAGCTGTAGTGCACACACCAAACTGGAGTGTCCTGTGTTTGGTTACACACTTACACACACGCACACAAACACGCACACACACACACACACACACACACACACACACACACACACACACACACACAACTAGAACCAGAAATTCAAAAACTGGGAGCGGACTAGACAAAAATCAGGAGAAAAGGCAGCAAGAGACGACCCATTTCAGGAACGAAATTGAAAGTAGAGACAAAAGCTGTCTCAGAAACAAAGAATAATTACGAGGTGCCCAGAGGAGAGCACATTAAATGAAAATACGTAAAGGAACGTTGAAGAATGGCAAGAAAACAATCCAGAAATTGAAAATAAGACTAAAAAAGAAGTAAAAAGTTTCAGAGAGAAGCTGTTGTAATGAAAGCCAGAAAAGAGGGACCAAAATACATGCAACTGGAGTCACTGACGTAGCATCAACAAGGTGTGAAACAGAGTTAATAGGGAAGCTGTAATTCCAGAAGTTAACTCCGGAATAAGGGGAGATAGAAATGTACTTTCCAGGGCCGGCCCGTGGCTCACTTGGGAGAGTGCGGTGCTGATAACACCAAGGCCACGGGTTCGGATCCCTACATAGGGATGGCCGGTTCGCTCACTGGCTGAGCGTGGTGCTGACAACACCAAGCCAAGAGTTAAGACCCCCTTACTGGTCATCTTTTTAAAAAATAAATAAATAAAAAATAAGAAATGTACTTTCCAAAAGTACTTTCCACGTACTTTGGAAAAATGGCCTGGAATACTCAACTCCAAGACATATCTAATAGACATATCCATTAGATCTTAAAGGCAAAAAGGATTAAATTACTATACAGATAGAAACGTAGGTGGATGTCACACTTTGTAAAGCAGCAGTCACAAGGACTCAAGGAAAGGAAGGACCAGTCACCAAGTATCAAGGCTCGAGACACACAGGTGTGAACTGACTACAGAAATCCAGAGAGCACCCTACACGTGAGCCTTTCCTGAGGAGTCTTAAAAAGTGAACTTCAACCAGGAGAAACAGAGGAAACCAGCAGAATGACAGACAGAGAGATCGTGTAAATTCAGCACTTGGAACACTTGTGTGTGCATGTGATGCTTTCTGATAACACAGGACAGGTGCAACTAAAGACAGCTGCAGGAGAAGGGATCGAGCAAAGAACCACTGACTGTTATGTCAACAGCAGACGAGAGTCGGAGGATCTGATATAACACCGGCAGGCCCGACGTTGAAAGCTCAGACACAAATAAACAAGCCAAAGGAATTAGGGTAATATAAAAACATATACATAAAAACATAACCACTAAAATGAAATATAAATATCCCCAAATAATTGGAAACCTTATTCCAAACCCAAAAGAAGAAAATGTTTAAATAGCAAAGAGTAAACACCAAACAGTGAAGGAAACACAATTATGTATACCATAATGCGTGCAATAATTATAACAGAAGATGCATATGACAGAGCAGAGACCAAACCGTGTCACTCAAATCAATTCACAAATGATTTTGATTTGCCTTTCAAAGAAAAGATTTTTGCTATGGGTTAAATGTGTCCCACAAAAGTTCATGTATTGGAAACTTGACCCCCATTGTAACAGTGCTAAGAGGGTGGGAGATCCAATTACGGTCATTGAAAGGTGGGGCCTTGGAGAGGTGATTGGATTGTAGGATCGTGCTGTAGTGAATGGGTTAAAAATGGTGGTCAGGGGTGTGTTTCTGAGGGCTTTAGAGGGATAGTACATGAGAGGTTAGTTTTTCTCTCTCTGCCCCACCATCTTCTGCCCTGTGAGACTCCCAGGTCACTGTCACCACCAGCAAGGCCTTCACCAGCTATGTTCTCTGAACTTTGGACTTCCCAGCCTCTGAAACTGTAATCAATAAATTTCTTTTCTCTTTTATTTATTTTTTAATTTTTATTTTTTTAAAAAAACTTTTTTTTTTTTTGACCGGCAAGGGGATCGCAAGCCTCAGCACAGTGCAGTCCGCACCCCACTCAGCCAGTGAGCGCACCGGCCATCCCCATATAGGATCCGAACCTGCGGCCTTGGAGCTGCCAGCGCTGCACTCACCCAAGTGAGCCACGGGGCCGGTCCTAAATTTCTTTTCTAATAAATCACCCAGTTCCAAGTATTTTGTTATAAGTAACAGAACTGGACGAATGCAGGAGGGAGAGTAGAAGGAACAGGAGTGACTGTGTCTGGTACACCTTTCTTCTAGGCTTGACTTTTAGAAGCGTGATAATGGTCTACATATTTAAAAAGCAGAATAAAATCAGCAAAGATGGGGAAGGGACTAAAAATTGAATCCACACAGAAATATCTGAAGCCAACTACATTACAGATGAATACCATAAGGGGGTAAAAATACTAATATTTGTAACTTTTAAACAAAGTACTTTGACTATATACCCCTGGCCTGGAGAATTAAAAAAACTGCAAAGAATTTTTGAACTCTTCCTTAGGTTGTCTTTTTTTTAATAGTGTTATGGATAAAGTGATTAAACTATTTTATGCATAGTGTGCGGTTGAGAAAATCAGAAAATATATTGTTTTGGGGAGCCAGGGAAGAAGGGAGATACAACGTGAAATGGAAAAGATGAGGAAGATTCTACAGAATAGACTCGAAGTTAGAGACAATGGTACAGACTATTTCATATATGTGTATGTATACATACACACACATCTGTGCTCATATACATATGCACATGTAAACGTATGTACATATGTACACATATTTCCAGGATCTCCTCACTGAAAGGCCACAAATCAGTCATACCCCAGCAGCAAAGGGCACACCTTGCACCCAGACATTGGTATCTAAATACCATTCTCCACTATAACAAGGCTTTCTTGGAGAAATGATTGATTCCATGACTGGGGCCTAGAAGGTACCAGATGAGCCTGGAACACCTTGTTGTAATAGAAAGTGAGGAAAGGACAGAGAGAGACAGAGAAATGTTAAAAGGACTCAGGAGCCAGCGTGAAGGGGCCCCACTGGCCAAATCTAGGACAAGACATGCATCAAAATAAAGCTTGAAATAGAAAAGGGATCTGTGCGTCCATTCTGATAAGAAGTGGATAAATTAGTGGGGGGGGAAGGGAGGGCCCTTTGATGCCAAGTGACAAACGGTGGGGAGGGCAAGTCAGCGTTGTGTGACCATCGCGGTGAAGACTCGTTTTGAGAAGGCTCGTCAGCGGATGCTGAACTGGGGTGGCGAGGAGTCTGATCAGGAGGAGATTTACAAGGTCGTCAAATGTCTTTCAACAGAACACTGACTAGTTGCAGGGGAAACTAGTGACTAGTGCAGAAGCTGGTCAGCACCGTGGCCAGGTGATCACACTGACATCACTCATGAGGACCCGAGGGATGTCCTGAGTCTGCAGAGAGACCCTGGGAAGGGTACAACATCCTGGTTTTAGTATCGTGGCCAAGGATGCGTAACCTGGATCTGATCATGAATAGATATTGCGGGGGGAGGTGGGAATTAAGGGACATTCTGTAAAATAACTGGTTTGCGTTCTTTAGAAATGTCAGAAAGACAGACGAAGAGTACGGACATGTCCGAGGTTAATGGACCTACAGAGATATGACGTACAAGAGCAGGAGAAGCCCCTGTGCTGGAGGGTACAAATGCCACAGAGGACTGAGCAGGACAGTGACGGCGTCGTGTTACACACTGTCGTGCTGCAGAGTCACAGTGCAGGGCCAAACCTCCTGATTCTGCTACTGTACCATGGTCACATGGGAGAATGTTCGTGTCCTTGAAATATGAACTGCACTGTCCAAGGCAGAGGAGGCGTGCACACCCAAGACACTCTCAAAACGTTCAGAAGAAATACAGACAGGATGACAAAACAAACGTGGTAAAATATTTAAAAATGGTGATTCTGGGTAAAGGACTCACATGTGAATTCCCTGTGTTATGTTTGGGAGTTTTCTGTAAGTTTGAAATTATGTTCTTTAAAAGGTGGTTTTACATGCAGCGTGGTGCATCCTGGTGGTTGTTTCCATCTGCAGCGATGGCTGCTTGTCGCAGGCCCCCAAACCCCGCGGTGTCCCGCTTCCTAGGCAACCGGTGGTCCTTCCCGTTCCTGTGGTCCTTCCCTGACACGTCTCCACGCGCGTTCAGCCATGTAATGGTCTCATGACAGAAGCCCTCAGGGCTCTGTTCCTGGCTGTGCAGCATGGGAAGAACAGCTACATATTTGTAGCCACACATGAAAACAGCTTCAGTATCTCAATTCTCTGCACCTGTTACTGTTGTCAGAGATGGCAGGAGCCCCACACAATCTAATGATACATTGTGTCTTTATACAACAGCGCTATTTATAATCTGATTGTCCAATTGTCCTTTTTCTAAAATATTTTAGTAGAGGAAAAGACCCAGGGGAGAAAAGAAAAACAAAATTATGACTGCTTAAAAGGACCAAAACATTAAACACTGAAATCGTATAATCAGAACCACCCCCTCCCTCCACTGCAATTTAAAGCACATTTACACAGAGGCTATTGTAAAGAGGAGATATGAAGAGTACTGCTCAGGTCCTAACACACTCGCAGGACCCACCTGGGGCTGGCTTTAATAGGAGGGGACACTTTGGAATATAACAGTTCCATGCTCCGTGACAGCATAGCTCTTAGTGACATGAGCTCAACATTCCCAAACACAGCGTGTTGACCACCTGCTGCCATCTTCCCAGAAATATCCTGACTTGGATTGTGACTGAGAAATAGTTTATCAACATGATTTGGGCTGAAGGAATCAATTGCCCTGAACCTGTAAACATGAGCGATGGGCTTACTGCATGTGCACACTGCTTGCAGCGCTGTTCACATATTATTTAATCAAATCTTCACGACAGTCTGATGCAGTGATGCTATCACTATTGCAGTTTTACAGCGAGGCACGCAGCTGCTAAGTTGCTTGCCCGAGGCAGCTCAGGGAGAGTTAGATCCAGGACACGTGAGTCACGAGTAAGCACTTGGCCACACAGCAGGCAAAGTATACCTGCACCGCTAGACATGGTAACAGTGGTCACCTGGAGCGGGCAGGGCGGGGACAGCACAGCGGGGCTTAGGGGACACTGGGGACATTCTTCCTCTAGAGCCAGGTGCTGGTGACACGGATGTGCTGAGTTTGTGCTAAAGTTGCATGGGTTGTACGATCATGATATGGGCACGTTCTATATGCAAGTCATACTTAAGTCAAAAAAAAGTAAAGGATGCAGAATCACTGCTACCCTTTAAATCTCTGTGAAAGGCTGCGAGAAACAGCATCCCTCATCCGTCTGCCTCAGCCTGAAGCCACTGCAGTACAGCTAATTCCTGTCGCTGGCACCGGGCAGCCCACCTGGGCACTGGCACACCTCAGAAGTGTGTTTACCGGCAACACCCACACAATCTCCTGGGCTTGTGCAAACAGCTGCTCACTCCTACATGAGGGCAACCAAAAGGCCGTTAAGGAAGATGCCAACTCAGGGTGGCTCACATACCTGAGACCTGTCCTTGCCTCCTGAGTCATTCTGATGTGGCCTCACTGGTCCCTGTCCTGATCCTGAGCTGCAGAGAGGGCCCAGAGGGGCTGGAGAGTCAGCCTGGTGGGCCCTTTTGCTCCACAGAGCTCCTTCCCATGGGCCACGTGGGCCCGGGGTAGGCATAATGTCACCAGGTCAGCCACAGCATGGACGTCTCCTCGTGGAGGGCTTCGGAGTAACTTGAAGCCCCCAAGTCCTCAGCGGAGATTCCTATCCTCCCGGGAACATTTGCAGTGAGCTGAGCTGTGGTCTCCTTGTCACCACCTGTCCTGCTGTGTAAACCCTCCCACCTAAGGCTCCCAGAGGACGTGTGTGCCTGTGCCCCTGCATGACCACCTCTGCCAAGGCCTGCGGGCAGGGGCTGGCTGTGGGGGTCAGGGACCAGCGTGAGGGGAACGGAAGACTGCAGGTACCTGTCCTGCCCACACTGCACAGGTGACAGCCAACCTGTGCTCTCCGTTTTGTCCACTCGTATGGGAGAGCTTCCTTCCCTGCATCCTGCAGAGGGAGCAGAACCCTCCTGGCCCCTGGTGGACGCTCCCCTGACCCCAGCAATGCCCCTCCCGTGCTCCCCTCCTGCCTGTGGTTGCACCCTCCTTCAGGGTGAGCATCTTCCCGGTAGCCGCTCCTGGTGCCCCTGCCCTCGCGGTCCCCGGGGAGGTCTGGGTTCTGGCATGAACATATCCCTGCATCCTGCTCATGGGTGACGAAGTGCATCCACGTGCATGGGCTCACCCTGTGCCCACAAGGTGGTATCACTCTGCCCATCTCCAGGGATGACACAAACAGAGCCTCGAGAAGTCAGGTGAGTTGTCCTAAACCATCCATGCAATTAGTAAACAGCCCACCCACACCCATCCAGCCAGGTGACCTCACTCGGTCCACACCCTCTTCAGCTGCAGAGGCCAGAGATGTTTGGGGAAAGTCTCTCAATTACTTATAGTCCACACTCCACCCACTTCCAGAGATAACTGGAGTCATCATACAGAAACCCATAAACTCATACGCGCAAGACATACAGAGGTGGGCTGTGCAGGCAGGCGCTGTCACTCATGGAGATTCTCAATTCTCCCTCCCCTGCCACAGTTCCAATCCTGGACAGCTTTGTAAAAATATAATTTCCTGAGACTCTCATCCCAGAACGACTGAGTCAGAACCGCCAAGAGTGGAGCTGACTTGTGTATCGTGTTTTCATTCAGCAATGCAAGTAGACAAAGAGAGTAGAAACAGATTTTAAAAAGAGATAGAAATTGGGCCGGCCCGTGGCTCACTCGGGAGAGTGCGGTGCTGATAACACCAAGGCCCCGGGTTCGGATCCCATATACGGATGGCTGGTTCGCTCACTGGCTGAGCGTGGTGCTGACAACACCAAGTCAAGGGTTAAGATCCCCTTACCGGTCATCTTAAAAAAAAAAAAAAAAAAAAAAAAAGAGATAGAAATCATAGATTGTATCACTGCAGGGGTTAGAAACTTATGGACATGTGGGACCCACGGCCACCCTCAGGGTCCCAAAGCAATATCTCTCCAGTCCTGCTTGAGGACGCACCAGGTCTGTTCTGGAAACAACCCACCTTAGGGGCCTCAACAACCCTAGAGGATTTGTAGGGAACCAGGACTAAATCTAATTTAGGGAGGCAAAATTATTATCTGATCAGAAGGCAAACTTCTCTAATTTGAGAATAAATGAAGGGTATGGAGCCATGGCTGTTGGGCTATGGCTAATGTCAGGATGCTGTTGACATCGCCAATTTGTCTGGCTGCCACAACCACGCCAGTTGTCGGGCTCTTTTACCTGCTGGTAATTCTGCACCAACTGGGCCTGTTCTTGAGCTAAGGCTGGGTCTGGAGCCCACAGACCCCTCAAGCCCGTTCACAGACTGGGTCACAAACCCTTCACATGCCAGGCTGGGTCCCCAGACCCCTACACGCAGGTCTATGAGCTAGGTAACCAGCCACACGGTCCTTGGAGCCATAGGTTGGAAAGCATGGCTGCGCCAGGCAGACGCCCAAGGCCGATGCTCACCCGCCTACTTCACCAAAACTCTCTCTCTCTCTCTCTCTCTCTCTCTCGAACACATGAATAGCAACAAAACTAAAAAAGATACACTGGTGCACATGTGCACTAACTCCACACACACACACACACAATTTGGTTACAATGGATGTGCTAAACCACACCCAACGGGACCGATTTGAGGGCCCTGACCAAACTATTCTATTTTCTCAACAAAGGGATATTAGATTATATGTTGAAATGATTATTAATTTTTTAGCTGTTATGGTTACGTAGAAAAATCTCCTCATTCTCAGAAGTTGTGTGCTCGAGTATTTATGGGAGAAGTGCCTTGATGTCCACACCTTACTTTCCAAAGACCTAGCAAAAAAGTATTTATATTTACAGAGAGAGTTATAAATGTATAGACACAGTGAGAGATAAAAACCAATGTGGAGAAACGTTCATAATTGAGTCCAGGTGGGAAGCAAAATGGGGTTATTGTTCTATTCTTTCAACTTTTGTCTATATCTTAAAATTTTCAAAATGACAAGTTGGGAGAAAAAGAGAAATAAAGGAAAATGGGTGAGAGGGTGGTCAGTGGATATGAAATAGCAGAGAGATAGCAAGAACGGGATCTAGGGTTCTGTAGTAATATAGGGAGACTGCACTAACAAGGACCTGCTGTGTGTCTTTGAACAGCTGGTTGAGATGGTGTTGAATGTCCCTAACACAAGCAAGTGACAAATGTTTGAGGTGGTGGATAAGCACCCTGATATGATCATTGCACACAGTGTGAATGTACCCAAATATCATACATACTCCATAAATGTATGCAATTATCGTGGATCAATTAAGAAAAATAAAAAGAGAGAAAAAGAGAGAAAGAGAGAGTAGCATTGTGGTCACCAGAGGCAGGGAAAGTGGGGGAGGGGGTCCCGGGAAAGGCTGGTGACTGGTGCGAAGTGACAAAGTTGCAGCTGGACAGGAAGAATTAGTTCTGGAGCTCCAGGGTGACATAGCTAGTAATATTGTGTTGTGTATTTCAAGATAGCCAGAAAAGAGGATCCTGAATGTTATACCCACAAAGAAATGATAAATGTTTAGGTGATAGATGTACTGACGACTCTGATTGGATCACTATGCAATGTATGCACGTATCGAAACAAAGCGCTATACCCCATAAACATGTCCAATGAAAAAAAACAAATTAAAATTAAAATTAAAAAAAGCACAAATGAGGGAAATCTGGTGAATAATTCCAGTGAAAATAATCACAATGTTATATTTACTGAAGAAGAAGAAGAAAAAAAAAATCCCAGACATCGTAGCCAGACGGAAACATCCGGCATGCTCGGCTGGCTGTCAATCACTCAGTTATTCAGCAGGTGTTTATTACGGCTCTGCACTGGGCCTAGAACTTCTACAAACGGTGAAAAGGAAACAAAAATGTACATTGTGGGGTTCCTGTCCTCAGCTGCTAATGATTAAATTCAGCTCCATGAAAATGTTTTGCTCCGGATGTAATTCCTTGGGAGGTTCCAAAAAAGCACCAAAGTTACACCTCTGTTAGCAAACTGGTTTCATTCCCAGAAAGAATATCAGTGTCAGAGACTATTTACCCAGGAAGGGAAATGATACAGGATATTCCAGGGTGTCAGAACAAAGAGGTTTCACTCAGGGAAGTCCTTCAGTCCGATCCCAACATGAGACATTGTGCCTGGAATCCTGCAGAGGGAGGGAGAGCTGGGCTGGGGCTAAGGGAGAAGGGCCTGACGAGTGTGTGGACCTGACGAGGATGGGCCAAGAGAAGGGACCCCGTCCAGCCTGTCCCCCTCTTCGGAACCAGGGAGCAAGAAACCCGTGATGAAGTCTCTCCTGAGGTCCGTCGAACAAACCTAGTGGAAATTTCAGGGGCTTTTTTCCTTAAAAAAAGTGTTGTGTTAGTCTGTTTCTGTTGCTTATAACAGAATTCCTGAAACTGGGTAATTTATAAAGAAACAGAATTTATCTCTTACAGCTTGGAGGCTGGGAAGTCCAAAGTCCAGGGATCACGTCTGCTGAGGGCCTTGCAGTGACTCTCTACATGGATGCAGGGCGTCACATGGCGAGAATGAACTGAGCAAGACAGAGCTGACCTGCTCCCTGCCCTCCTTAGAAAGCCACCAGAACCACACCCGTGACTACAGGAATGGACCAGTCTATTCTCAAGGGCACGATCTAATCACTTTCCAAAGGCCCCACCTTTCAAATACTATTTGGATTTCCCACCCTCTTTGTGCTGTTACAATGGGGGTCAAGTTTCCCAAACATGAGCTTTGGGGGACATATTTGACCCACTGCAGTGTGGACAAGGGCCACATCTCTCCTGATGTGGACAGTTGATAATTCCTGAGCATTTCACTCGGCAACTGAACATAAGAAGTTCAGAGTATAAACTCACATAGAGATGATGGCCGCCTACGCCCCATCAGGCCGAGCTCCCGTCTGGGCTGCTGCAAGGCCTCGGCGAAGAGCGCAGCAGCGCGGGACTGATGCTTACGCACGGCGTTTCATTTGGGGGTGATGAAATGTTCTGAAATTCGAAAAGTGGTAACATTTACACACTCCGAACACACTAAAAACCATTGAATTGTGCACTTTAAATGGGAGTATTTCATATTATGTGAAATGTATTTCGATTAAGCTGTTTAAACAGCTTCTAGTGCAGCGTGTGCTCCGCAGAGGGGGTGAGTTTCAACTCAGCAGGAAAGACACAGGACAGTTTCCCAGAACCAGCGGCTCCGCACGAGGTCGGCCAGCATGGACCTGGACAGATGTACCCTTCCCGAGGCTGGAGACAGAGAATGGGAAACTCTAGTGCTGATTCCCCCTAAGCTGGGCCCTGTTGACTCCAGAACCGGTGGAGACGGACAGAAAACGTGCCTTGGAGTCATTCTGACACGCAGCTGAAAGCAGGCAGCTCTGCTGAGAATGATTTATGACGATGCTTCCTTTTGATTTTTGAACATAGTTGACTTTGAATAAATGAGTCTTGTTCCTGAGGGATTTCTAATCAAAGTATTGCTGTGTAACCCGGTCTTTACCCTCAAGGAACGCATCTACCTTGGCACACAGAGCATGCACACGTGACATAGATTGTAGGGTAACAGATGAAGTGACAAATGCTGGGTGTGGACCGTTAAGAGGGCAACAGAAAACTGAAAATGCAGTGTGTGTCGTGGGGGCAAGCCAGGTGGCTTCCAGAATCTCCTTTGGATTTCCAAGTGAAAAAGGGCGTACTGTCCTTAATTTCCCACTGCAGCGATCTGGCTTTTAAACCAGAAGCTGCCCCAGTTGCTGTTGGGAGAATTCAGAGAAGGGACACGTCCTTGAGGGTTGGAGTGCCCAGGAAGCGTCAAGGGGAAGGTCGAGTTGGGCTTTGAAGACGGGTTCAGTTTACAGCCGAGCGTGAGCATTCGGCAGCGTCGACAGCCCCTGGGTCAGATCCAGGGCTTTGTAGGTGGAGCCCGGTCCTCACGCTGGGACATCTGAACTTGATCCAGCAGGTAACAGGGCAGTTGTGGGTTAGGATAAAAGCGACATTTCAAGAGATTAACAGATGATGTCAGGACTCAGGACATGTTGAGGTGAAGGGGACCGTGTGGTGCCCTGTCACGGCCGCTGGATGGGGGTGGAGCAGGTTGGACGTCAGTCAGGTCTCCGGGAGAGCAGGGGGCGTTGTCCGCAAGGGCCAGTCCTGACGCAGCAGCAGCTGGACGAGGCAGGAAAAAAGGCTCGTGGTTAGAGATGCCTGCATAGCCCCAGACTGCAGGAGATGGGAGGGCGTGGACTGTGGACCCTGATGACAAGTTCTGTTTATTCACTCAGCCAATAGCCAGGAGCACTTGCTGTGTTCTGGGGACTTGGGTTTCATCAGGGGTCAGGGTTCCTGTCCTCCCGGGGCTTATATTCTCTGCCAGTGCTGGACGGGCAGGGCAGGGGCTGGCTGCAGCCCTCGCTGTGGTCCGGAGGTGAACAGACAGTACGTGAGGAGAGAAAAGGCTCACGGGCAGCCAGAGCCGGGGAGGGTGCTGGTGAGCGCAGAGTGGGAAGGTCGTGGAGGCCGGGGCAGCAGGTCCCTGCAGGGAGGGCATTCCACGCAGGAGCCGGAGTGGCCATGAGGCCTGTGCCGGGTAGCGAGCGGAGGGGGGAGGTCAAGGGCGGGTCAGAAGGTCACAGTGAGTTGGAGAATGTGGGATCCTGCAGGTTGCCCTGAGGACTTTGACTCAGAGTGAAACCAAAAGGCTCCCAGGTGGCTGGGCAGAAGGGGCACGTGGCTGACGCTGGCTGCGGAGCTGGGTTTGATGGCGGGGGCAGGGGCAGCGGCGGGAAGACCTTTAGGATGCTCTTGGGCCAGTTGGTGCTGAGACCAGGGTGGGACATGCAGGGGACAGAACGGCCAGCCTCGAGATGTCTGCAAGGTGGAACCAGCTGGATTTCCTGGCAGGTCTGGGGGAACCCAAGAGCTAAGGCTGGTCCTGAGACTCTTGCCCTGAGCAGCTGAGTGCTGGGACCTGCCTGAGCTGTACCACAGTTCCCAGCTCTGGAGGCCGGAAGCCAGAGATCCAGGCGTGGCAGGGCTGGCTCCTCCTGAGGCCTCTCCACTTGGCATGTAGACGGCGTCTTCTCCCTGTGTCCTCAAGTGGTTGTCCCTCTGTGTGTGTGTGTGTGTGTGTGTGTGTGTGTGTGTGTGTGTCCTGATCTCTTCTTATAGGACACCAGGCAGGTTGCATTAGGGACCACCCACACATGTGACCTCATTTTACCTTAACCTCCTCTTTCAAGGCCCTATCTCCAAATACAGTCCCATTCTGAGGTTCTGGGGGTTAGGTCTTTGGCATGTGGATTTGGGGGGACACAATTCAGCCCATAATATAGAGAGATTAGATTTCCTCCTGAGATGGTGAAGCTGGAGTCAGAACAAGTTGCAGGTAAGACAGGGCAGGTGCCGTGAGACAAAGCTTCCCACCATATTTAAGATGAGGTTAGGAACAGAAACATCCCAGCTTAAGCCAAAAAGGCACTGTACAGGAAATGGGGTCTGACCCCAAGGGGACTGGCCTCCGGCACTGGGACCTCCATGAAAACCAGATTCCCCGCAGCTCTTCAAGGCGCGTGTCCCTGCCCTGGCTGCATGCTTCTCTCTGAAAGACCTGGCCCTGTCTACTGCAGGGCTGGCACGGCACGGTCTCACGTGCCCTACCACCTAACAGATTTTAGGGACGTTCCTTGAGGATTGATTCCAGATCCCTGGGAACTGGGAATCCGCTTGGCCACACTGAGTAAGAGGCCTCACCTCCCACAACATTCAGCCCTGGGGTGGGGTGTGGGAGGCGGGATACAGATATGGCTGAAGGGCCCGCTCTGGCTACACAGGCAGAACCCCATGAGTCTGCTGCAGGAGCAGGAGCAGGGCTGGGAGCTTGCAGAGGGGGCCTGCAACAGCCCCTGTGAAGATGAGCCGAGCTCGGAGGGGTCTGAACGGCTGGCGCAGCACAGAATCGGAAACACGCCAAGGAGGAGGTGGAAGTGCTGCTGACAAGACAGTTGAGGGCAGGGGCCGTCTGTCCCGGTGACAGTGTCCATCCAGAAAGAGGCAGAGCAACAGGGAAACAGGGAGGCCTCAGACGCCAGCTGATAGACGTCGCTTGTCTCTCGTCGGTCCCTGTGTGTGCTTAGAACACGTCGGGCAACTTCAGGCAACTTATTTTTTTCTATACAGAACGAGTGTAGATGTGTATATGCAAATACAGTGCTTCAGAGAATGTGCTCCTCACCTCGCTCAGCCCAAATGCAGAAACCAAGCCACACAGAACGAAATGCATCTGCCCAAAGGTTAGGAATATTGACAAGTATTCAAACATGTGACAACTACTAAATTTGGCTTTAATTAATGAAATTTAAGGATGACGCTGGTCCTGCCCCTCCGCTGCCCTCTCTAACCATCAAAGGCCAAGAGCCCTATGTGACCGGGGTGGGTGAGTCTCACCGTCTTGGCATTTGAGTTCGATTTTCTCTAAAACAGTCGTCTCAACACCCAACCACCTGCCTCTCCGGGCTCACCTGAGACGGCGTGTGTGGAAGCACTTGGCAAGGAGCAGAGCTGACCGGTCCCTCAGGCCGTCTGCCCCCAGGGCAGGTGTGTGACATTCTCTGTAGCTCGCTCTGCAACTGTGGTGGTCTTGGTGCTGGACAAAGGAAAGAAAAATAATTGGGGGAATAAAATTCACTTTAGCTGTTTGTTAAATAAAAGAACAGATTTAATTTTTTTAACCTTTGATGAGAACGAGCTGTTCCTCCGTTTTGTGAGTGTGATCACCTGGTTCCGGCACTGAGACCCAGGCTACAAAGCAATAAGCCTGGAAGACCCTGAACTCTCGTCTATTGACCCCGAGGGTGAGGGAGTGGCCAGAGAGGGTGGCCTCGCTCGTGAGGGTGGCCTCGCTCGTCCTGTGTAAACCGTCTGCGCTATTGTGTTCAGCATCTGGAACAGCTGTCAACACCACTTACAGCTGCCCTGAGCCTAAGGGACAGGACACGTCCCCAGCAGGTCTGGTCTGGCAGCCAGCCTGCTCGCACCATGGCAATGTCCCCTGTGACGTCCCTCTGAGGGGCTTAGCCTAAGGAACAATGCGACTCCCCTGCCCCACCCACCCTCCAGTGGGCTTGGAGGACCCCTCGTTGTGTACCCAGCCCTAGGGTGATTAGGGCACAGACATTGTCCCTTGGAGTGTCGGAGCTACGCAGGGGAGGAGATTCAGCACTGGGGCTCCGGCTCCTGAGTTTGCCGTGAAAGGTGTGATCCCGGCCAGCCCTGGGAGGGACAGTCCCTCCACTGCCTGTGAGGCCCCGGCTGTCAGAGCATCAAGGGTGCAGAACATAAGAAAATACACCGAACACAACTTCTCACCGAGATAATGATGTGCCCAGGGGACCGGATGGTGCTGATGGCTTGAGGTGAGTCACGTGTTTCCCAAAGCACTTGGCCTGTGCTGGCCAGAGGTCGGTGCCGAAATTATAACTGGTTTCCTGTCGGGTGGTGGAAACCAGCGTCACCGCTTCAAAGATGAACCTTTGAACATCAGGGTTCAGCTCAGATGCGACTGTAGCACAGACATCCTGCAGACCTGGCCCGTGGGACCCTCGGCTGAGCTCTGTCACTGATCATAGCACATGCACGTGGATCACACTCCTGGGCACGTGGAGATGACTCTCGGACCCCAGGAAAGGCCTGGGCCCCATCCTGGATATCTCCGTGTCCTGTGTCCTGCCCTGCAGACCGTGGCTGCACGCTGCCCAGCACCGGCCCCAGGACATTGTGGCCAGCGGCTGCGGAACCCTCAGCCCGTCCAAGCCCCTGCTCCTCTCCCCGCCCGGGTGTCGGCTGCCAGGCCTGGCCAGGAGCCCTGCGCCCCGAGAACTTGGACTTGGAAAACCTGAACATGTCTCCTTCTCGCTTTTTCTCTTTGGTCAGCGGCATGGTCCAGAGGACTCGGGCCGCCAGCTTCCTCCCGACAACTCAGCCCATTGTCAACCCATGTGTCCCTGTCGTATGCTAGAGCTCAGCCACACAGAGCCTCGCCCTCCAGGACGCACAGGCCCCCACGGGCCCGCCAGAGATGGCGCGAGGCCTGGTCTTGCTGTGGAAAGTGGCCTCCGCTGGGACCAACCGGGGAAGCAGGTCGAAGAAGACATGGGGGTCGCTATTGAAAACCTCTGCTCGTGTCCTCTCACTGGTGGGGAAGGGACAGGAACCGAGGGGAGAACTTTTGTTTTTTTAAAGACACCTTTAATCAGAGACAGCTCAGCTAAAGGGCCGGAAGAGAAAACTATCACTGTGACACAAGCAGCCAGTTGTTTTGAAGGAGGTTGTGAGCATATTGCATGAGTAGCCTTGTTACAGCGGCCACGGCCGGGGACACGGTGGCGACACGTCAGGTCCTGGCACGGGGCGGGGGGCTGGGGTTAAGGCGGATCGGCCGAAAGGCCCAGGGCTCCTCCTCACCCCAGGAGTGGGGCAGGGCACGGAGGGGTGCAGGGCCGCTGTCCTCTCGGGTACCTGAGAAAGCAGCACGGCCTGCACCCACTTCTCCGAGGTGTCCCCTGCCACACTCCCATCAGTGTCAGAAAGTGTGGGGACACTTCCTACTCCAGCCCTGCAGGGACACTGCAGATGTCAGCACACGGAGAGCCCTGAGAAGTCCTGCAGCAGAGGGTCTGACCATCCGCCTCTCACTGGGGACTCTCGGATACATTTGGCCAGACCTTTTTATTTTTTTAACCCATAAAACTTGCTATGGAACTAGTGTCCCCTGACACACAATTTGAGAAACATCGCCTTCACCCCTTTCCAGGCCTCGTTTGGCCAGTGGTTTCAGGCTCTTCTATTGAGACCTCCCATGAGAGTCACTAAGTTCACCACTGGACTTTGGTGTTCTCAACGCTGCCTTCCCTCTAGGAGCACAAAGGATCCTGCACACTGCGGCAGCCACAGGAGTCAGGGGGTGTCCAGACCTCACTGGCCATGAAGCCCTCCCTGGACAGGCAGCTGAAAAGACCCCCTGGGCCAGGCCCAGGTCAGTAGAGAAGTCTGGTGGCATTAAGGCATGGGGACAGAATGAGGCCACCAGCGACCAGTGTGGGGCTCAGGGGGCATGGCCCAGGCCCTTTTGGAAATGGCAGTGACTAACAGGAACACGGAGGGACATGAGACCTGGCTGGTTGTGTGACTGAGAGCCCTTGATGAGTGGGGTGGGATGTGGTGGGCACTCTGTTCCCATAGGACCCAGGAACCCAGGTCACCTCGGCAACCCACTAGATTCTACACGCCCAGTAGGAAGGAAGTTCCTCCTAATACGTGGCATGTCCTGACCTTCACTGGCTCTGGGCTTAGCCGGCAGGCATCGCTGCAGACATCTAAGTGGGATTGGGGCCACTTGGAGGGACACCTGTACTGACTTAAAAAAAGCAGCAAATTAAGAGGCCAGGACCCTTCTGGCAGGCAAAGCCACTATGAATTGTTAATGTCAAGAGAGCAGTTGAGGAATCGAGAAGACCAAAGGCACCATGCCAGCTGTGTGCAGCTCTGTGGGTGGTACCCTGTACCAAGGTGGCTGGTCAAGGGGTGGCCCAGGGCTGAGCCGAGCACACATTCCACCTGCCACGCCAGCAGCCCTCACATGGGACTATGCATACTTCCAGAGAGGGGCACCTTTCTTTAATTCATGCAAGGTCTGGCAGAGGTCTAGATGGGTGGGGTGCCAAAGGAAGAACTGGGACTGGCTGGGGTCCCTCAGCGCACTCGTTATGCAAAATTTGGGCAAAACTTGAGGCTGTCGGCAAATCCACAGTCTCAAGCTGGTGAGGACTGGACAGCAAACAGGCACAGAGAAGAGGGCTTGTGTGTGGCCAGCCCAGGTGGCTCGTTGGAAGCTTCCCATCCCCACCCTGGGCGCTCTTTCACAAGGGCTGAAGGCATGGTTCTGACCTAAGCGTCTGACCATGCATGAACTCTTCTCTTTTTTTAAGGGAGTAACCAGAGCCAAGGATCTAAGGACGGCTTTACAGCCAGACCTGGGAGTGGACCTGCTGAGCAACACCTTGCAGTAGTGGAGGTTGTGCTCTGGGCTCAGCCTTGCTGGACATCAGGGCCTGTGGCAGGCCAGGTGGGCGACTGCTCGATAGTGCTCAATGCACATGGAGCTGGGGTTTATGGAGCGGTGGTCTCATGGTCAGGGCACCTTCAGGCAGGGCTTCCTGTTGCCACTCGAGTTTCCTCTCTCTGTGACTGGCATCATTACAGATTCATGGCTTGCAATAGGGGTGCTCTAATCTGGGCATGGATCTCGTCTCTCATCCTCAATCAGCTCTATTTTACACTCCCTGCCTCCACCAGCTGCTCTTCAAACCTTCACCGTTTCCTAAAGTCTCATACCATTTCCCAAGATGACTGTACCTCCTACATTACACAGAAAATAAATGTCACCAGAAATGAGCTTCTTGAAGTTCTCTACCCTGTATCGCAAACTTTAGCTCTAATGACATTTATCCTTTGCTCGTTCTCTCGTGTCTGCAGAAGGAAATATCTTTCCCAACTTAAAGAAAAAGATTCCCTTGATTCTGTCTGACCTTTGAGATACTACTCTCCCTCTTTACCACAAAACTTGTTAGAAAAGTATCATAGACTTCCACTTTTACTCACAATGGACTGCAGAGACTGGAATTACCTTTCCACCCTATACAGCTAGGCAATTGGACAAATAAAGAAGAATTTTCTTTTCCCCAGACACTGGACAACATGCAGTGCAAGACTGAGATTGCTGAGAGAAGGAAAAAATAAGGTAAGCCCTACAATTACCCCAGCTTACTGCCTGGAGCTGCTGCAGGAAGGGGGTTCCCAAACAGTCTGATGATCATGTTGAGCTCAAGAGAGAGAAATCAGAACAGGGGGAGAGAGAGGGAAGTTGGCTAGAATTCATGGAACAGAAAACTGGGGGGGGGGGGCAGGGGGGGGAAAGGAGCTTCACAGAGAAAGAGCTTTAGAAATCTTTGGAAAGAGACACTCAAGTCTTTAGTTACTGATGTGTGAAAAGAAACTACCTGAATCAGGGGAAAGAAACTGCAAAGCAGTGGGCTAAACATTCCTGGTCCTCACACATGGGAAGGAATAATTGGTGTTCCCACTGGCCAAAGTGGAGAGATCTTATAATGTACAGGACATAGGTACAGTATCAAGAAGGTATTACCTCCATAGTTGAGATAAGTTAGCCCTAGACTGAAGGCTGCTCCAGACCTGTCCCCCAAAAAGCTTGACAGCAAGCCTTGAAAGGAGCAAACTGATTCCAGGTAACTTAATTGCCTGGCAGAACTCAGCCCCAGAGGACAGACAGGGAGAGTTACTTGTTCATGGCATTTAAGGTAATCTCTGTCCAATAATTAGCTGACCACTAAGTTAACCAAGCGGAGACCTCAGTGGCCACACATGACAAAGAAGAGTCTACAGAATTAGTTCAGAAAAGTCACTGACCAAACAGCAGCAAAAACAAACTCTAGCAAGGGTAGAGAATCTGACTTCCAGTCATCACACTATTTCAACAAAAAATTTATCATTTCAACAAAAATTTATGAGACATGCAAAGAAATAAGAAAGTATGGCTCATGCACAGAAAAAAAAATCAGTCAATAGAAATCATCTCTGAGGGAGCCAGACATTGGACTTACTAGACAAAGCCTTTAATAAGCTATTTTAGATGTGTTTGACTAAAGAAAACCATGTTTGAAGAAGTGAAATAAATATGAGAACAATAATGTCTTAACAAAGAGAAAATATCAATAAATAAATAGATAATTACTGGGAAAAGAACTGATATAAATTGTGGAGTTGAAAAGTGAAACAAGTGACATAAAAAATTCTCTAGAGAGGCTTAACAGCAGATTAGAGCATGCAGAGGAACCAGGACACTTGAAAATAGGTCTATGGAGATAATCCAGTCTGTGGAAGAGAAAGAAAAATGAACGAAGATGAACGAGCAGAGCCTAAGAGACCTGTGGGATACCATCAAACACAACAAAACACACACAGGGGATTTCCACAAGGAGAGGAGAAAGAAATGGGCAGAAACAATATTTGAAGGAGTAATGACTGAAATGTCCCAAATTTGATGAAAAACATTAATCTACACTTCCAAGAAACTCAACAAACTCCAAGTAGGACAAACTCAAGGAGATCCACATCTAGACACATCACACTCAGACTGCTGGAAGTCAAACAGAAAGACTGTTGAAGGCAGCAAGAGACAAGCAACAGATCAGGTGCAAGAAACTTCAGTAAGATGGGCAGCTGACTTCTCACTGGAAACCGTGGAGGCCGGGGGCACTGGGATGACACACTCAAAGTACTGGGGAGAAAAGGACTGTCCACTAAGAATTCTATATCCAGCAAAACATTTCCTCAAAAATGGGAGAGAAATTAAGGCATCCCCAGATAAACAAAAACAGAGAATTTGTCTCTAGCGTACCTGTCCTGCAAGAATCCCTGTAGGGAGCACTTCAGTCTGAAATGTGGGGCACTAGACAGTAACTTGGATCCACATGATGAAATAAAGAATTCAAGGAAAGGTAACTCAATAGGAAAATACAAAAGACAGTATAAACATGATTTTTTGTTTCTAATTCTTTTTTCCTTTTATCTGATTTAAAAGACAATTGCATCAATCAATAATTAGACCAAAGGGACAAAACGGAGAGTCCAGAAAGAGATGCACCTATATGGCCAATTAATTTTTGGCAAAGATGCCAAAGTAATTCAATGGGGGATGGATTATCTGTTTAATAAAGGGACTAGAACAACATATTTTAGAAATGAACCTAGACCATTTATAAAATTAACTTAAATTGGATCTTAGACCTAACTTAAGATCTAAAACTGTAGGAGAAAACTCTAGAAGAAAACAATATGAACAAATTGTGACCTGTATTGAGCAAAACTTTCCTTGACAAGGCACAAAGAGTTTAAACTATAAAAAATAAATTAATTAATTGGACATCTCCAAGATGAAAGGTATTGCTGTTTAGAACACACTGATAAGAGCTGGCCGGTTAACTCAGTTGGTTAAAGCATATTGTTGATAACCAGAGTTCTGGGTCTGATCTCTGTCCTGGCCAGCCAAAAACCCCGCAAAAAACCAGAAAACAAGAAAACACTGATAAGACAGGCCGCAGCCTGGGAAAGAATATTTGTAAAACCTGTATCTGATGACAATTCCTATTCCTTCCTGATATATCTGATAAAAGATTTGAATGCAGGCTATTTTTGGGTGTATGTTAAAACATACACAACATAAAATTTACCATTTTAACTCTTTTCAAATGTGCAGTTCTGTGGCCTTGAGTGTAGCCCACCCTCCTGGGCCGCTTTCTAGACAGGTGAGCCTCCTTGCACTTGCTCTTCTGAAGGCTCTAGGGTGCTTTTCAAGCCCAGGTAACTACCTCATAAAAAAAATGTGCCTGCTACCCTACATGATTCAAAGTCGCATGTCACCCTGAATTTAAGCAAAGAAAATCATAGTTCACAGTAAAATGGATTTAGTGGTCACAGCGGTGTTCATAAAACTCCTTTCCTCCATGTCTTAAGCACAGAATTTAATAATTTAATGTTTTTTCTGCGGTGACACTAAGATTTCCTGAAACGGAAAGCCAGCAGTAAGATAGAGCCTCCATCTGCCCCATTTTCAAGGCAGCAGAACTACTGCCCCTGCTGCCACCTCGACAGTGCCCGGCTGCAGACGTCTCTTCACATGGGCACGCTGACTTGGGATGCTCACCTCCACCCGGCTAACCGGGAGGAGAGCCCCACTTCTTTACAAAGGTTAGCAAAGAAAAAATAGATCAGTTTTCCCGTTGGATCTGACTTATTTTAATTTTTTTAAAATTCTGAATCCTTACTCTAAAAACAAAAACACCTAATATACAACAACATGAAAACAAAACACATAGTAACCTGCTATATTGACCAGCCGAAATGTTTCACAATCACTGTACAACTGGTGGGTTTATTCCTGTTATTAAAATTTCCCAATTAAAGCTATGTATCCAAGATTTTAAAATATATTTTAAAACGTTGAAATATTTTCTTGTATAAAAAGTAGTATATGTGCACTCTGAAACTCTGGAAAAACAGAATATACGAAATGAAACTAAAATTGCCTATAATTCCACTGGCCCAGAATTTTACTGTTAACATTGCTTTTTTAAGATAATAGCTTTTCAGCTTTTTTATGCGCATGTACACAGGCTTATGTATATTTATGAGGTCTTACTATATATTCCATTTTATACCCTGCTTTTTCTACTTTTAATAATTCACTGTGAGTATTTAGTCATCATATAGTCCTCAAAAGCAGTATTTTAATGTCTTGTATGGTGTTCTATCATATGTCTGGCATCGTTTATATAAACCAGGTCCTGTTTTCTAAAAATTCCGGCTGTTTTTATTTATTTGCCTAGCAATCCCATATCCTTACATACTTATCTTTAGCACACTCCTATTTTCACAGGATGAATTCCTATGTAATATAATTTTTGGTGAGATAAACCGAGGACTCTGACATTCCCCGAGTGTCCCAGGCACTGCCATCCAGAGCCTCTTCTCCCAGCTCTCAGATGGTTCTTCTCATAGTTTGGCTGCAATCCTGTTGCTGAAGGTCTTGACGGGCATTTACTGAGCAGGGATTTATTCCTGCCACGCGATCTCTAGTCCTCACGACGCTGCCAGGTGGGCAATGTTGTCTTCATGTCGTGAGTGTGGAAGCTGACACAGAGCGGTCCACTTGCCCAGGGTCAGTCACATCACTCGTAAGTGAGTATTCTGAGTCCAGGTCTGCAAGCCTGTGTTCTCTTCCTGGGCGACTCTCATGAATGCTCCACCCCACGTGGCAGGAGCGAGGCGACCTGGCCACGTGATCAGACCGCACGTGCTCCCACCAGCAAGCCCTGGGACCTCACGCAAGCTGTTATCCTTGTCTGTCCCTGCGTCCTCACCTGTAAAATGTGGACCATGACAGCAGCCACTCCTGGGACTGTAGTGGGGATTAAATGGCCAGTGTACGCGAAGAGCTCAGTCTTGTGCCTGGGGCACTGGGGCGCTGACTTGCTTTTCTCACCATCGGTATGTGGCTGTCGTTACTATTGCACGCCAGGCAAACTGACCCCTGGTCCTTTCCCAGCCGTCGCAGCGAGGTCTCACATCTCCGCCTCTGCTCACGCTGTTTTCTACTCCTGGTTGCTCGTCCGTCTCCTCATGGAACTAGCTTTATGGGCAGCATCTACTGACGAGGCTGGTGACATAAGCCGCCCCTTCCTTGCCCGGCTCGGTGTCCCCTCTCCTCTCTACCTCTTGCAATTCTTTCATCTTTCCCAGCCACCGTCCTGTCGTGGAGTCCTGTGTGCACCTGCGTGCCTCCTTACTAAACCAAAGCTCACTGGGGACTCGGCCTGTCCTGGCTGCCGTCACATGTCCAGGTCTGCCCCTCACCAGCCTGTCTTCTGTCTCGTGCATGTCTTGTAACTTCTCTGCACCTGGTTTTTCTGTCTGTAAAATGGACAGCATCATAGGACCTACTTTGTGGGGTGCTGGGAGGATCAAAGGCATAAATATATATAACATGCTTGGATTCGGTCTGGAACGTGGCAAGTGCTCAGTCAATGCCAGGCGCGATCCTTTTACACGGCGGGCACTGAGTAGACGTTAGTGGAGTGGGCGTCGGCCCGCGGGAATCAGCGCAGTCATGTGGCATTTGTCTGAATGGCCCCTCTTTCGCATCTGCATGTCAAGCTGTGCAGCCCTCTCCGGTTATTACCTGGCACCATCAGGGAGGATTCCTTAGGGTGCTTAGTCTTGTTGTTTAGGTGGTGGTGGAGGTGGGAGCCGTAGTGGCAGTTGCAGAGCCCTAGTCCCTGGGTCAGAAAGTAAGATATAGGTCAATCTGGAAAAATAAAGGGGAAAATAACCTCTGGCAGATGACCCTTTAACATGTCTCCAGAAGTCAAACTGTTCCCAGGAACACATGCCCCTCTGATGCCATCTGCCACCCACCGCCTTGCTGAAGGCATCGTGGGCTGTAGCAGGAGGACCGCGAGGTTGAGGGCGGTGTCCAGAGGGGAGATGCAGCGCAGGCGGGCACGAGGGAGGCCGCGATCCTGCAGGAACGCTCTCTGTTCCCCTAGAATCCTTGCTCCCTCCCCAGAGAGCGACGTGCCACCGCCCCACCGCAGTCCTGTGCACCTGCTCGCACTCTGGCCTCTGGCTCATCCGAGCCTCTCCTCTCCTCTCAGGCTTCCTGGGTCCCTTGCTCAGTCGGGGAGGTACGCAGCCTGTGTCTGTTCTTTTCAAGGGTGCCCTAAGGATTACAACGTATGTTCCTAATTTATCAAAAGCTGACGTTAGTCCCTACCTTTTCCCTCATTCTGGATAATATACCGCCTCTGCAGAAGTTACCATACCATGCGCACAGCACTGAAATCCATTTCTCCAGCCATGGTGACTGTGCCCTTCTGCCACTGAATGGGCTGTTAAGGAAAGCAAACACGTTTCCATTTCCAGGCCAACACCCATCAGTTCCTAATAGCCAGAGCTCTGAGGAACGTTCAGGATCAGAGGAAAAAAGCCCTAAAGTCTCCAAGGAGCAAAGGATGAGCCCAGCCGAAATCGGATTAATCAGAGCTAAGATCTGGCCAGTGAAAGACTTTTGCAACCCAAAGCCTCCCCGTTTTTGGTGTTCCCTTGGTTACCGGTGGCTCGTGACACGATGTCCAGGTGGGAGGGCAGTCCTCCCTGCAAGTGGGGATCTGTGAGTGATGCGACCCTGTGCTTGCTTGCCCAGGCTGGTGGCGGCCACGCTGGGAAGCTGCAGTGGGTTGGCAGCAGAACAGGGGGAGCAAGCAGGAAGGTGAACAGGGACACCGAGCAAAAGCAAGTCCTTTTCCTCAGCACACATCGTGGGGCACGGCTGAAGCTGTGGGGTGGGCAGGGGCTCGGCCCTGAGGTGGCCTTGGGGGGCCTGATCAATATGTCACCGTCAGAATTCCTTCAATTACTGTGCTGCGAGGCTGACTCAGAGAAAGCAACGCTGATTGCACGTCCTGGACCAGGTGGGAAAACAGGAAAACCCGTTGCTGGGCACAGGCTTGCAAAACCCGACCCCAGTTTCCAGAGCCAGCACTTGCAGCCCCGGTGCGCCTGGGGAATGACTCCCTGGTTCCGTCCATGTGCTGAGGGGATGATCTGCCCTCCTGGGATGCCGAGCAGAGAAGAGCTAGACTCTCTTCCCTGCCCCCTCCCCGCAGTCTGGAGGCTTTGACAGCTACAGGGAGAGACACGAGGGAGAACCGTGAAGACACACAGGATCTTCTAGAGAAACAGGCTTTCTGCAGAGGCCGGATCGTGCACGCGGAGCTCCAGGGAGGCACTGGGGTGCAAACGGAGCAAGCCAAGCCGGCGCCAGACAACATCGCCCACCTCTTGGGGCATATGATCAAAACACTGCAGGAAAAGCTGCACCGAAGAGATGTCACACTCGACTGGGGCCTGTTCTTCATCCTCTAGGGTGCAAATTCCCACCCAACCCCAAAGGCACTAGCTGCTCGTGAACAAAACACAGATTATCACCTTAGGATATTGCATCTAAATGAACCGAACCCTGAAACTGGCTCTGTGGGACGATCTCTCACTCGGACACCACACTCTGGGGTTCACCAGGCACCTGGGCCTGCTGCTCCAGCTTCCCTGTGGCCCAGGATGGCTCTAGATGGAAATGATGGGGACCCCCTTTTCCGAGTGGCTCACCAAAGCCAATCCCAGTGGGTACCACGTTCATGATCTTTCCTTCCTCCGTCCTTCTCCCATCCAACTTGTTTAATCTAATCTAAAACCTCATCAGGTGAAGCAGTCAATGCAGCATCGAAACCCTCTGCAGAATGTGCACGTAAGAATGAAATACACTAACTAGCATAATTACTAGTTTCAAAGCATCTAATAATTACTCCCTGCTGGGAGAGGAGGGAAGCTGGAATTAACTCAGGGGTGATAAGGAATGAGCTGTTCATGACCTGATGTCAGGAAACAATGCGATGTCCACTGATCCCAGGTGCAGGTGACGAGACAGCAGCAAAAGCCTGGCAGGGACACTGAGCCTGGGGCTAGGGTGGCTGTATTGATCTGGGTTATCCAGAGAAACAGAATCCATAGGATAGATATACAGATATATAAAAAGAGATTTATTATGGGAATTGGCTCGTGTGATTATGGGGCCTGAGAAGTCCCACAATCTGCCATCTGGAAGCTGGAGACCCAGGAGAAGTGGGGATGTGATTCCAGTCTGAGTCTGAAGATCCCAGGACCCAGGGCTGATGGCGTAAGGCCTGGTATCTTACACCAGGAGCACCGATGCCTGGCAGGAAAGGACGGACATCACAGCTGAAGCAGAGAAATCAAACTCTCCCTTCCCTTGCTTTTTGCTGTATGTGGGCCCTCAAGGGATTTGGTGAGGCCCACACACATTGGTGAGGACAGGTATTCTATATTCAGTCTGCCCATTCACATACACACCCACAAATAATGTTTTATCAGCTATCTGGGCACCCCTTGACCCAATCAAGTTAACGCAAAAGTAACCCTCACAGTGACTATCACCTGTTCCTAAGAGGCTTAATCTGGCATCCTCAGACCAGTGGAAGGGGCAGTGAGTTTTGCCCTTGAAGGTCTGTCTCATCCTCTGTGACTCCTCGTGACATGTGTTTGCTGAAGTTCGTGCATGACTGAGGGAACGGACGTGATCTGGGAGGTGACCGCATTCTGCGATCTCTTTATTGCTGGGCCCCCTCGATCGATGGCATGACACTCCCCATGGTGCTTCTTAAGAAAGAGGTTTGGCAAAACGAGGGCAGCTCTGACCTGGAAGCTACCAATCCGTGTATTCTTTGCCCATGAGTGCCAACGAGGGCCTCCTCTCCTGGCGAGTGCTGGGTTAGACACCCTGAAACCTTTCCTGCATATAGGACACCCAGACACAACGATCGAGATATAACCATTGGGTTTTGAAATGTGTAGTTAAGCTTTCAAGAAAGTAAGGCGGCTCCTCAGAGGCAAAAGCACATACTAATTGTCATTCTTGGCAGATTCCGTACGTGCTAATTTGCCTACTTGCTGAAGTTTATCTGTAGCCACAAGATCAGTGACATGCACAGAGCTGCCCTTTGCACTCTGAGGCGGGACAAGGTGGCGTCTGCTGTGTTTCAGCTCAGACCGTGAACGAGTGTCCTTCTTGTGGCCTAGTTAGGGCCAAGTTTTTCATATTTTTGAGCTTTTGTTGGTGTCTTTGCTGTTTAAAATGTCCCCAAGGATAGTGTTGAAGTCTGGTGTTGCCACGTGCAGGAAGGCCTGAAGTGCTTTGTGGGGAAAATACAATGGATTAACCTCGTTCGTTCATGAAGTGTGGTGCTGCTGGCTGTGAACTCCGTGTATCAGCAGTAAGATTAAATAAAGTGTCCCTAAACAGAAACACACACAGAGTGAGGCTACGTGTTGATTAGTGGGTGAAGACGCTGTGACCGGAGATTCACAGGAGCATAACCCTGTATTTCCCCTGAGAGCAAAGCTTCTGTATCCCCTAATTCAGTGTTCAGGGTGACTTTATGGGATAGAACTACCACAAATAATGAGACCCAACCTGAGCTCACAGAAGTTCCAACAGGGAACAGAAAGAATGTGGGAAGATTAATATTTGAAGAAAAGCGGCTGAGAATTTTCAAATCGTCAGATTCGTGAAGCATAGTGAGTCCCAGGCAAGATCAATGAAAGTAAGTCTACACGTAGACTTATCACAGGGAACCCACAGAGCACTCAAAGGTCTCAGAAACAAGCACCAAAAAAAGGAGACGGGCGATGCAAGAAGTTAATATCATCGTATTGACAGTACAATAGCAAAAACGAAAGGCAGAACACACTGGAATTGCATTCCAAAATAACCGATAGCCTAGAAATCTATGTCAATATAAACATTATTCAAGAATCAGAGGAACACGAAAGTATTTTAAGACAGACAAGGATTAAAATGATTTTCCACGAACAGAGCCTCACTGAGAGAACCACGAAGGCTGTATTTCAGGAGTAAGGAAATTAAATCCAGAAGGAAGAGGGGGCTGCCAGAGAGCAGGGTGGGCGAGGAAACTTGCAAAGAAGGGAGCGAATCTCAGAAACACTCGGTGCGAAGCACACGCAGCAGGGCTGGAGCGATATTCCCAGCACTAGTTCATTCACGCACGTTTATTAAGCATCTGCACGTGCCAGCAGCAGATGTACGTGCTGGGGATTTCGTGGTGAATAAAACAGACCCCAAACCCCTGTCCTCATGAAGGTTACAAATAAACAAGTAGAATGCGTCGTGTGCTACTTGAGGATACATACGATGGCGGGAATTCAGCAGGGCCTGAGGAGCGTTGGAGGAAGGGCAGGGACCACGGAGTTCAGTCCTAACCATCCGAGCGCAGTCACCTGAACGATGGGTGGCCGCAGCCGATGCCGACAGTCGCCCCGTTTCCATCTCCGTCTTTGCCATCCTAGGGACAGGACTGCCTCTTTTTTTGTTTTTGTTTTTTTTTCCTTTTCCTAATCCACAGTGACTTTTTGGAAAAAAGGATGTGATGTGATCAGTGGGACAGACGTGACAGACGTGACGATTCCTCCAGACGGGAAAACTGTGCAGGGCAGCTCAAGTGGCACCATCACGGAGGGAAGGAGGCCTCCCCGGGTGGCTTGGGGTGCAGTGTTGCTGGTGGCCAGTCCTGCGCCTCAGAGCCCCAGGGAAAATGTCACAACTGAATTGGGCAGGGACCCGGGGGTGGGAGAGCTCGGTTGGCTGCAGGGCTGTCAGAGTGGAGCATTCGGAAGGGTTTGGGGAGAAGTGAGTTTCAACCAAGCCTGTTGGAGGGAAAGTAAGAAACAGATTTTAGGGGTTGTGGCCAGTTGCAAATTTTCCGGGGTCGGGTCTTCGGTGTCCCACGGCCCCAGCCCCGGCTGGGAGCTGCTCTCCCTCTCAAGCCCTGCAGTCGTGAAGCTGGGGGGCTCCGCTGTTCTGCTCAGGGGACCTGGGGACACACCCTGCCCGCCTGCCTCATGGTGAGTTGCACTTGCACAGACAAGGCTGGTCCTTAGCTTCACCCAAACAAGGCGATCCTGGGAAAGTGGATGCAAAGTTCCAAATGGCTGATTTTCACCCATGTCTGCAACTCACGCCCTCGCGGGAGGGAAGCAGAGCCAGATGTTGATGACATGGGTCAGAAAGAAAGAGTCCTTGCTCCGTTTAGACCTTGCTCTTGACCCCTAGAGCACCCAGCCTCTCCAAGACAGCTGCGCTCGCTTGGCTCAGGCTGGCCATGGAGAAGTGGAGGTGACTGAGCCACGTACACCTCAGATGACAACCAGGGCCGGCTCCCAGTGCCCAAAGGAAACACCTGACCAGGCACAAGGGGCAAGTCGCATCCTAGTTTGCCCTAAGGTTTGAGAGGGAGCTGATGTGGCCAGGAGACACCCGCTGCCTCCCCTTCCCCAGGCTTTCAGGTCTAGGTTGTGTGTGTCAGGGTTGACAGTGCTCGACCTGGTCCTGACCTCAGTCTCTGCATTGTCCTCTGAGCCTTTGTGAGAAAACACCGGGGAGGGCCACCCCCCCTGCACCACCGGCTACCAGCAGCCTGGCACCTGCAGGCTGCTCCCACCGGCCCCGAGGAGACCTGCCTTACACGAAGGGAATCCCGGATGGAGTCACTGCTGCTGTCTTTGGGCCACATGCTGAGGGATCTGATCGTCAGTGTCACCTGGGAGCTGAAAAAAAACCATGTAGATGTTTGGTCCCACACCCAACGTGCTGGATCAGGAATTTGGGGATGGAGACTAGGAACGTGGACTGTATCAAACTTCCCGGATGATTCAGATGATAAACTTGATATAAGAAATCCAAAAAGACGTCTCACTCTGGTGACTCCGTCATTCAAACCCTATCGGCTCACGAGGAACCCTTCTAAATCAGTAAGAAAAATATGGACCACCCATGGAGATATAGACAAAGGAAGTCCTATTTTGAAAAGTACAATGGTCCGTAGCTATGTGGACAGATATTTCTGCTCACTAATAAATGACTGAAGCAACCAGACGTCATTGTTTCTGCACACAATTGGCAAAGATTGAAACACGGGGTGACTGAGCACGGCAGGGTGAGAGGAAACCCACCGCCTTGCACCTTCTCGGTGGGAGCTTGAGTTGGTGCGATGTGTTTGGAGAACAATTCAGGAACCTCCACCAATACTTTACACGAGTGGCGCTTTGTTGAAGCAGTTTCAGGGATTTTACTCTGTAGATATATTTGAAGACGTGCGTGTAAGAACGGTCCTTTGCAGCGTTGTCGATGAGAGCAAGACCTGGAATCGACCTGCACGTCCATCAGCAGGAGGCAGTTTGGTACATTAATGTGCAACCACATGGTGATTCTTATCCAGCTGTTATAGGACAAGCTAGATCTATATCTCTCTATCCCTGGGAGACGCTATTTTGTGAAAAAAGCAGTTATGTATGGTTGAAATCTATTTTGGGTAAAACAAAAATGGATAGAAATAGGTAGTTGCGTTTATATGTGCATAGACTATTTCGAAAAAAACCCGAGAAACTGTAACATTTTTATTCCCAGAAGAGGGGGAATAAAGTTTTCGGGGAGAGAAGTGTTTTTTATGTATTTCTGACTTGTCAACCTTATGAATTACTTTAACTTTACTGTGAGCAACCCTATAAATTATTTGAATTTTGCCATGAGCATGCATTACTTTTGTAAAACAACATAAAGTGAACGAACAAAAATAAAGAAGTTTAAACTTACACGTCCACAACTGCTGTGTGTGTGGCCGCCTCTCTTTCTGGTCTCACCCTCTGCAGTGGCTGCCACACCTCCTGGGTCCCTGGTTTTTGCTGTAGCTGCGTGGAGGGGTCCTCTAGAGCTTAGACTCACCTCCGGCAACCAGCCCTTGCCACAGGCCTGTGTCCTTCGGCCTCTGCTTTATTTTAAAATTTAATGGTACATGTTTGTGGGGTGCAGTGTGTTGTTTTAGTACATGCATATCCTGCACGATGATTCACTTAGGGTAGATAGCATGTCCGTCTCCTGAATGTGTCTCTTTTCTTTGTGGTGTTGTGGTCAAGAGCCTCTTTTCCAGCTATTTAGAAATATTCGATGTAATATTCCCAGTTACAGTCAGCCTAGAACCAGAACTCCTTATCTGCCTATAGCTTTTTTACCCATTAACCCACCCCTCGCCTCCTGGCCTCTGGTAACCCTTGCTCCACTTCTATGGAAAGCACTTTTTGTTTAAGATGCCACATATGAGTGAGACCATGTGGCATCTGTCTTTCTGGGCCTGGCTTACCTTAGTTAACATGATGGTCTCCAGTTCTATCCCTGTTGCTGCTAATTGGAAATGAGAAAGTCAGACTATCTCTCTATGCAGATGACATGATCATACATATGGAAAACCCTAAAAACTCCACCCACAGTGACATGGCAGGATGCCAATTCAACACACAAAAATCAATAGTGTTCCTAGATGCCAATAACGAAATATCTGAAGGAGACACAGAATAAAGTAATCCTGTCCTTCCACTTTCTGCCCCAGGGCCTTTACTGGTGCTCCAGGAGCCCGACACTGAGGACCACAGGAGATGCAGCATCTCCGAGGAGCAGCCACCGATGGGGGCAGCACGCGGGGGCTAAACAGCCAGCTCCGTCCTGCAGAGCGACACCTGGAGGCACGCGGGGCTCTTCCTGGAGGGCCTGCTGTGGTCAAGCCTCCTCCCGCAGAGCTGGCCCTGACACTGCGCTCTTCTGTCTCTGCTCCCTTGCTCCTGCTGTCCCCTGTCAGAACCACAGGCTCCTGGAAGCATCATCGTGATGGCCCCGGCCAGGCCATGCCGAGAGGGTGAGCCTCACTGGTGGTGGCCGTGACGATGAGGACTAAGACTCGTGGAGACGCAGGCTCTGCACGGGGCCTTCATGGGGACCACCCTTCGCGTCATCCCAACAGCCTGGGTAGTGGACACTATTTGTTCCCTACTTTACACTTGAGAAAACAGGGTGGCCGGGGCCCCCAAGTCCACATCTGAGAGCTGAGGGTGACAGGCAGGCAGTGTCCGACAGGGCCAACTTGTGCATGGATAGTGTCGTGTGGGCTTCCCAACTCAGCAGAATTCAGGTGAATTGTGCAGACACAAAGAAGAGATCAGGACCAGGCCAAGCAAGACCCGATACCAAGACACGAGAGGCAACTTGGGACCCGAGCAGTAAAGACGTGGGCGCGTTTCTTATCGGCAAGGGGCGCTGCCTCCGGAAGCATCTCTTGAGCCAGAGCCAGGCAGCTCCCTGCTGTGCTGTGGCCACAGCCGCAGGCACGGGCGGGGGTGTGGGGTGCACACCGGGCAGGGGCTGAGGGACAAAGGCAGTGGGATGCAGGTGCACAGCCCAGCCACGGGAGGCAGGCATTGTGGACTGGATGCTTGCGTCCCCCCAAATTCATGTGTCAAAATCCCGGCCCCCAAGGTGATGGTGGGAGGAGGTGAGGCCTTTGGGAGGTGACCAGGTCATGGGGTGCAGCCCTCATGGTGGGATAAGCACCTTATAAAAGGAGACACGTGGGCTTGCTGTCTGTCTCTCTCTCTACCATGTGAGGGCAGAGGAGAAGACGGCCACCAGGAGGTGGCCCCCGCAGATGTCGAATCTGCTGGTGCCTCGATCCTGGACCTCTGGCCTCCAGAGCTGCCGGGAATAGATTTCTGCTGTGTAAGCCCCGCAGGCCGTGGTGCTCTGTTACAGTGGCCCACGTGGACTAAGACCAAGACTGGGGGAGAAGGGGCGGCTCAGGGAAGAGCTGGAGCCTGGGGACAGGGCCCAAACTTGAGGATGGTCTGTAGCCCACCCGAGCTCGTGTGCACTTGAACGTCTTCTGTAATCACCTGCCACCTAAGTGAGAATATTCTTCAAGCAAAGCCATTGTGTTTGCTCTGGAGAGTCCCCATCTCTCCCCTTCCAGCCCTGATGCCACCCAAATCCCCCCCATAGGTGACCCAGAGCTCCCTTTGGAGGAACCAATGGGTCATCAACAGGGTCACTGGCTCCTGGGGGGCTCCCCGGGTGGCCCCTGGGCTGTGGGCATTGCACCCTCCACAGGCAGCCCTGGGGAGTCTAAGGTGATGGCAGCTGCTAGACACAGTCCCCTGCCCAGAACCACAGGGGCCCTTCCAAAATCTCATGGGTGAGGGGTCAGGGAGGGTTGCCAAGCAATGACAGAAGGCAATGACAGAAGCTTGCTGTGGTGCTTTGTCATGGCAGCCCGGGCAGCCACATGCAAGGGGCACAGGGCATGCAGGGGACATGTGGGAAAGACACAGTTTCCTTGGGGCAGATGCCCAGGGACTGGCAGCCCAGTCCAGGGCCAGTGAGAGCCGACGCCAGGCCGGCAGGTGTCTCTTGGGGGAGCGGGAGGTGTCTGCCTCC